>NW_027266268.1:17332500-17922500 GCF_022045235.1 Haliotis cracherodii
TGTGCGAGTGACGGGTGCTACCCCCAGAGCAGGGTATGCTTACCAATTGATTTTCAATGGTATCATCACTGGTGTTCAGTAATCCACCCATAAGTGAGTGAGTGAGTTGGGTTTAACGCCGCTTTTAACATTATTCCAGTTATATCACGGCGTGTCAGCTTATTGTTGGAGGAAAGCCCGAAGTGATGCAGGTCTTACACGTTTACCACTTCAGTGAAACCCACGAGCACGGGTATGGTCCTGACATACCTAGAAACATAATCGGGGCGAACCGGGATTCGAACCAACAATCATAGGTTTCTGGCGTGCCCAAGGGACGCAACTCTGCACAGCGAATCGCGGCGCCTTAGATGACTGGGCCACCCGTGCCCTTAATACACCCATAAAACTTTTCACCACAAAGCCCAGCATGTTTCAGACAGTCAAGTTTATTAAGTACTGAAATCCACGCCACACGTCATATCTTGGAAATCACCGCGACAAAACGTTCCTGGGACATAAATAAACCATGATATCTTCCATTATGGGGATTACAAGTTGAATAAATAGTAAAATAAAACACTGAACTAATTTATTCTCAACAAACTTTATTAATGAATATCTGTTATTTATATTAAATGTGTACGTCTTTCTAGTTTGCAATTCCCCCAGTGAAAAATCCAAGTTCAAAATATATGTCTCCACACTGAAATGAGATGTTGCTGAGCTTGACCGACATCGCGGTAACTGGTCACTACTGTCAAGTATCCCTGTCTGTCAAACTGCCCAAGTTGTCGTTGACAGTCACTGTACTGTATTGATCAGTTGCATGGCAACCCCGATCCATATGGTACTTTGTTCAACATGAACCTGTAGATTTACTGTTAATGAGCCCGTTGATACAACGTGATTGTCATATGAGTGAGTGAGTATATTTTTACGCCGCTTTTAGCAATATTCCAGCAATGCCACGGCCGTGGACACCTGAAATGGGCTTCACACATTGTACCCATGTCGGGAATCGAACCTTAGTATTCGGCGTGACGGGCGAACGCTTTAACCACTAGGCACAGCAAAAAAAATGCAGTTTCCGGTATCCGGATACCTTCCGGATACCACCGGACACTTACCCAAAACGCGTCCGGGTATCCGGCATGGACACCTCGCCGGAAATTATGTCACCTGGAATCCGGGTATCCGGCACGGGATACCTCACCGGATACCTCAATCTGGGTGTCCAAGGATCCTGCACCGGATACCTCATTCTGAGTTTCCAAAAACATGTCACAATTTGTGGGGTGCATTTTGTTCAATTAAGTGTGAAACACCTAAAAATATATTGGAAACTAACCATGAAATTGAACATTGCTGAAGGTATCCGGCAGGTATCCGGATGCAATTTTTCAAGATATCTTTCTCCTAGTAAATAATGTTAGCCTGGGCATAGTAGATAGCTGTAGTAATATTCTGTGTTATTTTAGTTGTAAATATCCCCTTAAAGTTGAGATCAATGGGCATGTACTTTTGGTGAAAACATTTTTCAAGGTCATATATCTATTTCATTTTAGATGTTCAGCGTATTAAATGAAAAGCATTCAGTCCTGGTATGATGGTATCCTTACATTACATCTTCATATTCCCAGTTTGTTTTAGCCTAGTGGTTGAAGCGTTCGATTCACCACATCGGTACATTGCTTGGTGTCACCCATCATGATATTGTTGGAATTTTGCTCATAAAGTGGCATAACACCATACTCACTCTGACAAAATAATGAAAGTCATTGGCTATGTGCTCACTTGGGCCTTTGTTCCTGGTGAGATTAAAAGATTATTTTGGAACTGTATCAGTACTTGTTACATCTTGACAGACGAGTTTCACTGAAGTTTGAAACAGAATATCATTAACCCAAATGGGTGCATAAAAATATCAATGTAATTTTTCTACTGACATGGAACTAAAAAACCCGTTCAGTGAGCTGTATTAATTGTAGGAAAACATTCAGGGCATTAGTATATTTGATATATGTTAGCACCTATGTTATGAATGATCAATATCATATTTCTTAAAGAAGTAAAACAAAAAATTTGTTCAGAGAAAAAAATCATATTTATTGATTTTATGACATGTCATTGGTTCAGTAACCAGAGGTGTTTGCAAGAACATTCAAAAACAGAAACAGATGCTTCAATGCCATTTTCTCAATAAACAAATTAGTCCAATCTTAGAAGAATTTCAAAGTAGAAGAATATCTAAAGTCAATTATGTTTGTGCAGTAAACCACAAAAGTCATTCAGATTTGTATAGTCAGCATCAGTGTACACCACATAAACATAGTCTCACTGCTGTGGTATTAATTCCTTTTGACTTGATTAATGTCATAATACAACAACCTACAGAATCACACTGATGTGGCATTATTCATTCAGAATCATCACTTTCTGAGGTGAACCTGCTAGTTGTTCTGGGGAGGATTATTCATCACCCTGAGAGTCCTTTGTATGACTTGTCTAATCTGGTGTCATTGTGAACTCCAGGTACCTGAAACAATTTATAACAACTTTAAAGCTTGTTTTTAAAAATATAAGAAACACACATATATTGACAAAGGGTAAAAAGTTGGTTTCTCAATGAGTAAGGTAATGACAATTTATCAAGCAACTGTTAACCAAACCATGTTAACCAATGTAAAAAAGCCATAGCAAACAGTAAATTTTACAGAAAATACAAAATTGTAATTGATCTTCTGAAAACAATTCCTGTAGTGCCAAAAGGCTCACCTGAATTTTTCTCAAATGTTTGCATTACATCAAAATATAAGGAAGGGTAAACAAGGCAATGCAAAATTGCATAAAATAGGTTCTTATACATAAAAACAGAACTACCGTATTTGACGTAATAAGCGCCTCGCTCTAATAAGCGCCCACGGGAATATTTGCTAATATATTGGCTAGTGAACAATCCCAATTATCACCCTTTCCAATTGATCAATGTATACGAGACTTATTTATTTGCGTATAATACACACTCGTGTGTGATATGCACCCTTAATTATGGGGAATTAAATTATGGAAAAATATATTTGTCCTACATAAACATTTCAGGCTGCCAGCATAAACCACGAAATTTTGAGAGCGCCCTGGGCACTTATTACGTCAAATACGGTATTCATAATTATCAAAACTTTCAATCACACAAGTCATGTAAGTGATCTCAAAATACTATATAATGAGTGAGCAAGTTAGTATAGTTTCACACAGCTTTTAGCAATATTCCAGCAATATATCTGTGGGGACACCAGAAATGGGCTTTTCACACAGTACTCATGTGGGGAACAGAACCCCGTGCTTCGGAGAATGCATTACCCACTAGGCTACCAAATACAAATATCATCTCAAATACAAAAGTAAGTAACATTAGGATTTCATACAACAGATATTTTCGCCAAATATCAAGTCACTATACAACTGATTGAATTACAGATTAGAGGAGCAAATAAATTTCAATGTAGCAGCTGAATCAGGCTTAATTTGAATCGTTCCTTGCTTTAGTTGCAATGGGAGCCACATTGAAAATAATTATCTCACTTATTATTGATATTTAATATCTACCATTAATTGGCAGGCCAAAATAGACACTGATACAAAAAATTAACTGAAAAGAACCACCTGAACAATGGACTAAAAACTATGTATATTACATTTAAGGGACCTTAATTCGGCTACTGGCAATAGTATGGGCGGATACAGAGGCGGGGGTGCACACACCCCTTTTTATTTCTGTATAAATTACCACCAAAGGCAATAAATAGATCTTAATTGTGCACCCGCCCTCCCCACCTTTTCAAAAAAGCTGTATCCGCCCATGATTAATCATGAGTAAAATCATTATCATATTTTTATCATTTATCCTATCTTTAATTAAGATTAACAATAACGGGAAAAACTGCCAAATATATTGGTCAAGTGTAATCATAATTTAAGTACATGTAGTTCTATTTGGTTTTGGAACTTTTCAAGGGTAATTGTAAATATATGTGTATTCCTATTTGAATACTCGTTTGATTGTTATAAAGTTACACAGTATTGCATCTATCGTCTGTTTCTAAATTTATGTTTGTTCATTAAACAGCTTAACATCTAAAGAGAATTATAGATGAAATTGAAAAAATTGTCTTCTCCAAAACTACATGCCCATAGATCTCAACTTTAAGGGGATATTTACAACTAAAATGACACAGAATATTACTACAGCTATCTGATATGCCCAGACTAACATTATGTACCAGAAATAAGGCATCTCGAAAAATTGCATCCGGATACCTGCCGGATACCTTCCGGATACCTTCAGCAATGTTCAATTTTTTTGGTTAGTTTCCAATATGAATTTAGGTGTTTCACACTTAATTGAACAAAATGCACCCCCAAATTGTGACATGTTTTTGGAAACTCAGAATGAGGTATCCGGTGCCGGATCCTTGGTATCCAGTGCCGGATCCTTGGACACACAGATTGAGGTATCCGGTGCCGGATACCCGGATTCCAGGTGGCATACTTTCAGGTGAGGTGTCCATGCCGGATACCATGGATCTGGTATCCGGCAAGGTATCTGCCACCGGATACCTGGACGCGTTTTGGGTAAGTGTCCGGAGGTATCCGGCAGGTATCCGGATACCGGAAACTGCATTTTATTTGCTGTGAGGCTACCCGACCGCCCCGATTATCACATGAGCCACCCAGAAGTAAGGTATAGATGCAGAGGATTCACTTGCGTT
Organism: Haliotis cracherodii; assembly: GCF_022045235.1. Classification (NCBI taxonomy): domain Eukaryota; kingdom Metazoa; phylum Mollusca; class Gastropoda; order Lepetellida; family Haliotidae; genus Haliotis; species Haliotis cracherodii. The sequence continues at coordinate 17,337,252 of NW_027266268.1, forward strand.
TGCTGACACGAAGCTGTTTTATATTTGTCACCTTTGACTTTCATGAATTCGCGGCATTCGACGCCAGCATGTGAAAGAAATGTGTCAGGTGTGGCGACACAGTGGTTCGCGTATATTCTACTTTATTGCGTGGGTTCTGAAATTTCATCATGTCTGATAAGCTGTTGTGACCATGTAGCTGTGCAGTTACTGTGCACAGGTGTCGGGAATTTGTTTGTGGCCTTTGGACGGAATGAGTGGTTCCTGATGGACTTTTGAAATACCCCTGCCAAACCCTAAAGGATTGACGGAGATGACGATACTGATGAAAATCGGTCACAATATACCCTTTTAAGATCGATTGTTTAAATGAGAAAATTACCGAACACGTCCCTAAGGGTTTTATAAACGTTATTATTTCTACGCAAACAGTGTCCTTTCGTTAAGTGTTGTCAAAAACTATTAAGATCGATTTTAGAAATGAGAAAATTAAGGGTTTTATAAACGTTATTATTTCTACGCAAACGGTATCCTTTCGTTAAGTGTTGACAAAAAAAAAAAATTAAGATCGATTGTTTAAATTATGGAAATAACCGAACACGTCCCTAAGGGTTTTATCAACGTTTTTGTTTCTACGCAAACGGTAACCTTTCATTAAGTGTTGTCAAAAACTTTAAAGATCGATTTTGTAAATGAGAAAATTGAGGGTTTTATAAACGTTATTTTTTCCACGCAAACGGTATCCCTTCGTTAGTGTTGTCAAACACTTTTAAGATCGATATGAGAAAATTACCGAACACGTCCCTAAGGGTTTTTATAAACGTCATTATTTCTACGCAAACGGTATCCTTTCGTTAAGTGTTGTTATCTCATTATCAGGCTGTCGGTGTATTCATACGCACGTATATTGTGTGAAAAAACTTAATGTAGAAGAGATATCAATTGCGAAAAGGATACCTCTTTGTATCGAATCAGAATTAAATATTCTTCAATGTCATGGTAGATGGTAGATATTTAGACAACTTTAAAAACTATTATTTTGACCATCGGCCAAACTCTTTAAAAGATATATAGTACATGTACATTTACTCTTTTTTGAGTAACTCTATTCGATTTCTGACATAGCGATTGTTATATGGCAGTGTAATTTAGTGTTACCCAGTGTTGTAATTGCATAACATGGTTTCAGTAGAAGTTCAATAAGTGTCTTAATAATAATTAGTTTTCAGGAATGTATTACTATCTAATGTAGGCAGTGGTGTGTACGCTATTATATTTAGATTCTTTTGGAGTCAAGTGAAATCTGAAATATTCAAGAACAGCCAGACAAATCTAGCATGGCATAGAACCTTCTAGAAGGGATTTAGACTATAGAGGGGGCCAATTGTGTGCCTTTCTCATCTCACATTACATCAAGACCAGCGGTTATGTGAAGATTATCATTTTAATCCTGGATATCTAGCTTTGGCCTATTTTGGAAGCTTGACCACTGTTGCTGCTAGGTGAATATTATTATCACTTTCTTTATTGCTTTTACAACTTCTGTTGTAGTTATATTGCCATTGAATGTTATACTGCCACTGTTGTGTTCTAATAACATTGCAGTAATTTCTATTGATTTGTAATCTGGTATTTTTTTATAATACAATTGGTCATTGTATACCGTTTCTTTGTTATTTGTTGGTTTCAGACTGAATCTTTGACTATAGATTTCTGGGTTAACATATTGTTTCAGTTTGGATTTCGACACGTAACACGGTCTACAGCAGTGTTGGCGTCATGCAAATACCGTAGTTGACGTCATACAGACAACGTTGTTGACGTCAAAATTCACCTTCCACAGGCAAGGGAGTTAACTGACTATAAAAGTCCCATTTCCACCCTTGCCGAACTAGGCCGGAATGTCTGAGTTATATTTTATCTGGACTAACGAGTCGAAGCACAGTCCAATCTAAAATCGCATAACAAATCGACATCTAGTTCGTAAAGAACATGGCGACTGCCGTGCAGTTGTTGGTCGATTGCAGGATTTGAAAAACTTATTTTCCAAATATTTTCATGTTTGTAATCAACGTGCTCAAATGATTTGATGCACTTCGCGATATAACACCCGCAAAAGTAGGGGTGGATTGCCATGGTCAATTTGTGGGAAATAGAAGAGACATAACTCGTAATAGACACTGGAGGCTGCGATCGAGCCACAAAATCCCAGCCAAGTTCGGCAGAGTGGAAACTGGCTTGTCTCTGTTATTCCCATTGGCTTCCTCATTACATTGTTATCTTTGTGCTAAAATACGAGTGAGTGAATGAGTTGGGTTTAACGCCGATTTTAACAATATTCCAGTTATATCGCGGCGTGTCAGCTTAATGTGGGAGGAAAGCCCGAAGTGATGCAGGTCTCAGACGTTTACCACTTGTGAATGATACACATCTACGCTGTACATACATATGCTCTCTGCCTCATAGCATTCATTCACCCGATGAAGGCGTAAGTATATAAGTTGTGTGCCTCTTAATAAAGAAGTTGACATCCATAAATTCTCTTCCTTGCGTTCAATATGGTTACTCACAGTTATCCATAAAACAATTCGTGTAGTGTGATTGTTTTATGCATGTCTATCTCTCTATCTGTCTGCTCGTATTTTAGCGGGGGGCACGGGTGGCCCAGTCGTCTAAGGCGCCGCGATTCGCTGTGCAGAGTTGCGTCCCTTGGGCACGCCAGAAACCTATGATTGTGGGTTCGAATCCCGGTTCGCCCCGATTATGTTCTAGGATTCTCACCGCCCAAACCGTGCTCGTGGGTTTCATCGAAGTGGTAAATGTCTGAGACCTGCATCACTTCGGGCTTTGCTCCCACATTAAGCTGACACGCAGCGATATAACTGTAATACTGTTGAAAGCGGCTTTAAACCCATCTCACTCAGGCACTCGATATGGATACTCAGTTACTCAGTGGGACTGCGACATTTGACTTACTGACTTAATCAGTATTCCTCTTAACGTCGTTTAGTGTTATTATCCACAATACTGCATCATACATTCCTGAAGAACTCAGCACAAAAACCGTAAAACCAATTTCAACTCAGCACAACTGGCAAGCCCTAATTCTGGAGGTCGAACACCCAGAGCAAACCTGGCCGCCCATCTGCGACATCAGCAAAAGTGATGTATTGCATCACATGGACAGGCGCATGAAGTGTCTCAGGATTCAGTCTCGGCATGATAACGTAAATTTCAAGTTCAAGTAACAACTTGATAATGAACAGTTCGTCTTAGAAACGTCTACAACGTAGACTCTTGAGTTTCTTTGTTTGTTTTTTTATTTATTGTTTTTTATTGGCGGTCCAAATAATCGAGTCTGGACCAGACAATCCAATGATCCACGCAGTTGGATGTTTGTTTGTTTGTTTATTGTTTAACGCCGCGCTCAGCAATATTCCAGCTATATGACGGCGGTCTGTAAATGATCGAGACAAGACAATCCAGTGATTGACAACATGAGCATCGATCCACGCCACTGGGATCGATGACATGCATCAACCAAGTCAGCGCGACTGACCACGTTAGTTGCCTCTTACGACAAGCATTGTCGCCTTTTACGGCAAGCATGGGTTCCTGAAGTTCTATTCTACCCTGGATCTTCACGGGTCCACGCAGTTGGAATACATGCTATCAACCAGCGTATCTGACTATCTGTTCCTTTTGGTCGCCTCTTAAGACAAGCATAGGTTGCTGGAGGCCTATATTCTCACCCGGAATCCCCACGTGTACAATTAGAAGAGTGAAACTACCACATGCTCAAACATAGTGAGCTCAGGTCCGTGACAAACAGTAGCTCCGACAACATAGCAATGTCCATTCGACCGGTGCGTAATCGATTCGGTACGTGCTCACTGTCATGTAGTTGGAATATTGCTGAGAGCGACGTTGACAGACAATCAAATGACACCTGTAACATAAGTTTGGAGACGTGTTTGTGTCTACGCACGAACAATGGCTGTGTTAAAAAAATATATGTTTTGACATAAAAACGTATATGCAGATATCATGCCATGCACAGTCCTAATTCAGGTGCAATACTGTCCATTTAAGTGACGTATATGTACGAAATAAGCTGAATACACATTCATTGTAATTTCTCTTTATTCAGATCGTCCTCTGCTGACATTTCAGACGCTATCAAATTTAATGCAGAAGAAATCTATTGATTATATACAGGTGTGTTTTGTACTTTATTTTCTTTAATGTGTTTCAAAGTTTTCGCACTGCTATATAAATTTATAACACACTCTTAAACTTAACACTTGACAATTAGAATTCGTCATGCTAAGAATAGCCGTACTCGTTGTGGTGCTGGGCCAGGCTTTGGCTATGCCCGAGGTAGGTGTATTGCGTCAAAATACATATTATATAATATTTCTGTTTTCACTTTGTGTACTTTGTAATTTCTATTACACAACAGACAAACAATGATGTTTTGGAATCAAATAGCATTTGTGTACAATGTTCACTGTTATTAACAGTTATCACTTTTGCTTGATTTTTAACAGCTTGGAAGCAGTGGACAAAGGCTGAGACGACAAACTGGTTCGTTAATTATACCCTTAATATATGAAAAATATTACTCCTTTTCGAAACTACAGCGTTTGTGATATAAAAACATACTAAATCCAATTAATTTCTTTTGAAGTGATCGCATTATATTGTCGGGCATTATAACTTCCTACATTTACAAGATGTTTTTAATTGGTGACATTTTGAAATAGGTTTCGCAGGAGTACTTCTGGGTGGCGTTAGGCAAAGAGCAAATTCTTACTGTTTTATGCAGATCGTGAGTGGCCGGTGCCATCGTCAAGGCAGGCATGCTTACCATTTTCTCGAACACCTGGTGTTGTCACTGATTTTCAGTGATCCATTCGTACGACGTTCACCATTTTGCCCTTTACACTAAATGGAATATGTTTCTATTGGGAATCGAAATGTTTTGTATTTTTCATTGTTGCTATATGTCTTTTTGGGTGGTGTAAAAAAATCAAGCATTCATAATGGTGTATTTCTACCAAGATTGCAAAGAGCGTCATACGACTCTTGCTCAAAGGATGTTTGATCAGTATTACAACGTCAAAGGCATTATTAGGAAAACTTTCAAAAGTATTTTGGTTCACATGTGGTGGACATTCCCATATCTGACGCACCAGTGACCAAAATGATGTCCGGTGCAATTGATATTTGTATGTGTACCATACATTTCCGTGTTTGTTCAGGTGAACACTTGACCATCTTCCCGAGGCAAGAGAGTTAACTGACTTTAAAAGTCCCGTTTCCACCCTTGCCGAACTAGGCTTGAATTCCTGGGCTCGATCGTAGCGCCACCAGTGGCTATTACGAGTATTGTCCTTTCTATGCCTCTCCTATTGACTAATCAGATTCAACCTCTCGTATCACTTGCATTTTCTTCAAACAAAACGGTGGCGCCCAGTCAAGACGATCTGATCGATAATCAAGATCTATATTGTGGTCAAACGAGTCTTACATCGCGAAGTGCATCAAATCACGTGAGCACTTTGATTAAAAACATGAAAAGATATAGAAAATATCTGTTGACAACGAGTTTGCGGTGCACATGCTTTGCAAATCCTGCAGTCGACCGAAATGTGCATGACACTTTACGAACCGGATTTCGATTTCGGTGCGCGATTTTGATTGGACTATGCATAGACTCGTTAGTCCAGCCAAAATGTAACTCCATAATACCAGCCTAGTTCGGCAAGGGTGGAAACTGGACTTTTATAGTCAATTAACTCACTTGCCTCGGGAAGATGACGCTTGACTTGACTTTGCATGTGTTTGTGATGGGTGAAACATGTGCGGCATGTTTGTGCAAAGGTGAAATCATGGTTAAAAAAGTACGATGCCGCAAAAACAGGAACGCATATGTTGAAGCCCAATTTGTTACTGCACACGTACCAAATTTCAGCAAATTTTCAGCAATAATGACTTGAGTAATGGCAATCAATAGCATTTTCAATATGGCTTTTCGAAATCGGAGTCGATTGTCTTGAACAATTTTTGGTGTCACCACTGATAGGAACAAGCATGTCAAGTTTCAGCTTTTCGGTCCAGAGGTTTCCAGAGGAAGATGTCTAAGACAAATGTAGCACCTTATTCGAAGCAAAATAGAAAAAGATATCGCTGTGAAACTCTAATTGTGTTGCAATCCTTATATATTCCCATTCTGATTATATCTGAAGCTCCCGAGTCAGGAGATTACTGTCAAAGGGCTAGGCAATGCGGGGAAACCTTCACGGCCACATTCAACGCCTCCTCTTCTTCAGATGCGCATGAACAATGTGGGTAAGTTGAAGGAAACTCGGAGACGTGTGACACTTCACAACCCCTATTAACACCCCAACCTTTGTTAGCACTATTCAGACAACATGACGGGATACATAAGTTTAGAATAATCGAGTCTAAACCAGACAGTCTAGTGATTGATATCATGAGCATTGTCCGGGAACACGTCGACACGGTATGAACCAAGTCGCTGCGTCTGTCCACCCTGTCAGTTTGGTTACCTGCGACCAGCATAGGTTCGGGACCAGTTCTAACTTACTTTTCTTACGGGGATCTTCAACATTCATTCCAGTTTATACACTCAAACCTTACAAATATATATTGTTCACTTCAGTATACAAGATACCCGGATGTCATAGGCATGCTTCAACAATTTTCAAGATACCTTAATACATTGATCTTCTGCATTAAGAGATCACTTTTATAGACAGGATACCTTCAAAATCGACCTCTATTCCCTGATCAGGTGGGGATGTGGGCTACATGTAATCGTGGCTTCTTTCTGTCATAAATTGACAACAACAAAACAACAACAAAAAACAAGAGAAATCAATGATACTTGTTAACCATGGGTTAGCTTCGATACAAAGGCGTCACTCTACATCCACGATATCTTGACATAGTGTGTTAGCTTCGACTTAAAGGGGTCACTGGAATATAACAACATGCCCTGATACCATGGTTATCCTAAAGGGTTACATAAATACAAAAATGTCGCTGGCAAACTTAAGTTTAACATGACGGATGTCCCTTGAATAATCGCGGGCGGTGTGTAGCCTAGTGGTTAAAGAGTTCGCTCGTCACACCTAAGACCCGGGTTCGATTCCTCACACATGGGTGCAATGTGTGAAACCCATATCCGGTGTGTCCCTCCGTGATATTGCTGGAATATAGCTGAAAGCGGCGTACGACTTTACTCACACATTGAAAAGTCACGCTGCACTCGGCGCTATTGCTAAAAGTCCAGCAGTCACGGTTCGAGAAGACAACGTTAACCAACTCATTTATGTGTCTTCACATTGCAGGTTCTTCAGTTCCTACATTGCATGTCTACAGACAGTTGTTGGTCAGTGTCCCACTGTCGTTCAGGTATACGTTGACCTTCTGTCTTATGGTCAAATGATGCTTTGCAGTCCTTATGGTACGTATACATGCGCTTCCGGTAGTGCTTTGTTTTTTACAAGGTTAAATGCATAAAATGATCTGTAGGTGAGTGAGTGAGTTGGGTTTAACGCCGCTTTTAACAGTATTCCAGTTATATCGCGGCGTGTCAGCTTAATGTTGGAGGAAAGCCCGAAGTGATGCAGGTCTCAGACGTTTACCACTTCGGTGAAACCCACGAGCACGTGTATGGTGCTGACAAACCTAGAAACATAATCGGGGCGAACCGGGATTCGAACCCACAATCATAGGTTTCTGCGTGCCCAAGGGACGCAACTCTGCACAGCGAAACGGGGCGCCTTAGACGACTGGGCCACCCGTGCCCCCTGTATTTGATATGAAGAAACCCCATGACGCCAAAACGATTAATAAAATGTTAATGGAAATCAAGGGAGAATAAACACGGGAATGGATTCTAAGGGTGGGTGTAGGTTTACCGAAGTGTGAGCCTCTGGAGTGGTAGAGGATGCTTGAGTTGCTTCATGGGTAACCGCCACCTCTTAGAGGATGGGTGAGTTGGGTTTTTCGTCTCTTGTAATAGTGTACATATCAACTGTTTCACCAGCCTGGGGTAGATGCACCGTTGCCTTCTCGTGTGCAGTGCCGTTCATGGACATGCAATCCGGAAACTATGGCAACGCTGGAAGCAATACTTGCAGGTAATTAACAGAAATACATAAATAAATAAATATGTGGAGATCAGCAATGTTTTTCTTAATGTTTAGGAGCTCAATTATTTTTTTCAACATTAAAATTATAAAAAAAAAGAATCGATCTGTAACCTTTGCAATGTCGTGCATGTTTTCTTCAGCGAGTTCCTCCTTCACTGTTGTCCTGTTTTGAATGCGACAGACAAGGCCAAGCCACTGAACTGGAGCAGGGAGAAGATACTTAGGATCATGGCATGGAAAAGAACTTCAGTTACTCAAGTTGAATGTGCCTCAGGCTTCGCATGTGGAAGACGTTGAGTTTCCTTTCTTGTCTCGAGGAGGGGTCTTAGACTCGCCATAGAGCAATGTGCTGAAGACGTAAGCTCTGTAGATAACACCTCCTTCAATACGGAATTGCCAAAATAAATGAAGATGGACAGCTTCTTGAGGTGTGCACACATCCCTGCCAAGACAACAAACTGATGGTTTGATCAGCTCCTGTAGTATGGCAATGTCCACTTGCAAGTCTTCGAGTCCGTTGTTGGTGACAGGGGTCTTGCGGTCTTACTTATCTCCCAGAGGTCAACTGACAATCCGGTCATCATGGTTCTAACAGTCCGGCCTCCCAACCTAAGACCTAGCTTCCTGAGTTTCTTTCCTCCTTCATAGTTGTCTTATGTGAAGCAGTTTACTGTCTGCGGGTCAGGTTTGTCAGAGCACAATGCATTGATCCATTCCACTACTGCAAGCAGCCCCTGATGCCATACTCTACGCCAATGAAGCTGGGCATATCACTGGTGGATTCCTGCAAGAGCTGCCTGAAGGGTTTTGAAGACAGCAGCATACTGCCTTAAGGATTAGATTTCCTTTAGCCTTTCCCATGCCCAGTAGCAATGTATTTTGACAAAGTCTCACTTGTCCGATGAAGCTCTTCGTGCCGAAGTAACTCGATCCGTGAAACTTGGCGAGTCCGAGTGACCCAGATCCCTTTTGATTGGCATGCCAAGTGTCATTTGCATACGGCCATCTATATTGTTTGTATGTGTTTCTCCCCTCAAGCCTCAACTAATCAGAGAGCGGGCGGACGAAATAAAATATATGACTTATCAAAAAATGTCTTTCAATAATTGTGTAAGTAATTTTATGACATTTTAAAAAAACACTTGATACTAGAATCAAGTCTATGAATTAATTTATGATGTAGATCGATTCGCTTTGCTTCGGAAACGAATTTTTAATAAACAACGGAACAAAGATAAAGTTGACCTGGTTTTATGACGTTGCAGTTGTAGATGTAGAAGTATTTCTTTTATTAGATCGGTGGGCAATTTTCCACTGCCGCAGCAAAATTGAGACACGAAGACATTATATTATTTCACGTCGGAATGGAGATAAAAATATTCAAATACGGACAGCCTCACAGACTTCGAAACGATGTTCAGATAAATATTTGTTCACATTAGTTCTGTCATGTGTGTGAAAATGGGTTTCATCATTACTTTCATCAAGCTTACATTCAGGTCGCTTGCTACTTTGGCAGTCGTGTTATGTCTCGAAGCTCAAAGCAACAATGTTTCTCTCAGATACATTTTTCTCTCCATTCACGACGAATATCTGGGCAGTTGAATTCAACAATGTAATACACACGGCCTCATTCACGGCGTCATCGCAAAGATTTCTTCCAAATACCCACCATGTGATCAGGGTTACGACCTTGGGATAAATTAATAAATCATTTTGCATTTTTAGAAAATATTATTTTTTTCGTGAATATTATAATTAAAAAATATCCCCTAGATGGTACTTTTTCATTGCACTGGGTATTTCTTTTATTACTTTCTAAAACTTTTTATTTTCGCATTTCTGACCACGCGATCTCCTAGCAACCACGCCCCATGAGCGCATCCAGTTGCTGCTTACAACTGTGAAGATCTTTGCAATTTCGCTTGTCTTCAATATGAGCAACAGAAGATTTTCATGTGAAGCCTACTTTGACGAAGAATTGTTCGAGATAATCAGGGAGCCTTATGTCATTTCGATTATGACATTGGTGACTTTATCGTGGAGAAAGTTCCAATTCAAGTTGACATCATTCCGATTCACAACTCGAATCGACAAGATGGCGCCTCTCTTCCCGCCCTTGCAAGGGCAACAGAAACTTTGATAAATTCAGTGACGATTCTTGGGATTAGTGAATCAGTGTCACAGCTAGATTTCATTGTGGAACCAGATGAAGCCGAATATGTATGTTCGCCCTTCTTTTGTCAACCATGCGCGACACGGCACAGGCAATCGCAGTTAAGGAATGGTGCGGCCACCATGTTGCAGAAATTCGTCGATTCGAGCACATTGCTTCTGGTCGAAGTGTTTGGAGAGATTGTAGATACTTGGACTTGAAGAAACGGAATTAAACGTTGCAGCAGATCAGAGACCATATAATATTATATGGTCTCTGAGCAGATGAAGGATTGGTGTGGACAAAACGGGAAAGGGATCCCAGATTGTATTTTAAAACTTGTGCGCTAAGTGTATCCAAATACCCCGAACAAAAATACATGGGACAAGTGTGGATCTAATGATCAAACTCAGTTTTGTGTGTGAAAATTCTGTGAAAGTGAAGGAAGTTCATAATTAAAGTTGTCTTGGAATATGTGTATTGGAGTTTTCGTTTATCGTAAGTACAATATTATCTGGATACGCCTTCTGTAGGTCAAATCATGAAATATATTTCGTTACTCATTTACCAGTTGCTTATGTGCATTGTTATTTTGATACACGTGACATATTCATCTATTGTAGTCAAGCTGAGGAATATTGGCGTAACTTCTGGTGCTTCAAGTTAGGCCCCTTCCTAAACATTAGTTGAAAAATCTGTAATAATTTACGTTTTATGAATATAAACTGATTATTGTGTGGCATAAATCTAACTGTTGAATGCAAATGACCAAAACTAAACAAGTATCTGTAATTTTCGGATAGAACTGAAAGAATCGCGTCGTCAATTTCGTATTTAAGTATCGTTACTGTTACATTAACCGAAACTGATGTTCTGCCGTAAAAATATACAACACAATACACTTTGACCACAAATGCATTAAATGTGTCACATGACCATGTGCTTTGCTATTTATAGCGCTAACGTAATTAAGCTCCGCCCACTGTGATTGATGCAGACGCCAAACACGATCGATTCGATTTTTTATGATAAAACTACAGAAAATTTATTTACTTATATCTTGATATGGAGCCATTTTTTGTATCCATGGTTTGTTATTCAAGTTGATACGAAGTTTGACGGTCAATGGTGATCTGGTTCCCGTATGGTTTTCAAAAAACCTCTCCCGACACTCGGTTGTGTTTACATTGTCAGTCATTGTTCGAAACTGAAACACCGCCACCTTGCGGGCTATTTATAGTCAGGGTGGGGCTTTAAGGATTAGATTTCCTCTAGCCTTTCCCATGGATGGGAACAGCCGCAAGGCAGTGAGGATTTGGAATGAGAGCTTTCCTTCTGCTAGAAGAGCCGCAACCAGCCAAGGCTGAAGACACACCTTTGCCCAAAGCATCTGGTTTTGAGGGGCCAGATTGACTCTTGTCCCCAATGCCACACCAGCTTTAACAGTCTTTGTCAGGTCACCGAATTTAAAAATCGAAGTTGCAAATTAAGATTTGCCTGCTCAATATTCAAATACATACTTTTTGCAAGAAAAGGATACATTTGTCCCTACAACGCGAGGCATATGTAACTTTTTAAAGCAAAAAACTGGGGCTTGATTGTTTTTTAATGTTGTATGACGTTGTTTGAAATCTTGGTTGAAAAAGTATGCACGATTGTACCTCAAAAGTTGTGAAATATAGACACCAAAGGCTGGAGCCACTTGAATATTGCTGGACCTAAGGCGAAAGTCATTCCTCTTGTCAGATTTTCTTTTTATATTCTTAATCTTTATGCATATCTAAATCTAAGGGCACTCTCACTGGTCTCCTTTGTTTTTAGTTCTGATGGGTAAATCAGTTGAAAGAAATTGGCTATTTGAAGATTCCATATCATTGATATACCCGAAGCTTAAGCTTAACTTCTTGTCCAAATGACCTTGTTTTTATTTTGCCAATCCGAACAGAAATCCCGATTCATATGCAAAAAGAAACATCAGAAAGAATGGGAGCACAATTAGTGCCCATGGGGATACCTACCACTTGCCTAAATGTCTTACCCCCAGATTTGAAATAGATGTTGTCCGTGAGGAAATGCAAAATTTCACATATTTCTCATTAAACTTCAGATGGGATTACTTTCAGTCTTGACAAATAGTCCTGAACCTCTGAAAATGGATATGTTACTATGTCTATGACCACCACGTTTAGTAACAAATGCCCCATGGATCAAGTAATTAAGTTTCTCCTTTTATGTGGGATATTGGTGTACAATGTTGAAAAACGAATGTTTGGACAGTATTGAACAGTATTGGCTCTTTTCTGAGATTGCAAAAATTCCAGCGGAGTCCTTGCAGATAATTAGAATCACATGGTATTAATTCCACTTGTCTCAAATACTGTGAATATAAAGAAAGTCCTTCTATGATAGAATTACCGATTATGGTTAATCTTTGAGACAAGAAATGCCCACTTTACGTTTGATCTATCCATCCTGACCTGTTGCCTTTCTCTGACATTAATTCCACTTTCCAAAACTCCTTTTTCAAACAGCTCCAATGTCCACAAAATGTCAGCCTTCAGTAGGTCATGTTCCCAACTCTAGCAGTGAATTGGTCTACATGCCGCTTGATTCATTTTAGCGGGTGGTTGGGGTGGGGTGCCCAGCAAGGGAGATAACAACCCGAAACATATTTTAACGTAAATCTAAGTATTTTTTACACTTCTTCACCTAGCTATAATTGTTAGACGACCATCCTCCCAATTCTATTTTGCTTAAAACTGTGCCAAACATAGTCTTCACCTTGTTCCTACAAACAGCCAAGCTTTTGCATAATTTACTATAGGACTCTCAGTTCTACCGTTCGCATGATATCAGAACGATTCGGCATACGGAAACAACAAATCAACACGAGGGATAACTCTACCGCTACTGGCTATTAATAGACCGTAAAGCGAATATGATTTCTTCGAAGTAGATACGTTGCTATTTTTTTTTGTTTCCAAAATTGAAGACGCAATTTTCTTTGAGATTTATTTTGGAATTTGAGTGAATATTTATAACTCCTGTCTTATGAATTCTTTTTGACCATTTTGAAGGACTTTTTAAGAATCGAGATTTATGGCCTTTCCAAGACAGACCCCAAAGTCAAGGCCTTTTAAAGCATGTGCGATCACTGCAATGCTTTCAGTGCTTAATGCAACGTTTCTCTCTCCAGCAATGCGCAGACCTACAAGAACTGCCTGGCGACATATCAGAGTTCCTGTCCATGGATAGATCAACTTTACATCATGGGCGACGCCGAATACAGACTTGGTCTAGCGTGCGGAGACACCAGTGAGTCATCTTCATAAGACTTCTTAAAATCATTCTGTCCCGTGTGGATTCAGTCAACTTATTTCCGTATTTTAAGGCATCATGTTACCTGTCGATTCTCAAATTTAAACAAAAATGTTAACCCAGAAATCTGCACGGAAAGAATTTAGTGTGAAATCAACAATATGATTTTCAAGTAACAAGTGTATTACAAACGTAACTAGGTTTACACATAAATACAAATTACTGCACATCAATTGCAATGACAGTATGCAATAGAGAGGTGGTACTCTGTTAGTGGCAGTATCAACTACAAAACATGATGGTAGTGGTGATCAAAAAGTTCAGTGATAATGATATTCATCTATCCGCAACAGTGGTCATGATCAAGCTTTCGAGATAAGCCGAGGCTGGGAATGATAAGTGATCTTCACACGAAAGCTAGTCTTGATGTAATGTGAGATGGAATGTAAGATGAGCGCCCGCTCCACTTATATAGTCTATCTCGCTTCCAGCACTTTCCACACAGTGCTTGCAAGTCCAGTGTCACCAGAACACCACATAATATTCCACATTAATTCACCTTCAGTGGTCCATTCACATAGCTTTTACCTCTATTTACATTTTACGCCCAAGGGAATCTTTTACGGTGCATAATCGAGACTGGTTATTGTCTGGTGTTGCGTTTTATATTTTGACATATGAATAACATGCGCATGAAGATGTCCTTTTGACCTTACTAAGGTGCTTCAGAATCCGCATGTGTGCTCTAGGATTGAGAGAATGAAATTCGGTGGCTCTGGTTTGTGTCAGACACTATTGCTATATATAAAATGTCTTCTAAATATATCCTCAGGCAAAATAAACAAGTGGCAATCAATCATGGAATTCATCTATTCAACGTACACGTCAAAATACGTTCCCGACGTTGACGAATCCGTTTCCGCGATTCAGGACAGCAACTAGCTCGTGGAGGAATGATGGTTTCAACTAGAATGAACGAGTTTTCGCTGAAATAACAGACAACCTCTGCACAAACTCATTTGAATAAACTTTGTCCGCATGATTTTATTTGTTTATTGTTCAACGCCTCCCCTGGCAATATTCCATCTACATTGTGTATGACACCTGTGTATCGTTGGGTGTGAGTGAGTGAGTGAGTGAATATGGTTTTACGCCGCTTTTAGCAATTGGTCCAGCAATATCACGGCGGGGGATACCAGAAATGGGCTTCACACATTTTACCCATGTCGGGAATTGAACCCGGGTCTTCGGCGTGACGAGCGAACGCTTTAACCACTGGGCTACCCGACCGCCCCCGTTGGGTATGATGACACACAATACAAGATAATAACCTAGAGTGATCGCCCGATCCATCAGGTCGTCTCTTAAAACGAATTCTAACCCGGAATTCACAAGGGTATTGTCGAAACAAATTAGGATCATCCGAAGCATGTGCTGAGCTAATTCATTTGTAAGACATGTGTCCCCAACCAGTGCCACAGTGTCAGCAAAGGGCCCGCAATTAGCTGTGCAGAGTTGCGTCCCTGGGAAGTGTCAGAAACCTGTCATAGTCACACTATGGCTTAACTAATGCCGACGTGACTTTAAATTTCAACCCACTCATTCACTCGTGGGTTCGAATCCCATATTTGTCCTGGTGATGTTTCTCGTTTTGTCACGGCTAATGACTGCATCACTTCCGGTTTTCCTTCTACCAGCCGTGATCTAACTGAAACACTGAAATATCTCGAGCTCTATTTAAAGGTACTCATTAACTACAACAAATCATCATTTAAGCAATCGTATAGATTTCCAATTTGACGCTATGTGTAACAGATAAATTGCAAGTGATTTCGTGGCATTTGATTGGCTGACCAAACAATTGTTTTTGCGTTTGTTTCCATTAACCCCCAAAAAGCTTAGGCGACGCCCATCAACAGACTGCTATTTGCTGATTGGCTGATAATAGAATGGTATTACTGAGCTGAATGATGTCACCGATACCGTACTATTGTCTGCAGTTTGGTGTGTTAATCATTTCATAAAGCTATTATTGTTGACATATTTATTCAATTTGCTTAAATATTTCCTTTTTGGAGGTTATGAAATGTTTGTTTGTTTGTTGTTTAACGCCGCACTTAGCAATATTCCAGCTACATGACGGCGGTCTGTAAAAATCGAGTCTGGATCAGACAATCCAGTGATTGATATCATGAGCATCGATCCACGCAATTGCGAAACGATGACATGCATCAACCAAGTCAGCGAGTCTGACCAACCCATCTCATTATTCGTCTCTACAAGCATAGTCGCCTTTTACGAAAAGCATGGCTTGCTGAAGCCCTATTCTACCCCGGATCTCCACGAGGCACGGGCATAAAATAATTGCTCTACACCTAGCCCGATCATTCATCCAGTGTCTTTTAAGTCCCATGAGATCTGTACACCATCCAGATAACTAAAGCCCCGTTATCCTTGGCTCGGCTGTCCCACACTGGCACAGCCAGTCTATACCAGTGTGGCTATCTAACTGGCACATAGTATAACTAGACTGTAAGCTTGGGGCTAGTTAGGTAGCATTAGGGACACTAAGTACCCTACACTACCGTGATTATTGAGCAGACACTGAACCCCATGCTGCGTGTCACAGCAGTGATGTCACCAATGTGCCTTGGTTGTGCCTTGACATTCACTCTTTTCCTTCTCTAAATGATGGTACGATGTTACAGAGAAGTTGTAGCTTTGCAAATTTGGCTTCTCCTTGACGAAAATGAATTAAATGAAGCCAAGATTATTCAAATCAGACTATCCAGCAAACTTGTTTTGTCAGAAATGTCGGCCATCTTGGAAAGTGGAAAATTTGTTGGGTCTAACAAGTTTGCTAACAGACTTTTTCGAAGAAGTTGTTCGACAAGAGTACCCATGCCAACTGGGGTGCTTGTATCAATTTGAACGATTATCCTCAATATCAACTTATCTGGGCTAAAACTGTAAAATATTGTAAATCATATTGACTAATGCAACAGGGAATTAAGTTACATCGCGGGATGTCAGCTTAACGTGGGAAGAAAGCCCGAAGTGATGCAGGTCACAAAGGAGGGTAAACTTTAAACTGAAATGACGTTCTCTGATGCATATATGTCAACAATAACATTTGAATTCATTGGCTATTAAACAAATGAGTAAACTGATTGGTTACAAACTTCTCTTATGTCTATAGATTAAGGAGAGATATAATTGGGCCATTCAAATAAATATATGTTTTTATTCGAATGCAGACTGGTTTTGAAACGTCTCTTACTAGTTTGGCATGAACATTTCTACTTTTACAAAATATTAATTTAAGGGAAACGAGTGTGTATTTTGTGGTGTATTCTAATGGGATTAGGAGAGAAAAGCTATTTTCACAAACCACGTTATTCCTCTTTATTATTATTATCGTGAAATTTCTTCTTAGAATTGGTTAAACGAGAATTGTACCATAGAAAATATATCCCAGAACCTATTTTTGAAACGAAAGATTATTCGCAGTTATGATACTGTCAGACCGTAGGCTGACCAACATCGTTAACAAACAGTTGCCTGTGTTACCAGGTAAGTCAGTAACGTAGATAAGACACGTAAGGTTCTAAGATAAACCTTTTTCTCAAACTACGTTATTGTACGTGTTGACGCGACCGCCTCCGTGGTCTAGTGGTAGAGCGTCCGCCCGGAGAGCGAGAAGGTCCGGGGTTCGATCCCCGGCCGCGTCATACCAAAAGACGGTAAAATATGGTACTTGTTGTTACCCTGTCTGGCGCTCTGCATTAAGGGGCGAAAACAAGGACTGGTCGGCTCGGAGTCAGTATACTGTGTCTGAGTGGGGTATTCATGTTAAACTGCGGCATGGTATCTCAGTGAGCTAGCACTATAAATCGGCATCAGTCCGGACTTTTACAAGCAGCCACACAAACACACACACGTACATGCACGTCGCTATATAAGTGCAACAATCTTGGACGCGACGTTAAACCCCATTTCACCTAACCTCTCCTCAAATAGTGATGATACCAGGTGTTAACGAACAGGTGGCTATCTTGTCCCACCGATGGGAGCTTCTAGAATGCCAATCAAACAGTTAGAAAACTGTCCAAAAGTCCAATCCAGTACTAAAAGTAAACCCTAAGGTCACCAGGGAAATACCAGACAAAGCAACAAGCACTGTTTTCGAAACTTGAACTCGCTCGGGATCTTGAAACATGAATCAAGGAACTACAGAGACACAGCAAACACATGGGGCCACTGAGAAGATCAGATAGATGATTGTTTGTTTGTTTGTTGTTTAACGCCGCACTCAGCAATATTCAAGCTGTATGACGGCGGTCTGTAAATAATCGAGTCTGGACCAGGCAATGCAGTGATTAATATCATTAATGCTTGCCTTAAAAGGCGACTATGCTTGTCGTAAAAGGTGATTAACGGGATCGGGTGGTCAGGATCGCTGACTTGGTTGATGCATGTCATCGATCCCAATTGCGTGGATCGATGCTCATGGTATTAATCACTGGATTGTCTGGTCCAGACTCGATTATTTACAGACAGCCGTCATATACTTGGCATATTACTGAGTGCGGCGTTAAACAAACAAACAAACAAACAAACACACACAACAACAAAGTGTTTGGTGAGACTCATATGCTTTGTCAGTCTCTGCTACTGCAATGTCATCTATATAATGCAAACCCAAGAAACCTTTCTTGAAGAAAAGTTGCAAAATAGAAATAGTTGTCTGCTGTGTGGCTAAAAATGTCCCTGTTCCAATTCCAAAGGGAACTTTATTATCAAAGTAGGGATGATTTATTTTCCAAAAAGAATGCCAGTAAATGATCATCTTTTTTTATATAATCTTCTACGTGAGAAATACGGGCATCCAGAAAGATGATTTGTGTAGTCTGGTTTAGATACAGGTAATCTGAGTGAGTGAGTTTTACGCCGCTTTTAGCAATATTCCAGGAATATCACGGTAGGGGACATCAGAAATGGGCTTCACACATTGTACCAATGTTGCGAATCGAACCCGGGCCTTCGGCGTGACGTGCGAAAGCTTTAACCCCCAGGCTACCCCACCGCTCTACAGGTAATTTGCTTCTCACATTTCCATACTTCATGTACTCAATCTGCTCATACTAATATCAAGGGGTGTCACGCCGAAGACCCGGGTTCTATTCCCCACATGGGTACAATGTGTGAAGCCCATTTCTCGTTTGATGATTTTGCTGGAATATTTCTTGAAGCGGCTTAAAACCATACTCATTCAATCACTCACTCACTAAATCATAATCAGTCAAAATGAATATTTTAGATACGTAATGTGTATGGGGAGTGAGTATGATTTTACGCCGCATTTAGCAATATTCCAGCAACATCACGGCGGGGGGACACCAGAAATGAGCTTCACACATGTACACGTCGGAATCGAACCCGGGTCTTCAGCGTGACGAGTTAACGCTTTAACCACTAGGCTACCCGACCGCCCCGTGATGTGTATGGAAGGGATACAAAATAGGTGAACCTCTATGATTTGGTAGACCTGAAGAAAAATCCTGTCATGTAACACAATATACATAGATGAAATATTTTTGTATTTCGAGATAGAGGAACAACATTTTCTTGAAGTCACTTGAACCTTGTTTGCAGACTAGGAGAATCGTCACCGTTTCGTCGATTCTGTCCCTGTGTGGGGTCCCCTGTTTAAGTCTTTGGGAGTAAGGTTTGTGGAACTCTCCTGGTCAAACACTGACATGAAATGTGTTGCTCAACTTGTCCAAGTGGGTTCTTGTGTTCTTTTCTTTTCCGCCCCGGTGAAACGGCAGCAATACAGGATGAGAGGGTTATCAAGAAGTCTTCATTTGATGTCGTCAAAACTGTCTGACCATGTGGCATCCCCCCCCCCCCCCAACTTAATACACATCCTGGTGAATTTGCAATACTTTAGTCCATGTAGTTTCTGTAAAGTACATGCATTGTATGAGAGGTATTTCTGTATTTCCTTTGTGATCATCCAGGACAGCTCTATCACCAGCTCGCCTTGTGTAACCTGATTTGGGTTATTTACCTTTCACAGTTTTCATTCTAGGATATGCAAATGCAAGTTTGTCAACATATCGGTTGCGCTCCCGTCCAACCATCGATCCCAGCAGAGGCAGACGAATTTCCTTTACCTCGAACCTCGCTGCGAGAAGCAGACGGGCCCGGACTCACCCATGCCGCACACTCCACACCTCCCCCCACCAGACACGACGCGTGTTTCTTGAAAAATAGATTAACAAGAGCGGACTGCGCCACTGCAACCTTGCTCTGAACAGAGTACATGTACCTAACATACGAAAGCGCGGGCATGCAGCACGCGCAAGCTGCATTTGGGCGAAAGTTAAACTTAGCCGTGAACACTAGAATTGTTGATGGACACAGTACACAGCATGGGACATTCTTATGCAATTTACACAAAACACATGACAGCATATCGTGATGGAAATATTGTATATCTAGTAAAGTATGTGTTGTGATGCCTATGATATTTTCTGCTCCTTTCACAGATTACAAATTTCCGAAATAGTCCCCTGTTTTAGCATCCCAGAATGGCAGCACATGACGTTAGAACGTCAAAACAAATAAAATGGCAAATCCTGGAAATTGCAAATGTATGGATCGATGCTCACGATGTCAATCACTGGATTGTCTGGTCCAGATACGACCGTCATACAGCTGAAATATTGCTGAGTGCGGCTTTAGACAAGAAACAAACAAACAATACTCGAACTGAAATAAATGCTTGAGTTATGGTGCCCTGTCAGAAATACACTTGACCGGTGGTCAGTCAATTTGGCCCATGCACGCTGACGTTTAGCTGGAATATTCCTGAGCGCAGCGTTAAACATAAAAAACATGGTACGTGAAACACAATGCTTGGCAACAGCATTTGTGTAAAAACTAGACAGATGGCGAGCAGTGTACAAATAATGTATGTTTTGACAAGCATATAAGCATATATACAGAGGACAGAGTCATGCCATATACCTTCCCAAATAAGGTGCATTGATGTCCATTTAACTGACGTACATGTAAGAAATAAGCTGAGCACACATTTATTGCAATTTCTATTTATTCAGATCGTCCTCTGCTGAAATTTTAGACGATATCAAATTTAATGAAGAAGAAAGGTATTGATTATATACAGGTGTGTTTTGATTAAAATGTAATTTTGTGATACAAATACGTTTGGGTTTTTGCACTGCTATATAACTTACACCAAAGCATTTTGAAATTGAACACTTGGCAATTAGAATTCGTCATGCTAAATACAGCCGTCCTCGTTGTGGTGCTGGGCCAGGCTTTGGCTATGCCCGAGGTAGGAACGTTATGTTACATGCATATTATATCTTTGATATATTTTTTATATATTTTTTTATTTGTATGCAGTCATTTTGCAATCTCATCAATTAAACATGTATATTTAGTTAGTTAAATAAACATTATGCATACAATGCTCACTTCAACTGTTATTAACAGCTTTTTCTTGATTTGTGACAGCTTGGAAGCAGTGTTAAAAGACTGAGACGACAAACTGGTTCGTAAATATTCCTTTCATCTATAAAAAAACCCATAACTATTGAAGGCGTCATTTTTTAATCATACATTTTCCAAACCGCAGCGTAAGTGATCGAAAAAAGATGCAAAAATACAATTAATTTAGTTTAAGGTGATCTCATTATATTGTCGTGCAGTGTAACAAAGGCATCCCGTCCTGAAATATTATACAAGTTCTTTCAAGATTTTTACATTGATGAAATTTTGAAATTACAGGATGGCATGTGTACTGCTGTGCGGACATTGGCAACAAGCAACATGCAAATTGTGTGAAAGACGTGCTACAAGGGGCGTTCAATAAGTTTTGCAACTTCGTCGAAGAATATCTTTTGCACTTTTATTTTTCAACATAATCTCCATTCACCTCAATACACTTATTCCATTTGTCCTTCAAGCTTTTAATACCACTTTTATAGAAGTCCGCAGATTGGACCTCTAGCCACGCCTCTGTGGCGGCCTTTATGTCCTCGTTATCCTGGAAGCGTCTTCCACTGAGGACAGATTTGCTGGAACAGGAAATAGTCACTGGGGGATGGGATGTACAGTAAAACTGTTAAATAACCCACCCTACAGCCCAGACCTAGCCCCCAGTGACTATATCAAAACTTATTGAACGCCCCTCGTATCGGCAAAGCAGGACAGTTTCGCGACCAGTGGTGTTATCACCGATTGTCAGTGACTCCAACTTTCGCGATTTTTCCATTTACGCCAAATGGAATCCGTTTCTACAGAGAATCGAGATGTTTTGTGTTGTATTGGTTGCCCAATGTCTTGATTGGCAGTGCGAAGAATTCAAGTATTGATCACCTCGGTGTGTTTCTATCAAGATTCCCATGAGCGTCATACTAGTCTTGCTCAAAAGATGTTCGATCAGGATTATCCAAGGCCTTATAAGTAAAACGTTCAAAAGTATTTGGGTAGTTATTTGGTTATGTTTCCAAATTTGACGCATCAGTGACCAAAAAGGGGTCCGGTGCAATTGATATTTGTATGTGTACCATACGTTACCGTGTTCGTGCAGGTGAACACTTGGCTTGCCTTTGCATGTGTTTGTGGCGGGTGAAACCAGTGGGGCAGTATATGCTTACCCGGTACATGTATCATCATCATTTGATGAGGGATTCATAAACACATACTTTTGATATGGTCGGAATCGTGCAATGGATTTCTTATGACCGCGTAGCTTATATTTATGCATACAATTGTTAATAATAATAATTGTTAATGTATTTACATGCTTTTAACAAAATGCAAAAGTGAAAATCGTGAACAGCTTGAATCACAATAAGTTTTCTCTTACATTAAACATATGGCGTCGCAATTAACTGTCCAGAAACCTTTGATTGTGGGTTCGCCCCGATTATGTTTCTAGGTTTGTCAGCACCATACCCGTGCTCGTGGATTTCACCGAAGCTTTCACATTAAGCTGACACGCCGTGATACAACTGGAATACTGTTAAAAGCGGCGTTTTACCCATCTCACTCACTCACCCACTCACTCCCTCTTACACGATATGACATAATTGACACGTTTATGTTTGAAATTGTGTTTAAAACACAGTGACTTCGCGAATCAAGTTTATCTGCTCCTGTTGACGACTGTCTTTGCCTTTGTACATGTTTTGCTGATTCATGAAAAATCACCAGATACACGATAAACATGTTGTCATCTTGTATTGAAGGATATGACGGGTGTCAGCAAATGTCCGCCTGTGCCACGGCATTAACTGCAGATTATGCAGCGACCGGGAATGATATGTCCAAAATGTGTGGGTAGGTATTATGGTTGTTAATCGTCATACTATTCGGCGGTCTGTAGATAATCGAGTCTGGACCAGACAATCCAGTGATTGATATCATGAGCATCGATCCTCGTAACTGTGATACGATGACATGCATCAACCAAGTCAGCGAGCCTGACCACCCGATCCCGTTAGTCGCCTCTTACGGCAAGCATGGGTTGCTGAAGACCTATTCTACCCCGAAATCTTCATGGGGCTCTCCACGGGTGAGTGAGTGAGTGAGTCTGGCATTTCGCCGCCTATGGCAATATTCCAACCATATCACGGGTCACATATATATATATATATATTTATATTTGTGAGTGTGTGTATTTTATATATATATATATATATATATATATATATATATATATATATATATATATATATGTTCGTGTGTGTGTGCATGTATTATGTATATGTAAGCTAATGATCTGAATGTAGCTATTAAACTTCACAATTACACCATGACGTGGCAACTAAGCGCAACATCTTATCATAATGAAATGTCACATCATGCATGAACAGCACGTGATGCACTTGCTCACAGATGTCCATAGTATGTGCGCCTTTTCGGGAACTCACAATCACTAATGCAGTTGAGCTTAGCACGCGCTTAAACGTGCCTCTTTGACAGTATCTCATTGAACAGACGAAGTGGCGAATAGTGGGTACGATTGAGGGGGAGTATCCCAAATCTGCAGAATGTCAAATCAAAAAGTGTAATTTCTCGACTGTGGGACGTCAAACGGTTGGGGTTGCAATGTGACCTGGGCGTTGCAGTCCTAAAAAGCGACACCTAGACAACGCCGTCTCATTACTTTATTGCACAACGCAACAGATTTGCTGCCGATTCCAAGATGGCAGAAAACGTTGTTAACGACGTAGCGGCGCGCGGCATGGCAGGGCAACAATTATTCACCATAATCGGTATGGGGGCGGTAGTGTCATGGTGTAGGGCGGTACCACACATGACAGGCGGACTGATTTGCATATTGTGGATGGACAATTGACTCACCAGCAATGTGTTGACGTCCTGTCGTTCCATTCGCTTGACATATCGGCAGACATTTTGAACTGCACGATGACAATGCCAGGCCCACCCTGCCCAGGTCGTCCCCGATTATCTCCGACGAGCAGGCATACCGACATTGGACTGGCCCGAAATGTTCCCGGATTTGTCCCTTATAGAGCCATTCACGACCAACTCGTGTTATTCCGGGACCAGCCGAAAAGCGACTCGTGCCCCTCTCATGGCCATTTTTGCGACCGGGTTCCGTCTTAGCGCAAACGGGCGTACCTAAAACAATTGTCAACTCGTTGCGTAATGGTTCACATATTATTTCCCCATGTATTATGTATATATTTCAGATGCAATTTAAAGCACATTGGGACGTGCGGAATTATACAGTAGGACTGAACACATTTAACTGCGTCTAGGGTATATTTTTAGAGGCAAGACATATGTAAAATCAAATATATTTCTGAGGGATTCTTTGACGAAGAACTTGAATGCGCATTCTGATTGGTTTGTCGTATTTTCGCACATAACATTCATTGATACGGGGACGAGTCTTCTTGCAGTTTAGGAAGGGGGCGAGTGGTGACGATTGTTATAGAGCATCTGGGAGGGATATTCTCGGGCCGAGGGTGTACACCAGAGACCCACGTAGCCCAGCTGGGGAGGCTATTGAGGCTATTCAAAAGTCTCGTGGTTAAAGCTTTCGTTTGTGACGCCGTAGGCCCGTGTTCGATTCCCAAAATAGGTACATTGTGTTAGCTTGTGATTTTGCTGGAAACGTTGCTAAAACGGCTGGGATTTTGTATTGAGATTAGATATTATTTCAGCTATAGCTACAAAAGCAAATATTATTTTAGTTCAAACTATGAGGTTCAACACCTCGCAACAATGCAAGATGGTCAGTCCCTCAGAATAGTTCTATCCGGATAAACGGGGTTCACGGTACACTGACACGGTGCATACGCTTTTTTGTGATGGTTTTGTCCATGTTTCAGGTTGTATGCAACCTTCTATAGCTGTGTGGATACAGCCCCCAGTTGCCCATCAATGACAGGGGCGGCGTTTAATGACCAAAGATCACAGATAGCCATGCTCTGTGGAGGTTCTGGTAAGTAAATGAGACAAAGTCGTTTGAGCACCATTTCGTCAACATAAGTTAGATTTATTTAACAAACACGCAGATTATGTACATGTTTCGAAGCAATATGTATCATACGTTGGTATTGTTGTATATTACGAAAGGTTAGTGACTTCAGATTAACTACAAATTTTCAAGTTGAATATTAGTATATCCAACGTTGATATTGAGAGAATTTAAAAGCATGATCAAATATATCATATAAAACAGAACATATGTGTTTTGCCTCTCTGCCAAACCACATATAGTAACAATTTGCAATATCTTTTGAACGCAAATAGCTGGGAAATGGCCATATGAAATTTAGTCGAGGTAGAAAAAAGGTCAAAATTCAAAATATCACAACAAACCCCGGAACATTTGTTGCGTCCCATTAGTTACAATGCACGTACCAAATTTAATCCGTGGTAGAATAGGTCTTCAGCTACCCATTCTTGTCCTAAAAGGCGACCATACTTTTCGTAAGAGGCGACTAACGGGATCGGGCGGTCAGGCTCGCTGATACATGTCATCGTATCCTAATTGCGTGGATCGATGCGCATGATGTCAATCACTGGATTGTCTGACCCAGATTCGATTATTTACAGACCGCCGTCATATAGCTGGAATATTGCTGCGTGTGGCGTTAAGCAACAAACAAGCAAACAAAACATTTTGCAATATAGCAGTTGTGACTGTCACATCGACATCAGATTCGATTGTCCTGACTTGCCTTGGGTGTCACCATTGATAGGAACACACATGTGAAGTTTCAGTCTTTTTGGTCCAGCGATTTCCAAGGGAAAATGTAAATGACGACGCTACCTTATTAGTAGCGAAATTTTAAAAAAGCTATGAATATTATTAAGCTTATTGAACGCCCCTCGTATCGGCAAAGCAGGACAGTTTCGCGACCAGTGGTGTTATCACCGATTGTCAGTGACTCCAATTTTCGCGATGTTTCCATTTACGCCAAATGGAATCCGTTTCTACAGAAAATTGAGATGTTTTGTGTTGTATTGGTTGCCCAATGTCTTGATTGGCAGTGCGAAGAATTCAAGTATTGATCACAATGGTGTGTTTCTATCAAGATTCCCATGAGCGTCATACTAGTCTTGCTAAAAAAAATGTTCGATCAGGATTATCCAAGGCCTTATAAGTAAAACGTTCAAAAGTATTTGGGTAGTTATTGGGTTATGTCTCCAAATTTGACGCATCAGTGACCAAAAAGGGGTCCGGTGCAACTGATATTTGTATGTGTACCATACGTTACCGTGTTCGTGCAGATGAACACTTGGCTTTCCCGTGCATGTGTTTGTGACGGGTGAAACCAGTGGGGCAGTATATGCTTACCCGGTACATGTATCATCATCATTTGATGAGGGATTCATAAACACATACTGTTGATATAGTCGGAATCGTGCAATGGATTTCTTATGACCGTGTAGCTTATATTTATGCATACAATTGTTAATAATTATCAGGGGCGGTCGGGTAGCCTGGTGGTTAAAGCATTCACTCGTCACGCCGAAAACCCGGGTTCTATTCCCGACATGGGCACAATGTGTGAAGTCCATTTCTGGTGTCCCCCGCCGTGATATTGCTGGAATATTGCTAAAAGCGGCGTAAAACCATACTCACTCACTAATAATTATCATGTATTGTACATTCTTTTAACATGCAAAAGTGAAAATCGTGAACAACTTGAATCACAATAGGTTTTCTCTTACCTTAAACATATGGCGTCGCAATTCACTGTCCAGAAACCTTTGATTGTGGGTTCGAATCCCGATTATGTTTCTAGGTTGGTCAGCACCATACCCGTGCTCGTGGGTTTCACCGAAGTGGTAAACATCTGAGACCTGCATCACTTCAGGATTTCCTCCCACATTAAGCTGACACGCCGTGATATAACTGGAATACTGTTAAAAGCGGCGTTAAACACAACTCACTCACTCACTCACTCACTCACTCACTCACTTCCTCTTACACGATCTGACATAATTGACATGTTTATGTTTGAAATTGTGTTTAAAACACAGTGACTTAGCGAATCAAGTTTATCTGCTCCTGTTGACGACTGTCTTTGCCTTTGTACATGTTTTGCTGATTCATGAAAAATTAACAGATACATGATAAACATGTTGTCATCTTGTATTGAAGGATATGACGGGTGTCAGCAAATGTCCGCCTGCGCCACGGCATTAACAGCAGATTATGCAGCGACCGGGAATGATATGTCCAAAATGTGTGGGTAGGTATTATGGTTGTTAATCGTCATACTATTCGGCGGCCTGTAGATAATCGAGTCTGGACCAGACAATCCAGTGATTGATATCATGAGCATCGATTATGTAACTGAGATACGATGACATGCATCAACCAAGTCAGCGAGCCTGACCACCCGATCCCATTAGTCGCCTCTTACGGCAAGTATGGGTTGCTGAAGACCTGTTCTACCCCGAAATCTTCATGGGGCTCTCCACGGGTGAGTGAGTGAGTGAGTCTGGCATTACGCCGCCTATGGCAATATACCAACCATATCACGGGTCACACATATATATATATTTATATTTGTGTGTGTGTATTTTATATATATATATATATATATATATATATATATGTTCGTGTGTGTGTGCATGTATTATGTATATGTAGGCTAATAATCTGAATGTAGCTATTAAACCTCACAATTACACCATAACGTGGCAACTAAGCGCAAAATCTTATCATAATGAAATGTCTTATCATGCATGAACAGCACGTGATGCACGTGCTCACAGATGTCCATAGTATGTGCGCCTTTTCGGGAACTCACAATCACTAATGCAGTTGAGCTTAGCACGCGCTTAAACGTGCCTCTTTGACAGTATCTCAATGAACAGACGAAGTGGCGAATAGTGGGTACGATTGAGGGGGAGTTTCCCAAATCTGCAGAATGTCAAATCAAAAAGTGTAATTTCTCGACTGTGGGACGTCAAACGGGTGGGGTTGCAATGTGACCTGGGCGTTGCAGTCCTAAAAAGCGACACCTAGACAACGCCGTCTCATTACTTTATTGCACAACGCAACAGATTTGCTGCCGATTCCAAGATGGCAGAAAACGTTGTTAACGACGTAGCGGCGCGCGGCATGGCAGGGCAACAATTATTCACCATAATCGGTATGGGGGCGGTAGTGTCATGGTGTAGGGCGGTATCACACATGACAGGCGGACTGATTTGCTTATTGTGGATGGACAATTGACTCACCAGCAATGTGTTGACGTCCTGTCGTTCCATTCGCTTGAAATATCGGCAGACATATTTTGAACAGCACGATGACAATGACAGGCCCATCCTGCCCAGGTCGTCCCCGATTATCTCCGACGAGCAGGCATACCGGCATTGGACTGGTCCGAAATGTTCCCGGATTTGTCCCTTATAGAGCCATTCACGACCAACTCGTGTTATTCCGGGACCAGCCGAAAAGCGACTCGTGCCCCTCTCATGGTCATTTTTGCGACCGGGTTCCGTCTTAGCGCAAACGGGCATACCTAAAACAATTGTCAACTCGTTGCGTAATGGTTCACATATTATTTCCCCATGTATTATGTATATATTTCAGATGCAATTTAAAGCACATTGGGACGTGCGGAATTATACAGTAGGACTGAACACATTTAACTGCGTCTAGGGTATATTTTTAGAGGCAAAACATATGTAAAATCAAATATATTTCTGAGGGATTCTTTGACGAAGAACTTGAATGCGCATTCTGATTGGTTTGTCGTATTTTCGCACATAACATTCATTGATACGGGGACGAGTCTTCTTGCAGGTTACGGAAGGGGGCGAGTGGTGACGATTGTTATAGAGCATCTGGGAGGGATATTCTCGGGCCGAGGGTGTACACCAGAGACCCACGTGGCCCAGCTGGGGAGGCTATTGAGGCTATTCAAAAGCCTCGTGGTTAAAGCTTTCGTTTGTGACGCCGTAGGCCCGTGTTCGATTCCCAACATAGGTACGCTGTGTTAGCTTGTGATTTTGCTGGAAATGTTGCTAAAACGGCTGGGATTTTGTATTGAGATTAGATATTATTTCAGCTATAGCTACAAAAGCAGATATTATTTTAGTTCAAACTATGAGGTTCAACACCTCGCAACAATGCAAGATGGTCAGTCCCTCAGAATAGTTCTATCCGGATAAACGGGGTTCACGGTACACTGACACGGTGCATACGCTTTTTTGTGATGGTTTTGTCCATGTTTCAGGTTGTATGCAACCTTCTATAGCTGTGTGGATACAGCCCCCAGTTGCCCATCAATGACAGGGGCGGCGTTTAATGACCAAAGATCACAGATAGCCATGCTCTGTGGAGGTTCTGGTAAGTAAATGAGACAAAGTCGTTTGAGCACCATTTCGTCAACATAAGTTAGATTTATTTAACAAACACGCAGATTATGTACATGTTTCGAAGCAATATGTATTATACGTTGGTATTGGTTTAGATTACGAAAGGTTAGTGACTTCAAATTAACGACTACAAATTTTCAAGTTGAATACTAGTATATCCAACGTTGATTTTGAGAGAATTTAAAAGCATGATCAAATATATCATATAAAACAGAACATATGTGTTTTGCCTCTCTGCCAAACCACAAATAGTAACAAATTGCAATATGTTTTGCTGGGAAATGGCCATATGAAATTTAGTCGAGGTAGAAAAAAGGTCAAAATTCAAAATATCACAACAAACCCCGGAACATTTGTTGCGTCCCATTAGTTACAATGCACGTACCAAATTTAATCCGTGGTAGAATAGGTCTTCAGCTACCCATTCTTGTCCTAAAAGGCGACCATACTTTTCGTAAGAGGCGACTAACGGGATCGGGCGGTCAGGCTCGCTGATACATGTCATCGTATCCTAATTTTGTGGATCGATGCGCATGATGTCAATCACTGGATTGTCTGACCCAGATTCGATTATTTACAGACCGCCGTCATATAGCTGGAATATTGCTGCGTGTGGCGTTAAGCAACAAACAAGCAAACAAAACATTTTGCAATATAGCAGTTGTGACTGTCACGTCGACATCAGATTCGATTGTCCTGACTTGTCTTGGGTGTCACCATTGATAGGAACACACATGTGAAGTTTCAGTCTCTTTGGTCCAGCGATTTCCAGGGGAAATGTAAATGACGACGCTACCTTATTCGTAGCGAAATTTAAAAAAAAGCTATGAATATTATTAAGCTTTCCCATTGTGTTACAATCCTTATAGGGGCGGTCGGGCAGCCTAGTGGTTAAAGCGTTCGCTCGCCACGCCGAAGACCCGGGTTCGATTCCCGACATGGGTACAATGTGTGAAGCCCATTTCTGGTGTCCCCCGCCGTGATATTGCTGGAATATTGCTAAAAGCGGCGTAAAACCATACTCACTCACTCACTCACTACAATCCTTATATATGTCCATTCTGATTTATATCTGAAGCTG
The DNA here is from genome assembly GCF_022045235.1 of Haliotis cracherodii. Lineage (NCBI taxonomy): Eukaryota > Metazoa > Mollusca > Gastropoda > Lepetellida > Haliotidae > Haliotis > Haliotis cracherodii. The sequence continues at coordinate 17,367,889 of NW_027266268.1, forward strand.
TCGATTCAAGTTCTCACTGTCAAACGGCTCGGCAATGCGGGACAGTCTTTGAGACCTCATTCTATGCCTCGCCCTTCCATCCAGTTGAACACTGTGGGTAAGTTGTAGAAAAAATGAGAATATCTTAAAATGGGGACGTGTGATAATTTACAACACCTATTTACACCTCCAGTTGTGTTTGTTTGTTGTTGAAATTTTCCGACGATATGCGGCCTGTAAACAATTGAGACAATTCAGTTATTGATAATATGATCAACGATCAGTGGGACGTTCTGACTCTACTGACCAAGTCATCGATCCATTCGGTCACCTACGACCAGTATCGGTTGCCGGGGACCAATTCTAACCTGGACTTCTCACAGGGTCTGCAACATTCTATAAAGGTTTATACACCCGAACCTTAAAAATATATTTTGTTGACTTGAAAATACACGATAGCCTGTTGCCATGGAATCCCTTCGACATAACAGGGTAACATTATATGCTTCACATCCTGATAACAAGCGTTAGCTTCGACTTAAAGGAATAAGCTATATACTGGAATATATACATAATGCCTGATATCATGGTTATCCTTCAACATAAAGAGTCAAAAAATTACCAAAAATGTTAAAAACTTTAATTAAGGCAAATATGTCGGAGGTCCTTCCAATGATCCGGGGCGGTGAGCTAGGCTAGTGGTTAAAGCGTTCGCTCGTTCGATTCCCCACATGGGTACATTGTGTGAAGCCCAGGTGTGGTGTTTCCCGTCGTGATATCGCTGGAATATTGCTGAAAGCGGCGTAAAAACTTCTCACACACTCACTCGAATGATATGGATGCACTCAGTGCTATTGGGAAACATAGAACAGCCACTGTTCGAGAAGAGTGCACGGGTGGCCCAGTCGTTTGAGGCGGCGCGATTCGCTTTGTAGAGTTGCGTCCCTTGGGCAGGCCAGAAACCTAGGATTGTGGGTTCGAATCCCGGTTCGCCCCGATTATGTTTCTAGGTTTGTCAGCACCATACCCGTGCTTGTGGGTTTCACCGAAGTGGTAAACGTCTGAGACCTGCATCACTTCAGGCTTTCCTCCCACATTAAGCTGATAGCTGCGATATAACTGCAATACTGTTAAAAGCGGCGTTAAATCCAACAAATTCACTCATTGTTCGAGAAGACGTAGCTGACACCTTTATGCGTCTTTACATTTGCAGAGTCTTTGATTCCTACATTGCCTGCCTACAGGCAGTTGTTGGACTTTGTCCTGCAGTCAACCAGTCAGCCATTGACCTTCTGAGTACTGGTAGATCCCTGATTTGCACTACAGATGGTACGTATATATCACCATGGTCCTATGGTCCACTTGCACAAAGCGATCTTAGCGCTAAGATTATCTTAACTCCCATACTTTAGCATAGGCTTACAATAGTCTTAGCGCTAAGATGATCTTAACTCCCATACTTTAGCATAGGCTTACAATAGTCTTAGCGCTAAGATGATCTTAACTCCCATACTTTAGCATAGGCTTACAATAGTCTTAGCGCTAAGGTCGCTTTGTGCAAGTGGGCCACGGTGCACGTGTTGGAAAATGTAACGGTGCCTTCCGATAGTGCCGATTTCTTCCCGTTTAAATTCGTTTAATGAGCTGGAGGTATAACGCGAGTAGATCAGCCTGTGTCAGAAATGTAATGATCTTGGGTATCGGTAGTACACCTGCTAGAGTAAGTAAGTATGGTTTAACGCCGCTTTTTAGCAATAGTCCAGCAATATCACGGCGGGGGACACCACACATGGGCTTCACACATTGTACCCATGTCGGGAATCGAACCCGGGTCTTCGGCGTGACGAGCGAACGCTTTAACCACTAGGCTGCCCGACCGCCCCTACACCTGATAGAGCCTGTACTGTTGTAAGTGATTCGTGTTACTCTCCCTATCAATTGTTACCACAGGCAAGACTCGATTATTCATACATAAAACGTCAGTACCAGAGATTATCTGCCGAAACAAATTCTTTTAGGCTTAAAAGGCAAAAACATAGCAGCAAAAAGTATGTGAATGGATCACTGAAAACAGCGTTCACTCATTCTCTATCAATAGTCTGGGCCTTCCTCCAGATTAAGACTTTCGTGGAGATCTGGGTTAGAGACTTCACCAACATGTTTGTTGTAAGAGACACCTAACGGGATCCGGACCGCCTCCGTGGTCTAGTGGTAGAGCGTCCGCCGGGAGAGCGGAAGGTCCGGGGTTCGATCCCCGACCGCGTCATACCAAAAGACGTTAAAAGATGGTACTTGTTGTTACCCTGTCTGGCGCTCGGCATTAAGGGGCTAAAACAAGGAGTGGTCGGCTCGGAGTCAGTATACTGTGTCTGAGTGGGGTATTCGTGTTAAACTGCGGCATGGTATCTCAGTGGGCTAGCGCTATAAATCGGCATCAGTCCGGACTAGTACAAGCAGCCACACACACACACACGTGCATGCACGTCGCTATATAAGTGCAATAATCTTGGACGCGACGTTAAACCCAATTTCACCTCACCTCACCTAACGGAATCCGATGGACAGGATGGAGTTGGTTCATGAATGTCATCACGTTTCAATTGCGTCGACCGATGAGCATGATGCCAATCATTGGGTTGACCGCCGTCCGTAGCTGAAATGTTGGAGTGCAGCGTTGGCCTGACCACTCGATCCCGTTAGTCGCCTCTCACCGCAATCATGAAATGCTGAGTTCGGAGCCGGGACTTCACGGTAACCGCCTCTTTGAGTTGTGAGTGAGTTGGGTTTTACATCTCTTGTAATAGTGTTCATATTAACTGTTTCACCAGCCACAAGTTCCTGTACCAGTGCTCTTCCCTGTGCAACGTCGTTCGTGGATATGTATTCTGGAAGCTATGGCAACGCTGGAAGTGATGCGTGCAGGTAATTAACAGAAATACGTTTAATAATAACCGTGTAGAGATTCGGTGGAAGAATCCTAGCGTCTCATGTTTGTTTGTTGGTTTGATTGTTTGTTTGTTTGTTGTTCAACGCCGCACTCAACAATAATCCAGCTATATGACGGCGGTCTGTAAATAATCGTGTCTGGACCAGACAATCCAGTGATTGACATCATGAGCATCGATCGACGCAATTGGGATACGATGACATGTGTCAACCAAGTCAGCGAGCCTGACCACCTGATCCCATTAGTCGCCTCTTACGACAAGCATAGTCGCCCTTTACGGCAAGCATGGGTTGCTGAAGACCTATTCTAACCCGGATATTCACTATGTTCTCTGTTTTGCCGAATGCAGTTCATATTTCTGTCTGGCAAGAGAGCAATAAACCAACAAGGGTTTTGTGACTGGAACCTTTAAACTAGAACACTGCCATAAGCTATGACATTGTCGCAAAGCCGCCTCTATGCTATATGTCAGTCATATTGTCCACTTCAAATTCCTTATTGATGGAAAAACCATTTTGGTATTGAATAGTTCATCCAACCTTTCACTTTCAACTTTGTGATTGAAGTTCACAAGCCTATTGACGTTTACAATCATATCCGCTCTAAAGGCCAGGCTGTTCTTAACAAATGTCACATCTTGCTGCATGGTGAGTTCACAGTCACCTTCTTTAAACTTCTGTGTTGTGTGGTCAGAGATCAGGTTGTCATTTTGTTGAAATAGTTTATCTCGCGTTCTCTTGCAGAGAACTGGGCTTTGGAATGAATGACAGTCATGTCGCTTGATTCACTTTCGGGAGAATCAGAAGATTGGTGTTGTGCTGTGGTGTTACTATTCGTGTGTTGGAGCGTCTGCGAAACATTAATTTAGACAAATTTGACGGTGGTCTCGTCATGCGTTTATTTATCTCTTGTCTCTTTCATCAAATAATATACAATGTTTTCATTGTATTTATTTATTTTCTCAAGGAAATATATACTGTTATGCCAAAGACAAATGTACACTGTCTTTCGCTCACCATAAGAAAATATTCTGGCGTTCGAACTATCAGGACACTGCTAGTCCTGCACATTCTTTAGATCGATACGATGAGTGGTTAGAGATCTATATTACGATGGTTGAGAGATCGATACGATGAATGATCACAGATCTATATTACGATGATTCAGAGATCGACACGATGAGTGGTCAGAGATCTATATTACGATGATTCAGAGATCGACACGATGAGTGGTCAGAGATCGATACGATGAGTGGTCAGAGATCTATATTACGATGGTTCAGAGATCGATACTATGAGTGGTCAGAGATCTATATTACGATGGTTCAGAGATCGATACGATGAGTGGTCAGAGATCTATATTACGATGGTTCAGAGATCGATACGATGAGTGGTCAGAGATCTATATTACGATGGTTGAGAGATCGATACGATGAGTGGTCAGAGATCTATATTACGATGGTTCAGAGATCGACATAATGAGTGGTCAGAGATTTATATTACGATGATTCAGAGATCGATACGATGAGTGGTCAGAGATCTATATTACGATGGTTCAGAGATCGATACGATGAGTGGTCAGAGATCTATATTACGATGGTTGAGAGATTGATACGATGAGTGGTCAGAGATCTACATTACGATGATTCAGAGATCGATACGATGAGTGGTCAGAGATCTATATTACGATGGTTGAGAGATTGATACGATGTGGGTTTCACTGTAGTGGTAAACGCCTGAGACCTGCCTCACTTCACAGACACGCCGTGATCTAACTGTACTACTGTTAAAAGCGGCGTTAAACCCAACTCACCCCTCAATGTTAAAAGCAATTCTCTCTCCAGCAATACGCAGACCTACAAGAAATGTCTGACGAAATATATCGGTTCCTGTCCATGGCTGGAGGAAATTGGGATTATGGGAGACGCAGAATACAGACGTTATGAGGCGTGTGGAGTCAGCAGTGAGTTAACTTCATGGGAATTCTTATAAGCATTAAATCCCTGATAATTCGACCGCCTCCGTGGTCTAGTGGCAGAGAGACCGCCCGGAGGGCGGAAGGTCCGGGGTTTGATCCCCAACCGCGTCATACCAAAAGACGTTAAAAGATGGTACATGTGTACTTTTTGTTACCCTGTCTGGCGCTCGGCATTAAGGGGCTAAAACAAGGACTGGTCGGCTCGGAGTCAGTATACTGTGTCTGAGTGGGGTATTCGTGTTAAACTGCGGCATGGTATCTCAGTGTGCTAGCACTATAAATCGGCATCAGTCCGGTCTAGTACAAGCAGCCACACAAACACACACACATGCATGCATGCATCTATATGTGCAATAATCTTGGACGCGACGTTAAACCCCATTTCACCTCACCTCACCCTAAGAATTAGTCTATGTGTTGCATGATAAAACATTAGGAAAAGTAACTTTAAAATTGAGGTTATCAAGCTGGAATGTTGTATTAACATTTTTGACGATCTTAGCTTGCTTGTTTCTTGTTCGTTGTTCAACGCCGCACTCAGCAATATTCCAGCTATATAACGGCGGTATGTAAATAATCGGGTCTGGACCAGACAATCCAGTGATATAAATCATGAGCATCGATGCGATGACATGCATGAACCAAGTCGGCGAGCCTGACCACCCGATCCCGTTCGTCTTACGACAAGCATAGTCGCCTTTTACGCATGCATGGGTTGCTGAAGACCTATTCTACCCCGGATCTTCACGGGAAAGCTATCTTATTAAATGTTTGTTGCCATAATAATGTACGCCACACATGAAACAGACCACATAACAAAGCAACTAAACAGACCCACTCGAAAATACAGATGAGTGTCACGTGCTGATAATTTTGTTGAGCCGAAAGTCTTCCCCTGATGACACGGTAGGCCGGACTTGGGCTCGTTTGTTCGCCAAACTCAGTTATATAACGGTAGTCTGTAGAATAAATATGTCTTGACCCGACAAATCAGTGATTGATATAATGAGCAAAAATCGACGCCAGGTACAATGAGACGCATGTCATGCCTGTCCACCTGACCCACACGGTCGTATCTTACTGCAAGCATAGATCGAGTTTCTCAAACCTGGAATAACAATCCTCTTTAGGACATGCCACAAGGAAGGCCGGTGTATCTGATATCTTCCCTGATGTGTAGTGATCCATTCATATAATGACTGCAGAGCTCCAGATAAGCTTTTGGTGTGGTGGGTATTTTACCCATGCATTTTAAAATCGTTGGGTATTAGTAATTCTATCTGGGTATTCAAATTTCTGTTACCCACTAGTTTTTACACATGTGGGTATTTAAGTTAAATATTTAAAAACACTAATCATCTAGTCCCTGCAAACTGGTGTCGTGTGGGTTCGAGAGCTTTGTATGACTCAAAAATACCACGATTCTTCCACAAGAAAGTGTGATGGCAAATGATCATGATGTAACTGTCATCTAGGAGTTTGGCAAGGTTGACGGAATGCCCGTTTATAATTTCAAAATAAGTTGCTGATTTGCTAATCGAATACAATATTTCACAATATTTTGAATATACGCACAAGTTATATTTTTGTAGCGTACCTGTAATGTTCGTTTCGTATTTGATACGCTCGGATTTTATTTTACTGCGTATTTTTGCATTTCTGACGCATATTTTACGCAGATACGCAGCTTATCTGGAGCTCTGTAATGTTCACCGCTATTTTGTTTTTACGGCCAATGGAATCTGTTTCGGTGTTTAATCGCGACTGGTTATCCCTGCTGTTGACTGATATATTGTACAAAAAAAGTAGGATTGTTGTATGTTCTTGTCGCCAAGACTCAGATCCCATCCATTCGCTTCCCTGGTTCTTTCAGGCACTTCGAGCTCCTCAGGATCGTCGCTCAGTGTCCCAAGTAAGTTGAATCATTTCTAATGATAGTGATACACGACCTTGCTTGAAATTATCAAATATTATGAAATATTGTAAATTTGTTCTGCACACTGACTCTATTCACTTCCTACTGGTTGGATAGGCCGAAGACCCTGGTTCGATTCCCCACATGGGTACAATGTGTGAAGCCCACTTCAGGTGTCCCCCGTCGTGCTATTTATGGAATGTTTCTAAAAGTGGCGTAAAACCATATTCACTCACTCACTCACTCTTAGTGGTTGAGGTGTTGATTCTGCCACCTCCATTATCCTGCGCATTACGATGAATACACTGGATAAACGATGATGTGAATTCTGTGTCATCAAGAAGTAATTGAGACATCGGAGCGATTGACATAGTATACCTTTAAGCCCCTGTTTGTGACTGATGATGTCCTTCAGGGACGAATTTGGACCGAGCTGCATAATTTAAGGAATGAAACAAGTTCAGAAAGTTATGTACAGTTCTCTGTCGTCTCAACTTGTTTTTTGTACATATACTTTTATACGTAAAGCGGTTGAGAGTGTTGTTTTTCCTATCATTCCGGCCATATCTCGACGGAGGAAATCCCCAAGAATTCACACATTTTACCCATGCTCAGTGTGACGACCTCACACTACCCCTTGAGGGTGCAATCATGTAATGTTCACCGCTATTTTACCTTTAACTCCTAATGGAATCTGTTTCTGCGTATAATCGAGACGTTGATGTATATAATTTAATTATGATTCTTGGGACTTAACTAACGTGCTTCAGAATATGCATGTTTGTTCAAGGATGGGGTGAATAAAATTCGGGTGTTCTGGTTTGAGTGAGATTGTATTTACACAAAGTTGAATGTCTTGTAAATATATCCTCAGGCTTAATAAACAAGTCGAGCCTCCTGGCGTTCCTCCATGATGCAGAGCTGGAGATGGCGGAAACAGTTCACGACGCTGAGGAATCAGTTTCTGCTATTCACGATGTCCGCCAGCTCGTGGAAGAGTGATGAGACTTGTGTCCGCTGAGACAACAGCCAACTTCTGCACAAACCCATTAGAATAAAGTTTGTCTGCATGATTTTATTTGTTGTGGTTCAACGCCTCACCCGGCAATATTCCAGCTACATTGTACATGGCGGCTGTGTAACTAACATGTTTTAAATAAAAAACACAAGTCATCAAGCCAGACCACCCGGTCCCCAAGTTCGTCTCTTAAAACCGGGGGCACGGGTGGCCCAGTCGACACGCCGTGATATAACGACACGACCCGAAGTGATTACAATTTCAACGGCGTGTTGGAACGGCGAAAACTGGAAATGATGTAGGTTCTACACGTGACAAATCAAGAAACATCACCAGGATAAATATAGGATTCAAACCCATGAGTGAATAAGTCGGTTAAAATTAAAAGTCGCTTCGGCCATAGTTCAGCCAAATTGTGACTATCACAGGTTTCTGAGACTTCTAAGAGACGCCACTCTGCACAGCTAATTCGGCGCCAAAAATACTGGGCCTCCCGTGGCCATAAGCTAACACTATGGCACTGGTTGTGGTCACATGTATTGCATATTGCATATACATTGACACAGCACATGCTGGGATTATCCCAGTTTGGGTTTGACAGTCTCCGTGGGAATTCCTGGTGAGAATTGGTTTTAAGAGTGAGTGAGTGAGTGAGTTGGGTTTAACGCCGCTTTTAACAGTATTCAAGTTATATCACGGCGTGTCAGCTTAATGTGGGAGGAAAGCCCGAAGTGATGCAGGTCTCATACGTTTACCACTTCGCTGAAACCCACGAGCACGGGTTTGGTGCTGACAAACCTAGAAACATAATCGGGGCAAATCGGGATTCGAACCCACAATCATAGGTTTCTGGCGTGCCCAATGGACGCAACTCTGCACAGCGAATCGCGGCGCCTTAGACGACTGGGCCACCCGTGCCCCCTTGTTTTGGCAGATTACTTCCTCAGTTAACATTCTGGCCTTATTATGTTGCATTATTTGATATATCATTTATACCAAGTTCTTTGATCAAACAATTACCATATGTTTGATTTTCAATTCAGAATATCTTAAGTTAGCGATATAAGCAAAACTCTTCAATTTGTGATATTATATCCAATAAATGAACTGTACTGGCACATAGCCAGCACTCAAACAATACTTCTATTTAAAAAAAAATAAAAATTTGATTTTAAACTTTTTTATTTTTTTTGCTGATGGATATCTTGGACATCGTATCTTTGAAAATCAATAAATTTGCTTTTTTTGGCAAAACATTCAAACATGGTGAAGTCATGAGGTTGCATATTCATTTCTTACCCCACTTTCCACAAAATTAGCCTGTCACAGATTATTTTTATTCAAGCTTGTTGCAGGAATGAGTGACGGCTAAATAGACATTATCAAATTTAGCAACAGGTTTTTTTCAATTTTCAATCACACAAAAAACAAACTCGGTATATTTTCTTTTGCCCCTGAGTTTTCTACATGCAAAAGTGCGGCTTCGTAAGGTGAGTCTACAAGGATCGGGTTGGTCAGGCTCTGTGGTTAGTTTAATGTCGTCTCATCGTGCTCCGACTGCTTGAAATTTTGCTTATTTACAAGTACTTAATGGTTTGTCTGGTCCACATTCGATGTAAATTAGAACATTGCCGGCTGAGTACTGATGTGCGAGGTTGGGCAACACAAAAACACTATTTCTTGAGCAAATTGTAGGAGTAGTTGGTTGGTTTGTTTGTTGTTTAACGCCGCACTCAACAATATTCCAGCTATATGAAGGCGGTCTGTAAAATAATCGAGTCTGGACCAGACAATCCAGTGATTGATATCCTGATCATCGATCCACGCAGTTGGGATCGATGACATGCATCAACCAAGTCAGCGAGCCTGACCCCCCGATCCCGTTAGTCGCCTTTTACGACAAGCATAGTCGCCTTTTACGACAAGCATAGTCGCCTTTTACGGCAAGCATGCCTTTGGGTTGCTGCAGACCGATTCTACCCCGGAATCTTCACGGTCAAGTTGCAGGAGTATGGCAGGACACCCGGTGTTATCACAGATTTTCAGTTATCCATTCATTTGGCGTTTGCACTTTAACGCCCAATGGAATGTGTTCCGGTGGATAATCAAGACTGGTTATTCTCTGGAATTGACGTTTTAAAATTAAACAACCAAACAAGAAACGCAATCATGTATTTTTCAAATCTTAAGATCTGATATTCCTATCTATTTATTCTTCATTCGGCGAAACCGCATATCAGTGGTTCATATTGGGAAAGGGAGGTCACACACAATTTTAAACGGGAGCTATCTCCGTTGTTTTCGTATTTGCGAGGAATGGAGTCACGCTGTACGTTGTTGGTCCAGCTATTAAATGCCCAGCTTATCCCTAAGGTAAAATGTATTCTTAATTAAATGTTTGAATGCATTATATATTTATGTTTCCATCCGTACATCTTCTAAGATTGGTTTAGTGCTGATAACCATTTTCTAAAATGTGGGCCCACATCTTTCCCGTCATATATGGTGATCGAAACAAGTGGGCCCACATTTGTATTTCGCCTTGCTTCGTTAGGTTGTTTCGTTAGTTCTGATAATCAATTCCTAAATGTGGGCAGACGTTCTTCCGTCATATTGATTGCAACAGGAGGGACCACATTTATTAATCGCGAAATTCTACTTAAATATTGATAATCATTTTCTCAAATGTGGGCCCACATTGTTCCAGTCATATATGGTGATCGAAACAAGTGGGCCCATATTTGTATATCGCCTAGTGGGTTGACGTTCTTCCGTCATAGTGATTGCAACAGGAGGGACCACATTAAAAAATCGCTAAGCTTCATTAGCTTGGCTTACTTATAACCATTTTCTAAAATGTGGGCCCACATTGTTCCCGTCTTATAGTAATCGAAACAGGTGGGCCCACATTTGTAAATCGCTGGGTTTCATTGGGTTGACGAAGTCATTTAGGCTAGTGGGCTCACATTTGCCATTACTTTGCATGGGTATGTGACATTATATATTATTCATATTTTGTAATATTGATGGGAAATATCTTTATAAATCATTTCGTGTGACGTTAATTGCACGAAAGTCACAAACATCTTTGAAGTTTGAATAACGTCATCATAGCTGACCACACTAGTTTTCAAAAATAGCTACAAAGCAAGAAACTTAAATCTACTTCAAATTACCACTCATTCTACCTTTTCCAGTATAACACATCAATCTAATCATAAGTGTTGGTGGCGATATAAGCCTGAAAATATGTCTACACTTGAATTGACCTCGGACATGATACAAGCCTCAAACTTTTCCGAGAACTTGTTCCATTAAAGGAATAACTCATGAATATTAATAACCCCACGACCTAGTTTCTCGATGTTCGTAGAAGTGAGTTCTGCTGTATTGCCATCGCATGTGTACATTTTAATCCAATCATAAGTCATAATACTTATTTTAAATAGACAAAATAGCAGTTCGTAATGCGGGTTTGTTTACGTAGTACATATTCTCAACAACAAGTGCGTTTAGTTTCGAATGTGGGCCCACCTCAAACTTTCGATTAGGCAAACGGAGTTAGCTCCCTTCTCGAACCACCGATAATGCGGTTTCGCCCTTCATTCTATAAAAACCCTCATACATTTCAATGATTTTTTTATGATCATTCCCTCCAATTTTGGACTGACATGACGAATGCACCAAACCATACAAGTTTTTAAGGTAACTGTTCGTGTAAAATAATTTCAGTCTTTATTCATCGCGGAAGATAATAACACTTCATCTTCTAGGTGGATGACCACTTCTGTTTCAATAGGCAGGGGCTGTGCTACACGCTGCCAGTGCCTCATTAGCGAACAAAGTATATTCTTGGAGCAAACAATATGTGAGTGAGTGAGTTGGGTTTAACGACGCTTTTAACAGTATTACAGTTATATCGCGGCGTGTCAGGTTAATGTTAGAGGAAAGCCCGAAGTGATGCAGGTCTCAGACGTTTACCGCGTCGGTGAAAGCCACGAGCACGGGTATGGTGCTGACAAACCTAGAAATATAATCGGGGTGAACCGGGATTCGAACCCACAATCATAGGTTTCTGGCGTGTCAAAGGGACGCAACTCTGCACAGCGAATCGCTACGCCTTAGACGACTGGGCCACCCGTGCCCCCGCTTTTAATCGATGTTGCTTTTACACAGACTACTCAAAACACTTGACGCTACTTCACTAAGTACACTACCGGGCAGAAGAACGTATTCACCCATCATTCATGGTGGCTTAAAAAAAAGAAGGGTTATTCGATGGTGATGTATTTGATACCGGTATCATAGTTGTGTTTTGGACCTTACGTTTGCAGAGTTTCGGTGACTAGTTTCAGACAATTGATTATGTTTGGATAATGAGTGAGTGAGTGAGTATGGGTTTACGCCGCTTTTAGCAATATTCCAGCAATATCACGGCGGGGGACACCAGAAATGGGCTTCACACATTGTACCCATGTCGGGAATCGAGCCCGGGTCTTCGGCGTGACGAGCGAACGCTTTATCCTCTAGGCTACCCGACCGCCCCATGTTTGGATAACGTTTGTATTGTTTAGGTCCAATCAAACTTATGCTTTCTGTTGCCCGACAGTTTATCTTCGCTAACAACAAAATGTTTGTGTTTAATTGTTTAATTCTCATAATTTAATTTAATTCACGATAAAATAGAGATAAAGATCCTTAGTTGTTTAACTTAGATTTTGCTTCTGTGTAAAATTAACGGCGGTAAATTTTACATTTGAAACCTCTAATGCTCAACGTTCGGTTCCAAATTCAATTAAGCGCACTCAAATTTTTTCTCCTAAGTATTCACAACCTATCTTAGGTTAGGTCGGAAGGTTCAAAACACATCCCTTTATCAAACCACTTCCCAATGTCCATGTAGAATGTTCCGTTACTTTCAACATCCCACAACCGGTTACAAATGTCACACATTGGCACCATATCGTTATGATAGGTCATATATTTTATGATCCCATTTTTAACTATGGGCCACTCCTCCCAAACAGCATGATACTGGTTCTTCTTGCGTAGAATATTGACATAGTCTCTTTCATTGTGAGCCAGCTCGTTCAACAACTGGGCAAGACGCCGTGGTGATACGAAGTCAGCTGTATTGATGAAGGTTCCTGAGGGAGCAACGGCGCTGTAGTCGCCCCCACCCCTGGCCACTACGACCATATCAGAGTTGAAGTAACGGAAAAACTTTTCAGTTATGTAGTCTTTACAAAACGCATTTTCAAAGGCTAAGTAGAATTTGTAATTTTTCGAAAGATGTTCCAGACACAATTCGTCATCAGATCTTGGACATCTGTGGTCGCCACATTTGCCGAATATATCAACTTGGACATAGCGACTCAATTCCCGAACATATTCCATTCTTTTGCTTATAGTTCGGCAGTTGCTTACCATCCATGCGATTGTTCCTTTCTTCGAAGCCCAGATTTGTGAATAGTTTCTTATTGGTGGATGTTCTTCTGTAAGAAATGTTCCATTCTTCCTTTGGAAGATTCCGTACGGGACTTTGAAATCGGCGTCATTCCTATAGTCCATCGTCCAGTTAAATTTGGAGCTCCAGGCTTCGTTGTACAAATACGTATTTTTATTCACCCACCGTGGAGACTCATGATTATGTAATATCCACACTTGATTCGCAAGCTTCACTGGTGGCATCTGATCTAGGAGCTGTGCAGTAAACACAAGAGCATCACTCTGGTTGTAGAAGTATCTGTTTGTTGTAACCCGACATCTGGATTCTGGGCATCCGCGCAAGGGGTGTAATCTCGACAATCTTGGATGATACCTGGTTGGGGAATACCACAGTATGACCTTCGTGTCTCTAGTCACAAGGTCAGTCGCTGGTTCAATGTCCCCTCTTCTCAGGAGCACTTCGAGACTTTTGTTTTCACCACTCTGAATATCTATGTCCGGCATACGTCGGTAAACATGTTGAAAGGTTTTGATAGGAACGTATTCACCAATGCTTCGAGTTTTGTCGTTAAATGTGTTTTTTGTTTTTGAAGCAGGTGAGTTGATGTAGAATGAACTAAAGGATGCTGGGTCAGTCAAAGGAAGCGAGAATTGTTTGAGGTGCAACAGTCTGTTCAAGTGGAACGAGTCTCTTTCATTCATAAGCGTATAGTTCATTGAATCAAAGAGCTTTCGTTTTGAAACAAGGAAAACCCCAATTTTGGTTAATCTTAAAACGATGTAGACAGCGGCAATGAGACAAAACACTTTGAAAAGACTGGATTTTTTCAAAAGCCGATTCAATCTGAAATGACCAATAAAATAAAATTGTATTGTTACGGCGAACATATATCTTTGAATTTCGGATCTTCATTCAGCTTAAGGGGCGGTCGGGTAACTTAGTGGTTAAAGCGTTCGCTCGTCACGCCGAAGACCTGGGTTCGATTCCCGACATAGGTACAATGTGTGAAGCCCATTTCTGGTGTCCCCCGCCGTGATATTGCTGGAATATTGCTAAAAGCGGCGTAAAACCATACTCACTCACTCACTCATTCAGCTTAAGCAACCCATGCTTGTCGCAAGAGGCCACCAACGGGATGGGTGACGTGGTTGGTGCATGTCAGTGTATCCCAAATGTGTAGATGGATGTTCATGATGTCAATCTCTGGATTGCCAGGTCCAGACTTGTTATTTATAGACCGCAGTCATTTCGCTATGTTATTTCTGAGTGTGACGTTAAACAACAAACAAACAATGACGAAACAGAAAGAAAACCTCTTTTGACATCCCATCAAATAATTAAACACAACGACTACACACGTTGTGGGGATTCCGCGTTAGCATATTAGAATAGATCCCCAGCGAGCTATGGTGATCGACAGAGGCAACATTTTTTTATGGATCGGGTAGTCAGACTCGGTGTCTTGGTTAATACCGTTCCATCCCTCCCATAATAACAAGCGGTGGTTTGTCTCGTGCTGAGTGCCGCTTTATCATATTTATGTGGCATTGAACAAGAAAATAACAGACGGCTGCATGTTATCGATTCTGGCTCAGGGAAAATAGTGATCGATAATAGGAGCAACGTCCAACGCCAGACCGCGCCTGACCTATAAACTTGCCACGTACGACGAGTACAACAAGGTTGCTGGTCGGCATATGGTCTTATTCGAAGCTACAACGTTGGCGTACTATTTAAAGACAGTGTTGTTTAGCACTGTAAATAATTCGAATGTGGACAAGACAAACAATCACATTTGTGAGCGAGGGAATGATCTTAAAAAAACAGTCCACTGTTGTTAGAGCCTTGACGACGCAAACCATGTAATGGAAACATGTTCAGCGTCCCATGCGATGAGGGCGCGATGACACGCCATCAGCCATGTTATTGCCTGACTGCAGGGGACAAGATGACACGCCATCAGCCATGTTATTGCCTTACAGCAGGGGCAAGATGACACGTCATCAGCCATGTTATTGCCTTACAGCAGGGGACACGATGATACGTCATCAGCCATGTTATTGCCTGATAGCAGGGGACAAGATGACACGCCATCAGCCATGTTATTGTCTGACAGCAGGGGACAAGATAGCACTGCCATCAACCATGTTATTGCCTGACACCACGCGGCAAGATGACACTGCCATCAGCCATGTTATTGCCTGACAGCAGGGGACAAGTTGACACGCCATCAGCCATGTTATTGCCTTACAGCAGAGGCAAGATGACACGCCATCAGCCATGTTATTGTCTGACAGCAGGGGACAAGATAGCACTGCCATCAACCATGTTATTGCCTGACACCACGCGGCAAGATGACACTGCCATCAGCCATGTTATTGCCTGACTGCAGGCGGCAAGATGACACGCCATCAGCCAAGTTATTGCAGACAGCAGGGTCCATTTTTGACGCCTGTCACGACCAGCAATGGGCTTAATTGGGATTTTTCTAATCCCGGGGATGTATGTAAGAGGAGACTTTACCGGACTGTCAACCAGTTGAATAAAAAATATATCCTCGAAATCATTATAATAGAATTAGCAAATCATAAAATGGCAGACAATCCCTTACCGTATTTTGTCCATTTCTGAAATGTTCCGAAGATTTTTCCTAGCATCACTTTCACAGCATGTTATAACTACAGAGAACAGCTGATGAACGGCTGATTAACCCAACACCATTCAAACACGTTTATTTGTTCAATTGGTTCAAACTTCGAAGTGTTTCAGCTGCATGGTGACGCCCAGACTGTTTACTGATTTACATAGTGAGCATCGATCCACGCCACTGGTGTCCGGTGACATGCCACCAACCACTTCACGTTGCCTGACAATCAGTCCTCTTTAGTCAGCAAAGTTGCGTCCCTTTGGCGTGCCAGTATCCCGTGATCGAACCCCAGATTCACCTCGATCATGCACCTTGTTACCACCATACCCGTGCTAGAGGGGTGTCACCAAAAAGGAAGTCCTTCATCACTTCGAGCTTTCCTCCCACGCCAAGCTGGCGCACATTTAAATACTGTCTGTCAACCAGAGCTTCTCCAATCAGGATTTCATCGATTTCAAACATATGTCTAACAAGAAAACGTGCAACTAATTTCTTATTTCAGCAATACAAGCTGGCTTCAGGAAAGGTTACAGTAATGTTGGCCACATTCTTGTACTCTATGGTTTAATAGATATTTTAAGGGCGAGGAAAAAGAAATTGTACTGTGCATTTGTGGATTTTCAAGAGGCTTTTGACAACGTTTGTCGAAAATGATTATGGCAAAAGTTCATATCATATAGTATGTGTGGAAGAATATTTAATCTTATTCACAATATGTATTCAAATATTAGATCTTGTGTTGTTCATGATGGGGATATATCAGGATATTTTACTTGTAGCAAGGGTGTTCGGCAAGGTGAACATTTGTCACCATTACCGTTTGCAGTATATTTAAATGATCTTGAAACCTTTTTGATTGTCACAACTGTAAATGTGTGTCCCTTGAAAAGTCTTTTGCAACTAATGTTATTACTGACGCAGACGATACTGTAATATTGTGGAAAACCCTTTTGACTTACAAAATAGTCTGAATGTCATATCAAATCACTAATATGGTCGTGAAGAATGGAAATTGAAGGTGAATCTGAATAAAACAAAGATAGTAATCTTTGGTTCTGGCACTTCTAAAAAACGTAAATTCGACTTTAAATTTGAAAATAAAATAATCGAAATTACAGATTGCTGCCTATATTTGGGAATTACTTTTTATACAAACCATTTAGAGGCTAAGAGAACAATCTTTAAAAGCCTCATTTGCATTATTATCCAAAGCCAGAAATGCATGTCTTCCAATAGAGTGTTTATGAATAGCTTTGACCATATGATAGCACCTATAGCAATGTATGGTTGTGAAGACACGGGTTTCAGTGACATCACTTGCGTAGAAGGTATAAAGTATACACTCCATTTAAGAAACAGTACTTCATCATACAGAATCCCATTATTAATTAGTATCAAGAAGCTTACTGTAATTATCGGGGGCACGGGTGGCCTAGTCATCTAAGGCGCCGCGATTCGCTGTGCAGAGTTGCGTCCCTTGGGCACGCCAGAAATCACTGCAAAAATAGTGAGTGAGTGAGTGAGTATGGTTTTACGCCGCTTTTAGAAATATTCCAGCAATATCACGGCGGGGGACACCAGAAATGGGCTTCACACATTGTACCCATGTCGGGAATCGAACCCGGGTCTTCGGCGTGACGAGCGAACGCTTTAACCACTAGACTACCCGACAGCCCCCTGCAAAAATAAATCCATATATACAAGCTTGTATATGCTTTGGAAAGATGATATATCCAAAGCCTAAACAAGTTTGGATTGATGAGATATCCAAAAATATACAAGTTTGTATATATGACATATCCAAAAATATACAAGTTTGTAAATATGACGTATCCAAAATTGTTTTTCTTTGTATATATTGGTAAAGGGAGATAATTGCTATGTATTCGTGTATAATTATTATGTATGTGCAAAATGCCGATTAATATCTTAGCAAGTAACAAATAAAACTGATGTAGTGGCGTGTAACATTACTGGAATGTTTAATTAGTACTCCACACTGATAGCGGGAGTGCATACCCTCCGTGCAATGACATTGACGGGTAAGGGATTGAGACGTCTGCTACTTTTCCTGGCGCGTTGCTTGGTATGGGAGATGACATTATGGTCAAATCCACAGAGCAGATTAGCAGTCGTAGTCGCAGCCTTGGAACTAGCTCCCCTCGAATCCAGAGGGGAGGAGCCCATCCGCTCGCCTGGGGGCACAGGACATGTTAATTTTTAAATATGCCATGCAAAAGGTGGAGAGGGAGGGACTAAAATGGTGTTTTTTATAGGTTTAGAACTTATGGGTATATTGGCAGCTTGTTTGTTGTGCCTTTTTTTAAATGCGGCCGAATAGCCCTGTTTTGATTAGATATATGCCTAGTGCTTTTATAGGTTTGTAAGTCATTTACGGGGTTCAGTTCCGTTGCTAGTGTCATTTGATTGTTGCAATTTAGTGTGGATTGGAGTGTTATTCTGTGTTGCTGATAATGCGTGCAATCTAGTATTACGTGTTCGGGCGTTTCTTTTAAGTTGTAGTGGGGGCATTTACCGGTTTGGTGTGTTTTTTTTTAATTTGGTGTAGGTGGGAGTTTAACTTATATTAGTGTGGCCTGGTTGTGGTTTAGTTATTACTCTGTCAATTTGTTTGTTTTTTAGAGTGGCTTTTTTTGGAGCAGATGTTTTAGTTTGCAATCAGATTTCTGATAGTTATTTTGCCACTTTTGGAAGATTTTCTCCTTTGTTTCGTTTTTTGATATTGGTAGGTTGATGCTTACTTCCAATTTTAGTCCTGATTTGACTGCTTTGCCTGCGTGTTCGTTGCCAAACACTCCAACGTTGGCAGGGATCCAAACTATATCTGTGTCTTTACCTAGTTTACGTAGATTGTTGGCGCTTTTAATTATCTGTTGCATTAGTTTTGGGCGCTTTTTTGTGTTTTTGTTTTTTATGGCCTTAAACCTACTTAATGAGTCTGAAAGGATTAGGGTTTTTTGGTGTCTATTTATTTGATCGCTGTGCAGAGGTAATACTATCCCCATTAATTCGGCTGTGAAAATTGATTGATTATTTGGGAGCCTATAGGATTGTGTTGCTTTTGGGGGTTTGTTGATATGGATGCCGAATCCTGTGCGTTTTGAGCCCGGGTCAAAGTACCCGTCTGTGTAAATGTGACACTAATTTGTCCATTTTTCGTGAATGTATGCTAGTGTGGTGGATTTAGCGGTATTTGGATGAGTTTCTTTATTTAGCTGTACTTGTTGTGTTATTTGGTGCTGTGTTTTATTGTAAATTATTTAGGTTGTGTGTATTTAGGTAATTTATTATGCTTTGAGAGATTGGTATTAATTAATGTTTTTTGCGAGCTAGAGCTTGGAGTCTGGGGCTTATGTAGTAGTAGTAGTAGTAGTAGTAGTAGTAGTAGACATAGTTTATTAAAGTGTCACATGGCATGAAACAATAACAATACATCATGTTAAATTTATCATACCATCCAGCCTAGCTAGGCAGGCACGAGTGCAGTAATCTGTTTCTTACACATCCTAAAATCGCACCTTTTTAGCATCGAACCGTTGAATTTTGTCTATTCTCATGATTGCAGTAGCGCATTAATACGTAACACCTCTGTCATAAGTGACGTCATCCTATGTGCTGCTTACTACTCATAAATAATGTGACCCTACACAAAAAAGTTTTCCGTCATATCTGTGGATTATCAAGGCGATGATGAAAATGCATACTAGACAAAAACCAAGAACAGGCTGGGTGCCAAGTTGAAAGTTTACACCTCAAAGAAATTACCAAATATGTACAACAATGTTTACTTCCGTATGACATCACTACCGGTGACCGACTTTTATAAAATGGCGTGTTCACTGACAACAGTACGCGGGATTTCCAGAGGAGGTTTTCGTTGATTGAGGGATCGTATACACATAAATGTGAATGGTAATCAGAAACATTCTGACAATCTGCGTACTGTTATTTGTTAACCATGTTTTCCAATGTATCAAAGAGAATTAGTCAGAAATGCAGACAACTACCGTCATCGTTGTGCGTGATTTAACGTCAGTCATGGCGTCACACAGGACGGAGACTTTTACGTCTTCTGTTGAATTTACCACATCATTGTATTGTATATATGTGTAATTCCATGATTAGTGCAACGATACTCTTCCCATGAATATTCTCAAACGCGTGATGGAGCCAATGTATGCAACAATAAGTCGAAAGTACCTCTTTTAATGCTACAGTGTAAAATCTGAATTTTGCTTTGTTTACATTTCAGCAAGTACAGTTTTCCGAGCACAGTTTTCGTTTCAATACCTAATTTATTTCGCATGATTTCATCTAGATAATTTGCATGGGTGACAAAGACCATTTATCCATTTTAACGAAAATGTATGAGGAATTCAGGGATGCATGTACAGCAGCTGAGTTTGAAATATACCTGATCGAATAGGCGTCTCATAACCGGCATTTTGTAAACACAATCCAATATGGCGTTCGGCGTTCGTGTATGCATATTTTCCAAAACATTCTAAACGATTCTAGACTTATCAGCGACGATTCAGAATTATCATTAGTGATTTGATACCCGTGATCGCTAATATGGTATTTTTCTATTTTAATTATTCGAGTAAATATCCGATATTTAGAATTCTAAACACACAGTAAATATTTATATAACTAATAAACAAACTCGCAGACGAGGACGAGTTTGTTTATTTTTATTATGAATTACACGGTCCTGTTGTTCAATACAGACGTAGGTGAACATTCGACTGAAGCACGAGCAACTTATGAATGACTTACACTCAGGAAAGTAGTCCGTCATCATCTGACCCCAGGTCATCACCATGGAGTAGCCAATCACCGGCCTGGAATTCGATCTCACACATATGTTTGATACCAGTTATCTCAAATGTGTTTCTCACCCACAGGTGTGTAAGAAACACTAGTAAGATAATAACTAATAGAAAAATAAAATAGATTAAAATGTATTAAAATATACAGTTATCAATCGACTAAGACATATATTATGTAAAACGCTGTCTCCTGTTAAACATTTCATTAATAGTTTATACTAAAAGTTTGATTAACGAGGCGTTAGAGCTTGACATGACGTCAGTTAAAAGTCATATCAGTAAAAGTCATATCAGTTAACATAGTAAAAGTCTTATCAGATGATTTAAAATCTAAAAGATTAACAAGTTCAAACCTAAAATCATCACAAAAGCTACAATAGAAAAGAAAATGAACTTCAGATTCTAGATGATTACAAAAAGGGCACAGTCTCTCATTAAGTGGCGTGGGAGGTTTGTTATAGCGACCAGTCTCAATGTGGAGGGGTAGATTACCACAACGTAAGTTTCGTCGCTTATTTCTTGATATAATGGTTTGTAGATAGGGCTCCGGTCGACAATCCTTCTTAAACAGCCTGTAAGTGCGAAGTTTGTTAGTTTTAAGGATCTGCTGGGTTTGTTGGTTTTGTTGGGTTGAGGCCCAGTAATTTATTGTTAGATGTTCTCTGCGTAGATCCAGGGGTATTTCGCCTGTTAGTGTCTGTGGCGATATGCGCGGCGTGCCATGATGAGTGCGTGTAATTATCTCGAGTGCTTGATATTGAATTGAGTTTAATTTATCGCTTAATGAGGAGTTTAAGGTGTTGTATATTTGGCATCCATAGTCTATTTTTGATCTAATTTGTGATTTGTAAAGTGATACTAGGGTCTCATTGGAGCCCCACCCCCCACCCCCCCCCCACCCCCACCCCCTCCCCCCCCACACACAATTTGAACCTGTCAGGCAGCGTTGTGTGTGTGTTTAGGTCTTTAGTGCATCTATTTGTTAGATTTTTATGGTGAGCACCCTAGGTGAGGTGTGCATCAAAGATTAGTCCAAGAAATCTGGTTTCCTTTTGGAATTGGGTGGGTTTTTGTTTAGTTGTAGTTTGGGGGTGTTTGCACGCATATTTCTGTGTTTGAATACTATCCCAGTGTACTGTATCTCTTCGCCTTTATCAAGGATTGATCCCTTGTGAGTTGTTGGTGTGTGAGACATTTCAATTCATGTCTGGAAGTACAAGATACCTTTATGTATGTTATAGTTATCCGACATTTTATCAGGTCACGAGTGGTGTCGGGTGCAATACAGTCCAATTTTCAGTTAACTGTATAATGCACCTTGCTGCCTTTGAGAGAGTTTGTATCTGTGTCCATTTCACTAGAGAGAACAGAATATCCCACCGCTAAGTATATGATAAATTGCTGAATTAGAATTAAATAAGGTTGAGAATTAATTTTGTGGTTTTTTTTACCCTGTTCCCCATTGTTGGAAAGTGTGTCGTCTGCTACCCCAGCTGGAGCCATCTGGTAACAATTAATTAACATCACAAGCTGGCGTGTAGCCCCGATAGCTGATTGCCCTACTTTTTTTTTATAGAAAAACCAGTGTCTGTCGACCTGGCTTGGTACTCGTCGATAGATGTTATATAGTATTAAGTATTATAGTATTATATAGTATTAAATCAAACATTGACTGAAAGCTATAACATGAATATAATTGCGCTTTTGAGGAGAAAATTGAAACTTTTGTTTTGGGATGAAAGTACAAAAAATACCCTTAAAAATACATGATTGAAGAATTTCAGAATCAACTGTTTCTTGTATTAATGCACGCCTTCACACAAACTGAAAAAGTATACATATGTTATATAGCTATATTTACATGCATGACACAAAGATTAACATGGAATAACAATGTTGGTCATGTTGGTTTATTTCTACATTTCATTGTTATTGGTATCCTGAGGATGTTGTAATTATACACGGGTTCTGATCTTTGACGTAGAATACATGAACTGCTTGAGTGACTTTCTGCAATCAATCAGTGTGAATGGATTACCCACACATATACCCACAATCCTTTGTCAAACAGAAAGAAAGGATCATAAATCCTATAAATATCATATGCACCTGGTACTAAAATTTCACTATCAATCTCCTCTGATAACAAACTGTTACATTTTATATCCCCAAGCAACAATACTCAGTATGCTCATGGAGTCATTGTCAAAATCAGAAACCCGAATGATATCCTGTCTACATGGTCACACACGGTGATTGTTATGATCTACACTCAAACAACATGGCAGTCTGTATTCATTTCTTATATACCAAAAGTTCCCCACGAAACTTCCTCTTATTAATTCTTACAAAAACAAAAACAAAAAAAGTGGGATTTTGGGATTTGTCCCACTGTGAATAGGAAATTGTTTATGATTTTAACATATTTTTATTCAGTAAATGAATCTGGATTGGTAAAAACTGTTCCAGAAACAAAATAATATTTATCAAGTAATATTGATATGTGTTGGTTAATATATATTAATAATATTTTACATACGTATTATATTACAAAATACACATATACATTACAACGGAACAAAAACAAGTGGTCAACAGCTAGGTGCGGTTGATGGAAAGGTGTTCAATTATGCAGAAAAGCTATGTAACTTTTTAATACTTAAAACGTATCTTAAATTAATTAAATTAAATTAATTCTTAAGTTATTACATCAGTGCAAATCCACCACGTGGGTTGTACATTTTAGTAAATTTAAATGACAGTTTATTATTAATCATTGTGTATTTGACATCGAGAGATAGCGACAGACATATATAAACATGCTGTATTATATAATACTGATTGTACAATTTTGAATGCTTTAAACCTGTTGCATTAAACAAATATAGGATTTGATGTTGTCATATTGTGTATTAATTTATTTAATATTCACTTAATGGCTTTGTTGTGTAATAGTCTTGTAAGTAAATATTATTTCTTCCAAATGTTCTATTTCCAACACATATAGAGTCAGCGCTCATGACTGCCAAATCTATTGCACGAATGAATGAAAATATCATCATTAATAAACTTACCTGAAACATCTGCGATTCTGTGTGTTCAATGTTCGACTGCATTTTTGTGACAGGTGTTCGTTTTGTTATTACAATTCCTCAAATTCATAAATCACATTGAGTTACTCGCCTCTTCTCCAGTTGCTCACACTCTCCACTGATGCTAGCTGCCTTGGTTAACTGGAGTCCGGATATAACTAATTAACAACTCTCTTCTAATTATGCTAATCGAGGAAGTGCATTACCTACAAGGTACATCACAAACGATTACCGTTCTAAATGGATAAACCTCATGGGGACCCGGGCTAATATGTATCCCCAGCACCCCATTGCTGGTCGTAAAAGGCGACCGTATTGGGCAACCATTTTGCTGTTGAGGAAGGGAGTCTGGTAGTAGAGGGTACTGGTTCTAGGAACCGTATTCCTTTGCCCAACACACTACTTTGATCCTTACTTCACTTAGACGAGTGGGAGAACGGTCCTGGTGGTCACGCCAATCCAATCCAATGCGCTACAACACTGTTCTTGTCGACACTCCAAGGTGTGAGGGACGCTGGTATGCTGATATACGTTTCTTTCAACATGTCAATTCGTAACGAGAAAAAAAGACGTCTTGAAAATGATGATTCTGTAACATTTCCAACAAATACGATTCATGGGCTCGATTTCTGCTGCTGCAGACAGACAACCTTTAAAATTAAATTCATTTGCAATTTCAAAAGCTATTAATGGGCATTGTGGCGAAGTGAGAAAAGTAGCTCGTCTCCCTAGCGGTTCCATTCTTGTGGAGTGCGTGAAGAAAAAGGCAGTCTCTAAATCTCTTGTCTGTCCGTCAATTTGCTGATGTTAAGGTTGCTGTTTAAGCACATAAGACTCTAAACTCCAGTCGTGGCATTGTTCGTGACAGAGCTCGATGCGTTTCCGACATATCCGAAACTGTTACAGGATCAAGCAGTGACAGCTGTGAAACGTTTTACCAAAACGTAGATGGTATCGTCACTCCCATGAACACCTATCTCTTCAATGTTGACCGTACGACAATTCCTCGTCCACTCAGAGCTGGTTATGGAGTGGAGTTGTTTGTGCCCAATCCACTCCGATGTTGTACTTGTCAACAGTTTGGTCACGGTTCCAATTCCTGTGATCGGCCTCAAAGGCCTCATCTGATTCAGTGGAATTACAGAGGACTCAGAAAGAATTGTAATGAGATACAATTGCAAGTTCACGACCATCAGCCTTGTGTCTCCAGGAGGCATATATCTTAAGCACAACGATGCCTATGATTTAAGGCAATACAATTGCTATTAATCGTGTTCACCTCCAGGTGATAAAGCTGCTGGGGGTTCAGGCATCATCCATAGCACTGTTCCCCTCAATAGAACTCTTCAAGCGGTTGCTGACCGCCTAACAGGCTAACACTGCACCTTGTACTTACTTTGTGACCCTTACACATTCGCCCTTCATGTACTCTTCTGCAGTCTGAACTTCAGAATCAGCTGTCGTTGGTTGGTTGGTTTGGTTGGTTTGTTGTTTAACGCCGCACTCAGCAATATTCCAGCTATATGACGGCGGTCTGTAAATTATCGAGTCTGGACCAGACAATCCAGTGATTGAAATCATGAGCATCGATCCACGCAATTGGGATCGATGACATGCATCAACCAAGTCAGCGAGCCTGACCATCGATACCGTTAGTCGCCTTTTACGACAAGCATAATCACCTTTTACGGCAAGCATGGGTTGCTGAAGACCTATTCTACCCAGGAATCTTCACGGGTCTCAGCTGTCAAAGCCAGATCATAATGGGCATAACCCTCTTCGGGGAAATCCAAACACAAACAGTTAGGAAAAAGTGCTCGAAGTCTTTATTCCTGACAATAATCTATATTTATTTAATGACGATTCAAACACTTATTTACATCCTGCTACTGGAATGTATTCAAGACTTGATCTGTCAATCACAGATTCAAACTCTTACAACGAAGTTGAATGGTCAGTTCATGATGACCTCTGTGGGTGTGGCCACTTCCCTGCTCTTCTTAAGCCTGTTAACCCTACTGACGATCCACCAACAACAAGGGGGAATTTTATATGAATTATTATGTACTGGAAAATTAAAACCTGACATTTTTCGACATGTTCAAGATCCGATACAGTTGTTTTCGGACCTGCTGAATGAAAGTGAAAGGCCTCTGCAAATTCAAAATTTCGTAAACCATGGTTTAACAATGAAAATGTAGCAAGAAAGTAGAAAAGAATTTCCGCCGACAACCTTCTGTCCATAATTATGATCAGGTTTAAATTACAAATGCCAAGGTACGACGTGCTTTTAACAAAAAACGCGTCTCCAAAATAAATTTCCGCACTCCAATATCCAAGGTGTGGAACATGATACAAAAAATAAAAGGCAAAGGTTGAAAATCATCTATTCACCATCTTAAGCAAGGCCGCCGTGATCTTGCTGGAATATTGCTAAAAGCGGCGTAAAACCATACTCACTCACTCACACTTAAGCAAGGTGACACGTTATTAACTGATAAAACCGATATTGCAAATAAGCCCGGAGAAACGTTAGCAAAACACTCTTCAACGTCTAATTATGTCCCGGAGTTTAAAAAACCCATCAGAAACAACAGGAAAAGGTTAAAATAAATTTTACTTCTGATAATGGTCAAGACTATAATGAAATCTTTTCATGAGCTACATACTGCCCTTGGGCAAGCTCACGCCACAGCAACGGGAGCTGATAACATACACTGCCAGCCCTTGAAACATTTACCTGAATCAGGTCTTGAGACACTTTTAGATATATTTGATCAAATATGGACATCAGGCAATTTTCGTCCTTCGTGGCATATTGCCATTGTAGTACCAATACCAAAGCCTAGGCGCGATCATACAGATACCTCTTATTATCGACGTATAACCTTAATCAGTTGCGTTTGTAAAACCATGGAACGAATGGTGAATAATAGATATGTTTGGTATTTAGAGTTAGTGAGTGAGTATGGTTTTACGCCGCTTTTAGCAATATTCCAGCAATATCACGGCGGGGGACACCAGAAATGGGCTTCACACATTGTACCCATGTCGGGAATCGAACCCGGGTCTTCGGCGTGACGAGCGAACGCTTTAACCACAAGGCTACCCGACCGCCCCTGGTATTTAGAAACCAATAATCTAATTACACATATTCGATATGGTTTCCGCAAACATCGAAGTCATATCGACCATTTAGTATGACAAAAATCCTTTGTCAAAAATGCTGTTGTAAAAAAACGACATGTAGTATCATTTTTTCGATCTTGAGCAAGCCTATGATAATACTTGGCAGCATGGCACTCTAAAGGATTTACATGATTTTGGTCTGAGAGGCCGTTTGCCTCATTTTATATCTCAGTTTGTAACTGACTGACAATTTCAAGTCCGAGTGGGTTCAACCCTGTCTGGCCATTATAATCAGGATCAGGGTGTCTCATAAGGCAGTATTTTGTCTGTCACATTATTAAACATCAAGATTAACAGTCTGTCAAAAGTTTTGAGTGATTCAATTGATGGATCGTTATTCGTGGACGATTCTAACATTTCTTGTCGCGGTAAAAACATGCACACTACTGAGAGACAACTGCATTTGAGTCAGCTAATTGTATACACATCTCTAGAAAATACAGAGAGCACAAGGACCCAGAGCTATTTATATCTGGCACACCCATCAAAGTAGTTGAGGAGGCAAAGTTCTTAGGGCATGTGTTCGACCGTCACCTCACATTCTTGCCACATATAAAATATCTCAAGGCAAAGTGCCTATAAGCACTAGACTTTCTGAAAGTCGTGGAAAGTTGGAAAGTTTGGCTGGGATCAGACAACCCTTCTCCATTTGTACAGATCACTGATACGCTCAAAGTTATGATAATTATAAGTTATTAAAACAACGTCCTTTAAACATTAAAATATATTTCTAAATTAAAATAAAACCGTCCAATCCAGCGCATGATTTCAATTTTATTCCTCCCTATGAGTGCTTACTCCTAACTAACCCGAAACTGGTTCTACCACTGGGGTTCAGAATAAAACCTCATGTAGCAGCAGCATATACCGATCTGGACATTATTGCACCGAACCGATTAATACACACACACACTTGGATATTTGTCAGACCAGAAGAAAACCTTATTTTAAAACATCCGCTGCAAACCAGTTAGTCTTTCAGCAAAAATATGTCCAGTAAAGACCTTAATACGATTCTCACCTCTCCATCTTCACTGATGGATCCAAGGATGGTGGCAAAGTTGCAAAGCGTTACCATCATTGGATCAAAAAGTATTTCTTCCAGATTACCAGACAATAGATCTTTATTTACTATAATAATTACTATAATACAAACAGTTATAAAAAAAACCAGTTGTACACTTTAACTGAAAATGACTGTCTTGCGACAAGAATCCGTCAACAGGCACCTATTGATGGTATATGTGTTAGTAAATACTGCGCTGACCAAATATTTACAGGCCATGCGAACGACCTGATGCGATAGTCGATACTTATATGGACATAAGTCCTCAAACATTCAGTGGCCGAAAGGGCCTATTAAATAGTAGTGGCGGAAATAAAAGGAAGTAGATCGGTTTGTTAGCTCACCTGAAAAGACGAGCAGTGACTTTTCTTGCATACCCTACAGCACAAAATTACAATTCTGGCTCCATTGAAGTGTCATGTATAAAAGTTATGCGGTCATTTTAACATTCATATCGTGTGGTTAAGTTTGTTTGTTTGTTTTTTTGTTTGTTTTTTAACGCCGCACTCAGCAATATTCCAGCTATATGACGGCGGTCTGTAAAATAATCAAGTCTGGACCAGACAATCCCGTGATTAACATCATCGATCCACGCAATTGGAAATAGTTATGTGACAATATGCATTTCTGAACATTGATTCGCCTGTGCATACTTTATCCAGATATATTCACTATAAAGAGCGCTCGTTAAATGTAAACTATGCCACGCCAACATTCAAAGAGACCTAGAACCTATAATGTTTAAACAGCATTGTTCTGATAACCGTCTTTTAAAACATATTCAAGAACACTAAGCTTTACTGTCGGGATACTGTGACACGGGTGACGCACGTGAAGTTTGTTCCCTGTGCACGTGCTTTTTGGCGACTCGGAAGTTGCATGTCCCTGGGCAAGTACACAATTCATATAGGACTAATGAATGAATGAGTATGGTTTTACGCCGCTTTTAGCAATATTCCAGCAATATCACGGCGGGGAACACCAGAATTGGGCTTCACACACTGTACCCATGTCGGGAATCGAACCCGGGTCTTCGGCGTGACGAGCGAACGCTTTAACCACTAGGCTACCCGACCGCCCTCATATAGGACTAAATTGAGCACATTTATCATTCAGTTTAAGATTACTTGCCCATAATTTTTGTTCTTTCTTTTACAAACTATTAACGGATATTTTTATTATTATATATTTATTTTACACGTGACATGAGGTACAGGGTTTATAGCCTGTATCATTTTATGACGTACATGACATTGGTTCCCATGCCTACTAACTTAATTGCATCACTAATATTATGCTAACAGTGTTCTTGCTTTGATGATTTGCCCATGTTGACGTGGAGCGATTGGGTCGCCTCTGCCTCCCAATACTAAAGAGGACTGAATGCCGTTCTACAAAATAACCCTAGCGCCGCGACTATTGTAAGTCTATGTTAAGGTATGGGAGTAACCATCACCTAAAGAGCAGTGGTCAGACCCTTAAATTGCCGACATAACACTCCCCATAGTAGAACAAAGCAAATTAGATTTTCTTTATGTGTTTGTATCCAACAGACTAGAAAATGATGGTTGTGGTCAAATATTTTGGTGGCAGATACTGTTTTGGGGTCAAAATGCACTTTTCTGTTGTAAAAATAGAGAAAATCAAAAGTCCCCTAAAAAGGTAGTGTCGCCGTTGAGTCCTTATTTGTATCATATATATGATAGTTTACACATAGTAAATGTACATTATGACTATGATTTTTATTAGAGCATCTCACAAATTGAGTTATTAGTGAAAATAAGGGAAAATATGGTAAATTTCGCTCTATTTTCAATTTCCAATTATTGAAAAATTAATCACTATGAATTATTAGTATAATCAACCAGGCTACTTTTTAGCTCAGAATGAGCCGACAGGTCGTATGATGAGCTGGCAGTGTTATATTCCACATAATTTTTACGATTTTTGAAAGAAAAAAATGGTAATGTGTTATCCCACCCCAATTTTGTCAAAATGTGCAGTTTATTCACATTGTTACTGTCAACGATACTTAGCTTTATACAGCACATACATACCACCGTTTGCAAATAACTTTTTCTATGTAGGATAATATCAAAGGGTTGCCCAAAAGCAATGACATTTTAAACTAAGGAAGAGGTAAATTTGAAAGTCATTGTCACTTTGAAGGTCAAGTTCTAGCTGAGGTGAAATGGGGTTTAACGTGGCGTCCAAGATTATTGCACTTACATAGCGACGTGCATGGACGTGTATGTGTTTGCGTGGCTGCTTGTACTAGTCCGGACTGATACCGATTTATAGTGCTAGCTCACTGAGATACCATATCGCAGTTTAACATGAATACCCCACACAGACACAATATTCTGACTCTGAGCCGACCAGTCCTTGTTTTAGCCTCTTAGTGCCGAGCGCCAGACACGGTAACAACAAGTACCGTATTTTAACGTCTTTAGGTATGACGTGGTCGTGTATCTAACCCCGGACCTTCCGGTCTCCGGGCGGACGCTCTACCACTAGACCACGGAGGTCAAATTCTAAAGTAATACATAAACAATATAAAAACTGCTACAAATGCACATTCAACTATCATTACTGGCTCTGGGTATGCTTGGTAAAGTCCCATAGAATATACGAAGAAATAAACAAAACATGTGCACAACAAAATATAAATTACTTCTCTCCGTCACAAATGGACAAGCAGATGATACTGTGGACTCAACCTCGAGACACATAAAGGCACAGGGAAAAGAATTTATGGATGTGAACTTCTTTGTTATGAGGAACATACGCCTTCATATATCTTCTTTCGTAACAATCGTTATACCAAGAATCTTGAAGAGACCACATTTAAACATTAAATAATTGATTATCTGAATATTTCATCACCGTCCTTTGATAAAAACAGCTGCAAGCCGGTGTCAAACAAGGATGGTCGAAATGTACATATTTGAACGTACATGTGTAAGCTCTTGCTTGGTGTTGATGTTGTCGTATTGTAAGCACCAAGTACCAAAACTGTTTAAACAGGTTAGAGAGGGGTGGGTGGGTCGGTGGAGAGTGTCAAGTACTAATATGAATACACAGATCATAGTAGATCACTAAATATTAGCTGAGATAATGATAAGATCTTATGAAAATTATTTGAACGCACTTTCTTGTATCACTTAACACGGCTGGGGACCCACGCTTCAAAAGCGTAATTGTACTGAGCTGAGACAATCGAGACTGGGTGTTCTCTGTTAGTTAACTGTAAGTGAATCGGGAAAGGCAATTGCATGCTGGTAATTGTGATCTAGAAGAACATCGTGAAACGTGATATTCTGATGGTGATGTCTGCTTATAAATTCAAAGAAGACAGCTTTATCAACAGCTGACACGTGTTGAAGTGCTGAAGAACTTGTCAGTTTGGAGGGAGAAACCTAGAAGTGCCCCAATACTCTCCTTAAGCATTCCATCTCCTGCTATATTTATGAACACCCTGGATGACCTAGGGTATGTCCAGGCTTCCAACACTGACAAGGCAGCAACAATGTTCCACCTATAGAAGATGCCTTCAAGCAACACATGTTGAGAGCCATGTTTCAGACGACAACATGGCTGCCGATACATCACTCATCTCATCTGCAGTGACAGATCACTGTCGTCTCCAGAAAGTGTCCTTGTCTCATGCCTGGACTGCCACGTACTGATCACTGCCCCTGTTCTGTTTGCCAAAACTATGCACGCGATGATGAACCTGAAGGCTTGAGTCACAGTGGCAGTGACTAAATGCATCTTATTGTATTGGAGAAAAATAATGAATTTGTTAATGAGTTACCGACAATATTGAAGCAACTGCAAATACGTGCCTCATATTGACACGTCAAAGTAAGTCAATATGATCAGCAATTATAGTATATAACATAGGCGATAATCTTCTTATATATGACTATACACGATAGATTGAGTTCCTGGTCGAAACCTAAATTTTGACATATAAATTTCTCATCCATTCCGAAGTGAAGACGAAATATTGTCCTTTGCCTGTATTGGCGGCCATCCTGGAGGCAATTTTGTCAGCCATATTGGATAAATCAAATTTCTGAGCCTCATATATGCAAGATACTTACGATTCATATGTTCAAATGAAACAATTTTGTGTACAAGAATGTTATTTTTGTTATGGTTATCAGGCTCCGTGGTGTCAATGATGGCGTGTCACTGCACACCAATGGCGGGGATCGATACCCACTGGACAGACTGGCCCAGAATTTATAACAGGCCATACAGCTGGAATACTGCGGAGATAAATGAAAATATTGATCGACCACAACCTGAATAAACGATTTTCTGTCCTCGCTGTCCATCTGTAAAAGTAAGCAGTGATCTTGAACTTTCGGGAGTGACAGCGACAATTACAACTGGCCATGATAAAATTGGCATAAAGTTGACTGGACTAATCCTCGATATGGTTTGTTCGCAATAAAACATGGTCAAGTAGTAGACAGTAAAACTGGACATCATAAACTTGTTTATTCAGGTTACGGGAATTTACTTAGGCTACAGGCGAGGGGCGTAATGTGTTACACATCTGACTAAACGACCCCATGGTGTATGTTTGATTCTGCAGTTGTTCTCTGTAGTTATAACATTGTGTTATAGTGACGCTCAGAAATATATTTGGAACATTTCAGAAATGGACAAAACACGGTAAGAGTCTGTCTGCCATTTAATGACTGGCTGATCATAGTTTAATGGTTTCAGTTGACTGTACCATAGACGTTTCTTTTTGCATACATCCCCGGAAAAAGTCCGTATTAAGCCCTTTGCTTGTCTTGAGAGGCGTCAAAACTGGACCCTCCCGTCAGGCAATAACATGGCTGGTGGCGTGTCATCTTGTCCCTGCCTGTTAGGCAATAACATGGCTGGTGGCGTGTCATCTTGCCGCCTGCTGTCAGGCAATAATATTGCTGATGACGTGTTATCTTGCCGCCTGCTGTCAGGCAATAACATGGCTGATAGCGTGTCATCTTGCCGCCTTCTGTCAGGCAATAACATGGCTGATGGCGTGTCATTTTGCCTGGCTGTCAGGCAATAACATTGCTGATGGCGTGTTATCTTGCCGCCTTCTGTCAGGCAATAACATGGCTGATGGCGTGTCATCTTGCCGCCTTCTGTCAGGCAATAACATGGCTGATGGCGTGTCATCTTGCCTGGCTGTCAGGCAATAACATTGCTGATGGCGTGTTATCTTGCCGCCTGCTGTCAGACAATAACATTGCTGGTGGCGTGTCATCTTGCCGCCTGCTGTCAGGCAATAACATGGCTGATGGCGTGTCATTTTGCCTGGCTGTCAGGCAATAACATTGCTGATGGCGTGTTATCTTGCCGCCTGCTGTCAGACAATAACATTGCTGATGGCGTGTCATCTTGCCGCCTGGTGTCAGGCAATAACATTGCTCATTGCGTGTCATCTTGCCGCCTGCTGTCAGGCAATAACATGGCTGATGGCGTGTCATTTTGCCTGGCTGTCAGGCAATAACATGGCTGATGGCGTGTCATCTTGTCGCATGCTCTCAGACAATAACCTGGCTGGTGGCGTGTCGTTGCTCATATTATCAATCACTTGTTTGATTGCTCACATGCCGCCGCCTATTATTTTCTTGCTTAATGCCCATGAATATGTCAAAGCCGCACCGAGCCTGACGACCCGATTCATAAGTCGCCTCTGTCGATCAACCTAGATTGCGGGGTATCTATTCTAATATGTTTACCCGGAATCCCCACAACGTGGGTTGGTGTGAATAGTGGTTGTGAGATATAATTAAATGATTCAATGGGGAATCAAAAGAGGTTCTTTTCTGTGTCGTCTTTGTTTGTTTGTTTGTTGTTTAACGTCACACTCAGAAATATTCAAGCCATATGAAGGTGGTCTGTAAATAATCGAATCTGGACCAGACAATCCAGTGATTGATATCATAAGCATAGATTTACGCATCAATTCTAAACAGGATCTTTACGGGCTTGCTCCGTCATTGATTAAAATGTGCTAAATAAATATACAAATTGAAAGATGTATTAACGTTGTAAGAATACGAAAGAATAAGAAAAGTCATTTATTTTTCATTTCAGATTGAATCGGCTTTTGACAAAATCCAGTCTTTTCAAAGTGTTTTGTCTCATGGCCGCGGTCTACATCGTTTCACCGTTAACCAAAATGGGGATTTCCCTTGTTTCAAAACGAAAGCTCTTTGATTCAATGAACTATACGCTTAAGAATGAAAGAGACTCGTTCCACTTGAACAGACTGTCGCACCTCAAACAAGTCTCGCTTCCTTTGACTGACCCAGCATCCTTTAGTTCATTCTACATCGACACAACTGCTTCAAAAACAAAAAACACATTTAACGACAAAACTCGAAGCATTGGTGAATACGTTCCTATCAAAACCTTTCAACATGTTTACCGACGTATGCCGGACATAGATATTCAGAGTGGTGAAAACAAAAGTCTTGGAGTGCTCATGAGAAGAGGGGACATTGAACCAGCGACTGAACTTGTGACTAGAGACACGAAGGTCATACTATGGTATTCCCCAACAAGGTATCATCCAAGATTGTCGAGATTACACCCCTTGCGCGGATGCCCAGAATCCAGATGTCGGGTTACAACAAACAGAGACTTCTACAACCAGAGTGATGCTCTTGTGTTTACTGCACGGCTCCTAGACCATATGCCACCAGTGAAGCTTACGAATCAAGTGTGGATATTACATAATCATGAGTCTCCACGGTGGGTGAATAAAAATACGTATTTGTACAACGAAGCCTGGAGCTCCAAATTTAACTGGACGATGGACTATAGGAATGACGCCGATTTCAAAGTCCCGTACGGAATCTTCCAAAGGAAGAATGGAACATTTCTTATAAAAGAACATCCACCAATAAGAAACTATTCACAAATCTGGGCTTCGAAGAATGGAACAGTTGTATGGATGGTAAGCAACTGCCGAACTATGAGCAAAAGAATGGAATATGTTCGGGAATTGAGTCGCTATGTCCAAGTTGATATATTCGGCAAGTGTGGCGACCACAGATGTCCAAGATCTGATGACGAATCGTGTCTGGAACATCTTTCGAAAAATTACAAATTCTACTTAGCCTTTGAAAATGCGTTTTGTAAAGACTACATAACTGAAAAGTTTTTCCGTTACTTCAACTCTGATATGGTCGTAGTGGCCAGGGGTGGGGGCGACTACAGCGCCGTTGCTCCCCCAGGAACCTTCATCAATACAGCTGACTTCGTATCACCACGGCGTCTTGCCCAGTTGTTGAACGATCTGGCTCACAATGAAAGAGACTATGTCAATATTCTACGCAAGAAGAACCAGTATCATGCTGTTTGGGAGGAGTGGCCCATAGTTAAAAATGGGATCATAAAATATATGACCTATCATTACGATATGGTGCCAATGTGTGACATTTGTAACCGGTTGTGGGATGTTGAAAGTAACGGAACATTCTACATGGACATTGGGAAGTGGTTTGATAAAGGGATGTGTTTTGAACCTTCCGATCTAACTTCAGATAGGTTGTGAATACTTAGGAGAAAACGTTTTAGAAAAAAACTGTTTTCAGTGTTGGGCTGTCACGTGAAGATATGAAGGCGCTTAATTGAATTTGGAACTGAACGTTGAGCATTAGAAGTTTCAAATGTTAAATTTACCAATATCGTTTTTCAGACTTACATGAAGATTTAATGGCGATATATTGAATATGAGTGATTTAGTGAGTAGTCTTTTACGCCGCTTTAACCACTAGCCCCCCCGATGGACTTTCCCGAACCCAAGTGTTTACATTTTCCGTAGAAGAGGGTTTTCTACGGTGTGTCATCGAGCGGTGGAAAGCCGGAAGTGATGCAGGCCCTGGACGTGAAAAAAACAAGAAACGCCATTAGGACGAATATGGGGTTCGAACTCACGAGTGAATGAGTGGGTTAAGATTTAAAGTCACGTCGGCAATAGTTCAGCCAAAGTGTGACTTCACAGGTGCCTGACACTGCCAAGGGACGCAACTCTGTAAGCTAATTGCGGTGCCTAACATTACTGGTCCGGTCGGGTAGCCTAGTGGTTAAAGCGTGTAATGCATATATTTCGGGGCTAGTCCAATGTCTGTATCCCTTCTCGTCGGAGATACTCGGTGACAACTTGGTCACACTTGACAAACAAAACGAATCTTTGACTAAAAATGTAGATAAGCTTTAAAAGGAATGTGCAGAGTGTATTGATATTTCTTCGTTCACAATTATATATTCTACCTCATGTCACTGACTCAAGGAATAAAGGTTTTTATATTGGTCTTCACACCTGAAATAAATTTTACAGACACTTATCGTCATTACATCATAGCTATCATTTCATAAGTTCCCTTATTTTTTGTCGTTAGTATATTTTGCTATTTAGTTGTGCATCGTTCTTTCGTAAAAATTAGAAAAAAATGGAAAATGGATTATTCTATGTCAATATCCTCTGATGTGCACGTAAAATCACTGTTTCTCTACGTGTACCCGCGAACGTTGATCACAATATGTCAATACGCCCGACAGACACACGAAACGTATTTCAAGTTTTTACCGCGCCACGGTAGACATTTTGTAAAACCTACTGTTGGCTGTTACTAAACTATGTTTGTTTAAAATTTAATGGGCAAAATATATAGTTATTCCTGTGAACCAAAACGTGTACACGATTTTGTTCATTTTGACCTTGTTTCGACCTTGAGTTTTAATCATGCTCGTGAATTCTCTCAACAAGTGGCTGGTTGGACTAATTCTCCTGTGACAGAGGGAGCATGTATTTTTCTTCATGTGAAGGCATCTTAATTTGTTTTAATCATTAGTTTATTGTGTGAAAGTTAATAATCCTCAGTTAAAATGCTGAAACTGTTGAATATCACATTGACAACAGCTGTTGAAATCTTGAACAGTTAATGCAGTTTCAGGTGGGCTGCATTGTGGTGGAATTATTAACATATCTAAATTATTGAACACCTGCAAGACATGCATGACAACTAATGGCACGATCTGCGAAGATCCGAGGTAGAATAGGTCTTCAGCAACCCATGCTTGCCGTAGAAGGCGACAATGCCAGTCGGAGGAGGCGACTAACGGGATGGGATGGTCAGGGTCGCTGACTTAGCTGATGCATGTCATCGTATCCCAATTGCGTGGATCGATGCTTATGATGCCAATCACTGGATTGTTTGGTCACGACCCGATTAGGTCGCCGAGGAGGTTGGTTGCTCAAAGGTGACTCAAAGGAGGCAGAAGGGAGGTACAAGCATTGCCGTTGTTGCAGAATGAAGGCACAGAGGTCGCCCAATGGTCGCAAGGTAATAGATGCGTTCTGCTGAAATACTGTTCCGTCAATCTGGGCGATGCTTTTGCCTCCCTTGTGCCTCCTTTGGGCGACCAACAGCGTGCATTGAACGATGACTGTGGCGACCGCCGTGCCTCCATTCGGCGACCACAGCAACCCTTGAGACACCATGGCAATGCTTCTGCCTCTTTTCTGCCTCCTCTGAGCTACCTGTAGTACCTCCTCAGCCTGCTTATAAATAGAGGGCTTGTACCTGCAGTGTTTCATTGTGGTTGCAGACGTTGAACAACACGAGCACTTACTGCTGAACAACTGCTGGAGCAGTTACATAGAAACATGATTTTCTGGGTTTAGGCGACCATTGAGCGTCCTGGCCAGTTTTCGATCGCTCGAGGGTGGCACAAAGGTCGCAGCGCTGTGTAATGGGGGATTAAACAACAAACAAACAAAACACATCATAAACGTACCTTAAGGATAGCTAAAATAAGAACTGTAAACACATACGGTCTATAGCTATTGATACTACTGATGGGCCAGTTTATCATATAATGGGCAGATTTCTCGGCAGGATGAATCAAAACGATATCCGTTGGGGTCATATGCGGCTAGAGATGCAAATACCAAAGGTCAAGTAGGTACTACTTTCAGTGTTTATAAACAAACATGGCGCTGCCCTTAACATTCGGCAATCGAGTCAGAATTAACGATCGGGAATCTGGATAAACTACAGATATAAATGCAATCATTTTCAAAAACAGTTTAATATACTTAAAATCAGTGTCTAACTGTGACGTAGCTAAGGCATTAAGTTTTGGCAACTTTGAAGATATAAATTTCGAAACGATTTTACGAGGGCACAAGGCCTGGCCAAGCGGGATCAGTAGGCTTCACACATGTTGGGAATCGAACCCGGATCTTCGGCGTGACGAGCGAACGCTTTAACCACTAGGCTAACCGACCGCCGTCTTAATTAGGAAGTAAGATGTTTATATTATTTGGATAATACACAATGTGTCCAAAACGTCTTTAAATTCTACATGCCTAGATATGGGGATCTGTTTATGCTGTGATACGTTGCTCATTTCATGTATTTTGACCCTGAACGTGTTTAGTTAGTGAGTATGGTTTTACGCCGCTTTTAGCGATATTCCAGCAATAGTGAGTGAGTTAAGATTTAGCGTCACATCGGCAGTATTTCAGCCATATCGTGACGAGAAGTACATTAATAATACACATAATTATACGAAATAAAAACCTGTCG
Organism: Haliotis cracherodii; assembly: GCF_022045235.1. Taxonomy (NCBI): domain Eukaryota; kingdom Metazoa; phylum Mollusca; class Gastropoda; order Lepetellida; family Haliotidae; genus Haliotis; species Haliotis cracherodii. The sequence continues at coordinate 17,406,637 of NW_027266268.1, forward strand.
ACGAAGGACAGTAGAATAACTAGAATATCACAGACTTGATTTAAAACTAGTTGTGAATAATAAAAACAGTAAGCATTAATGAACATCACAATATAAAAATGGGCTAGAAATCGTCAGCAACAGAAGGGAGATCACCATACTGGGGACCATGGGGACTTACAGTACTTTTGCTTCCTGCATGGACCCCGGCAGGATTTATATCATCCCTTCAGTCACTGGCGACAGTGAACCAGTTAAGCCTTAGATTAAAATAACGAAGATACTACGTTTAAAATCCTAGTGTGCTGAAAAATACTTCGAATGATTTGGGACTTACATACCCTCTTAGGGGGACAATAATTTTACACTACTTCAACCCCCCTCAAGGGTACAGCCACTAACAATCTAAGTTATGAATTTCGCACTACCAATTTTTAAAACAATACATTGAACACATCAAAATTTATGAACAAGTTCTATTTCCTTTAAAAAACATAATATTAAACGAGAATTAACATCATTAAAAAGGTCCTTAATTGTTTTTACATTGAAATATTTATCCCTTGTGATGGAAAAATCAACACAGTCAAGCAGGACATGCCTGACTGTGATTCTTTCATCACAAGGGATACAAAACGGAGGATCCTCACCTTTTAGTAAATATTCATGAGTATATCTGCTGTGGCCAATACGACATCGTCGCATAATGACCTCCTCAAATCTGGACTGACAGCCCAAGAAGGTATATCCGATATTTGGTTTAATTTCATGTAATTTATTGATACCTACTTGGGCGTCCCACTTCTGTTGCATAAGATCTCGGATGTAAGATCGAATAATGGGTTTAAAATCAGTGTATGGTATCAGAAGTGGTGTCACAGATTTGTTGAGCGCTGCTTTAGCAGCAGCATCGGCCATTGTGTTACCAATGATACCAACATGGCTTGGTAACCAACAAAAGACGATGTCATATTGGCCAGTAGCAAGATCATTAAATAACTCAAGAATTTGGATTAAAAGTGGATGTTTTGAAGACATATTTTTAATTGCCTGAAGGCATGAAAGAGAATCTGAAAACAGTATGAATTGTTTATGTTTAGATTGATTACTGACATATTTAAGTGCTGTAAAAATGGCGTTTGCTTCTGCAGTGAATATTGAACTGTTATCAGGTAAACGTGAAGAGATTGTTCTGGATCCAATGACAGTGGCACTAGCAACTGCGCCACCATCCTTGGATCCATCTGTAAATATAGATTTATAAGTGTCGTAAGTGTTTCTTAGTTGAAGGTATTCTTGTTGGTAAATTAATTGGTTAGTATCTGATTTCTTTAGTTTTGTTAATGTCAGGTCTACTTCTGGCTTTACCATTTGCCAAGGAGGAGATGAGAAAAGTTTAGTAGGAGCTATATCTTGAAGTTGAATATTCGAAGCTGATATTGCAGATTTTATTCTGATTCCGAGTGGAGGAGTAAGTGTTGATTTCTTATTGTAAAGATCCTCGTAGAGAGGATTGAAGATGCATTCAAAAGCTGGATTGGACTGATTAGAATATAATTTAGTGATGTATTGTAAAGATAATTTTAGTCGGCGTTGTTTAAGAGAAGGCTCATCTGCTTCTATATAAAGACTGTGAATGGGAGACGTTCTGAAGGCTCCAAGGCAAAGCCTCAGGCCTTGATGATGGATGGTATCGAGTTTTTGTAAATTACTTTTGCAGGCTCCACCATAGACGATGGAGCCATAATCAAGTTTTGAACGAATTAGTGACCTGTATAAGTGTAAGAGAGTTGTTTGATCCCCTCCCCACTTTGAATTAGAAACTACTTTCAATAAGTCGAGTGCCTTCAGGCATTTAGCTTTAAGGTATTTAATATGTGGAAGGAAAGTTAAGTGGTTATCAAAAATAAGTCCCAAGAACTTGGCCTCCTTAACAACTTTGATAGGAGTGCCATTCAGAAATAGTTCAGGGTCCTTATGTGGCTTATATTTTCTGCAGAAATGTATACAATTAGTTTTTGATTTGGAAAATTTAAACCCGTTTTCTAGACACCACTTGTTAATTTTATTGAGACATAATTGTAATTGCCTTTCTATTGTGTGCATATTTTTTCCACGGCAAGATAGATTAAAATCATCCACAAAAAGTGATCCATCAACTGAATCATTTAAAACTTTTGACAAACTGTTAATTTTTATACTAAATAAAGTGACAGACAAAATACTGCCTTGTGGGACACCCTGATCCTGATTATAATGATCAGACAGGGTAGAACCCACGCGGACTTGAAATTGCCTGTCTGTTAAAAATTGTGATATAAAATGAGGCAGACGGCCTCGTAATCCAAAATCATGAAGATCTTTTAAAATGCCATGTTTCCATGTTGTATCGTATGCTTTTTCTAAATCGAAAAAGATCGATACAGCATGTTGTCTATTTACAATGGAATTTTTAACGAATGATTCTAAACGCACTAAGTGATCGATAGTACTTCTGTTCTTCCGGAAACCACATTGTATATTGGTAAGAAGATTATTCGTTTCCAAGTACCACACTAATCGATTATTTACCATGCGTTCCATAGTTTTACAAACGCAGCTAGTTAGAGATATAGGTCTGTAATTTGATGGATCAGAATGATCCCGCCCAGGTTTGGGTATGGGGATAACAATGGCTTTATGCCATGAAGGTGGAAATGTCCCTGCTGTCCAAATATCATCGAATATATTCAACATAGTTTCAAGACATGATTCTGGCAAGTGTTTAAGTAGCTGATAATGAATATTATCAGCGCCTGCTGCTGTATCATGAGCTTGCCCTAAGGCAGTATGTAGCTCATGTAGTGAAAATACCTCATTATAATCTTCACCATTATCAGATGTAAAATTTACTTTTTTCTTTTCCTGTTGAAGCTGATATTTTTGAAATTCGGGAACGTAATTTGATGAAGACGAATGTTGAGATAAAGTTTTCCCAAGTCTATTGGCAATAGCAGATTTATCCGTTAGCAAAGTGTCACCATCCTTTAAATGGTTTACTGTAGAATTTGATCCCTTGCCTTTGATCTTTTTGATCATGTTCCATACCTTGGACATAGGGGTACGAGTGTTTATATTGGAGACATAGTTCCTCCATGATTGACGTTTATTTTGTTTAAATAGACGTCTTGCCTTAGCATTTGAAATTTTGACAGTGTTTAAATTATGGACAGTAGGATGTTTACGGAAGTATTTCTCCGCCTTCTTACGACATTTCCTAGCTTGTTTGCACGTGTCATCAAACCATGGTTTACGAATACGTGGGTTGACAGAGGACTTAGGTATTGATTCATCAGCAATTTCATTCAGTTGATCTGAGAACAACTGAATGGGGTCAATAACATTCTGAAAAGACGTAGGTTGTAATTTATCTTTGCATAAAGATTGAAATAAAAGCCAATCAGCCTTCACAAAATTCCATCGAGGTGAAGGTGGATCATCAGCGGGATTAATGGGCTTAAGCACCGTGGGGAAATGGTCACTCCCACATAGGTCGTCATGGACGGACCATGAGAATTCATTTAACAAAACTGAATCCGTCAAAGACAGATCTAAAGATGAATAGGTACCAGTAGCAGGGTGTAAGTAAGTGTCTGAGTCATCATTAAAAATGCAAAGATCATTATCGGAAACAAAATCTTCGATCACTTTTCCCTTTTGATTAATGGTTGAACTTCCCCATAAAGGATTATGCCCATTTAGATCACCCATGATGACACAGGGCTTTGGGAGCTGGTCGTATAGTTTTTGTAGATCATTACGCTGAAGATTTGAAGATGGAGGAATGTATAAGGAGCAAAGTGTGAAGGCAATATGCAGTGTAAGTCTAACTGCAACTGCTTGCAAATTCGTGTCAAGCGGAACAGGACTGTGAACAACGCCCCGCCGCACCAACATAGAAGCACCTCCAGTAGCTTTATCTCCCGGAGGAGAAAAAGAATGATAGGAACTATACTGCCTTAATTCAAATTTATCTGTATTTTTTAAGTACGTCTCTTGTAAAGAAATTGCTGATGGACTTAAATCTGTTGTTAATAATTGCAGCTCGTTAAAATTGTGCCTAAGTCCTCTGCAATTCCATTGAAAAATATTTGAATGGTTCATGGCGGTTCTATAGGAGATCGCTCACGTGAACGTGAAGAAGAGTCACCACTCATAGTAGATGGAGTAACATCCATCTCGAGAGGATCAAAGAAATTCTGAACATCAACAGATGTTTCAGTGACAGTAGGGATCTTAGTAGTAATTTTCTTGTTTTGTTTCTTCTTTTGTTTTTTGGGCATTTCAGTCGATGGTTTGTTAGTTGCTGGTAATTCAGGAGTCGGTTTAGGTTGGGCCATAGTCTGAGTCACAACCTGAGATGCTGGAGAGATGCCAGATGATTGAGTATCTGAATCATCTGTCTGACTCTCAGATGTTGTAACCACAGGCACAGGGTGTTCAGAGTGTGCCCATGTCAGGTCAGTTTGACATTCTATAGATCTTGTGGTAGAAGGTCGAGAGACAGCAGCAGCATAAGTGTGCCCTGATGGAGGTGACCGGCTGGCAATGACTTTTCTTGCTTCCTGAAAACAAATGTTGTTTTGACATTTGACTGTCAAGATATCTTTCTCATGTTGCCAAAGAGGACATGATTTTGAAGATGCAACATGTTTACCCTTACAATTCACACATTTGGGGTCAGCTGAACAATCTGAGTCGTCATGATTTGCACCACAACGGTGACAAACAATCGGCCGATCGCATGATTTGGAACCGTGTCCAAACTTCTGACACTTGTAACATCGGAGTGGATTGGGGACATACACCTCCACTCCGATGTTAAAATATCCTGCCTTTATAGATTGTGGTATGGTCGACAGTGAAAAGGTGAACAAATAAGTATTTGTTGGGACAATGTTATCTCCATCCTTTCTTGTGAAACGTTTCACTGACGTGACATGTTGATCATTGAGTTCATCAAGAATTTCCTCTTCTGTCATTTCTGCCAGACAACGGGCTCTGTCGCGGATGATGCCTCGACTTGAGTTTAACGTTCTGTGCGCAGAGACAGCAACTTCAGTGTTTGCGAATGTAGTACATTTCAAAAGATTGATAGCTTGCTGTCTCCGTGCACACTCTACCAAAAGAGAACCGGTCCGGAGGCGTGAAACATTCTTGACTTCACCACAAATACCTGCAATGGCTTTAGAGATAGCAAAAGGATTAATTTTCAAGGGTAGTTGATTTCGTGATTCAACAACTATAAAACGTGCCCAAGAATTAGAATTTTGTGAAATCGAGACATCATCATCAGATGATAAAATCTCAGCTTCGAGTCGTCTCTTCTTTTCATTGCGGTTGGAACCAGAATGATTGTGAGCCATGATGAAAGTAATTTATTCAGCACCCCTGCTCCCCACCCACCATGGAGTGCTACAAAGAGCGATGTTTAATTGCACCGGATCTCCAACATGCAAACATCAGGGATACAGAGGTGGTATACTCCAGTAAAAACAACATGAATAGCTGCATTTGTCTAACAAATAAAATGCCAGGCTGGTTCGGCCCATGACAAGAAATTGAAGACATACAGAACACAGAGGTCGAAAGTACCAGATTGGCCCATGAGCCACCGCCTTCTGGCGTAAGACTCTAGGCAATTTATACAATCCAAAATTGATAATATACACAAGGTATGCATGGCCAAGACCAAAATATACATTACAATACAACACATGTGTGCATATACAATATTACGCACAGGGCCTGGCATGACCAGCCGATTGATAAGACCGGGCCCATCTTACCACCCGTCTAGGCGAAGTAAGGGTCGAAGTAGTGTGTTGGGCAAAGGAACACAGTTCCAGGAACCAGTGCCCTCAACTACCAGACTCCCGTCCTCCGCCGACACAGGGACGCAACCCACGGCAAACGGGCTGCCCACTTTGGTCGCCTCTTACGACCAGCAATGGGGTGCTGTGGAAATATTCTACCCCGGTTCCACACGGGGGAAGAGCTATTAGCGTTACCCAGCACTCACCACGAGGAGGTTGCTCTTCACGAGTGCCTATTCCAGCAATATCACGGCGGGGGACACCAGAAATGGGCTTCACACATTGTACCTATGTCGGGAATCGAACCCGGGTCTTCGGCGTGACGAGCTAACGCTTTAACCACTAGGCTACCCGACCGCCCCTGAACGTGTTTAGATAGAAACACACCAAACGTGCAATCCGCTTATAATTTAAACTCATTCCTAAACATGATTAGATCCGAGAAAATTCCGATAACATCATATAGTATTTAGAGTAAAATGATTTATTATCGCCATTTATACTTATAGGTTTATTGTGGTGTCTTATGACGGTAGGAATGCAGTATGGGTGATTATTGAGACATGAAGACACTAAGAGGTTCTTAGTTTTGGTATTTAAACCCTGTAGAAATGAAGATCATTTCTCACTAATATCTCCATTGTATGATAAACAGTTCATTGATACATATTATATCCGTTACCCTAGTATACAAACATGTGTTTGATTAATGACAAGTGACAGAGTATTAATAATGAAAAGACTCTCAATGTACATACTGCATGCTATGAATGTAAGAAGTTCCAAATATGTTACTTCATAATCAAAGTACATAGCGATCTTCGCATTAACACTGTCGGAAGTCGATGTTAAGGTATGAAGGCTACGATCACCATAGTGCTAAGGTCGCTTTGAGTGACACCCAGGTCATTCGTAAATAACACTAAAGATCAGCAATGTCGTCATCCTCATCACTTGAATCATAAAGAAGAAATTCCTCCGAATAGGTATCCGTTTCAGGTTGACAGTATATTTTCTGGATCTCCTCGTGAGGTCCTTGTATGGTCAACTCCGAGAAGGAGGTATCAAGACTCTTATGACCTCTTATTGTCACGCCTGGTCCTCTCACAAACTGATGGCGTTCCGCTTCGCCCCAAGGTTTATCATAGAATCCAATCTCTGGTGAGGGGTACCCTATGACCAAGCAACGGACAACAAGCTTTTCTGGCGTATTTGCCCTCACACCTGAAGACTTTTTCACCACAGAAAATCGACCCCGGACTTCTACAAGCAATTCTTTCTCAATGACCACGCCAGACACACTTGCTCCTTGTATGACATATGTCCCCGTGTCTGATAAGGAGGCATTCACCAAACGAAATACCATCCTTACAGCGTACAGTGATGTAACATCCATCACCGTTACAAGACTCGTTGCTGTCTTAAGTCCACCCACTATTCTCCATATAGTTATATTTTTAGGGTCGTCACCGAGCAATAGAACGGATCCAGTACAACTTCCATGTTCTGCACATCCCCAAAAATCCGATTGGATAGAACTTGAAAAACGGTCTAAGTAAAATCCCAAATATCCTTTCGGAAAGGGCGCAGTATGGTCAGCTCTTCTGACAGGAATTTGTTGTTCCTTGCCAAGGGATAGATCGAATTTAGTGATCCTTATTGGCTGGAGATTAAGCCGGAGAAGTAAGATTCCTTCACGATTATTCTTATCAGCATTGATATTTACTATAATGTCCGTGTGATTGGAATCATCCTTCGTGGGTCTCGCACCCACAATCACTGGATTAGATCGAGTTCTTTGGTTATAAGCATTAATTGTGTTGGGCGCAGTTGTGTTAACAGCGTAAAAAATATAATCTGAATCAGGGCGAGAGCCTTCGCCACCAGATACGTAACGTATTGTAATGTTGGTCGATGAACCTTTTTCGAACACAGCTTCCACACTTGGCAGAGTATTAAGACTTAACTAACGGACGTCAACTTGTCCGGATTCATTTATGGAATTCACTGTCGTGTACATTTTAGTAAGCACTTGTTCTCTGTTTGGTAAAAATAATGTTAACATCAGATATTGATTAGAATGAACAGTGATGTTACCTTGTCCATCATCAAACCTGTTTTCAACGTTAATTATTCTCTCACCAAACGTAGCACCTACTCTAACAGCTGCTTTAACTGGTGCTGAATATTGAAAGAAGAAAGACTGTTGCTCCTGATCTGTTTCCACTGTAGCAAATGTTACCTGTAGGTCTGCATCTTGAAGCCTGAATGAGTCTGACCTCCCTCCTCCGTCACCTTCAGAAAGTTGAGTATTCGTATTGTGCAGAACGCTATCTGTTTGGTCATACTTTTTGGTTGCTTCCAATGGGCCTGATTTCCCTTCATCATCATCATCATCATCATCATCATCATCATCATCATCATCATCATCTTCTTCTTCTTCTTCTTCTTCAGAGAGCTGCGCACACATATTTTGCAGGGCACGGTCTATCTTCTCATATCTCTTCATGTTCTTCATCACTGTGTCGAAACCCTCTGTCAGTACACTGACCTTGTTAGCTAATTCTCTGTATTTTCTCTGAAGCCTTTCATACCGCTGTGCCGAATTAACCGTGAGAAGAAGACTGAATAGGACGACTATTCCAGACAGCATCGTGGCAGTGAGTGCTCTTTCCAATGGTCTACTGTGACTGTATGATCATATTCTGACAGGCGGAAACGGGCGATTACGGATGTAGGGTCACGGTCACATATAAAACAGTGTTGACTCGGTACTGATGTAATTGCGAAAACAATCGACAGGTTAGAATAAATCCCCACTAATCTACCGATGGAACATGAGCAAGAATAGATCAATGCTTTTATTGGAATCTGTTAAAACGAATTATATTCCTTCCACGTATCGCTTGAATTGTTCCAGTATAATTCGAGCAATATGACGGCGACCGGTGAACGTCGGGACAGTTACACTGTATTCAAACACATAAGACTACATGAAAATGTAACTGACGTATTTAAAAAAAGTGTGTGTGTGTGTGTGTGTGTGGTTGGGGGGGGGGGGGGGGGGGGGATACAATGATGACATTTCGAATACATCATGAAGGAAAACATAATTATACAGATTTTTCTTCGAAAGCATTCATGGAAAATTAATATTTTGGAGCACCTTTAGAATACAGTACCACAACTTCTCGTGAGGACGATCTCTGCCGAAGGTCGATCTCTGCCGAAGGTCACATGTCACAAGACAAGCAACCAGTTTTAGTGAGAATCCGTCGGACGCGAACCCGCGACTTTCGGATTATTAGCCTGACAGCTAACCGACTGAGCTACGTCCACACTGTTAAACTTAGTGCAAATCTACCTAGTCATGCCTATGACGTTACGGAACTGAACGAAAAGGGTCGAATAGGTGACGGACACTTACGAAGGTTACGGGTGGGCATGGTGTCTCGTGACTTTAGTCTACGGACACTTACGAATGATCCCGATGCCATTTGGCACACTCGTCCCATTCCGTAATCTACAAGATACCGGGTGGTGAGGAATGAGCCGATATGCCGCGAACTGAAAACGGCTCCAGGCGTCAGACGTCAGACGTCGAACTCGCGAGTGCGCATGAATGATATGGTATTTAATAATTCGTCGGGTGATTTTTGTGACAGAAAAGTGTGGTAGGGAACACTGTAAGGATGATGTGGATAAAAGTAAGGAACGATGGAGGAATAAGCATGACTAGTGACGACACAACGGTGAGTTCGCTTTTGAATCAGTAATGAAAAATGTAGCCGGTGAAAGTGGCTTGTGTGAATGTTCCGGGACAGTTTCCAGTTGCCAAAATATTCGACACAAAACCATGTCATCCTTTTTACTCGACGTTTTTGTGGGAAGAATATAAGGAGCCTCTATATAATCTATAATAGCCACTAAACGAGTACCTAGCACCTAACCCTAATGATCGTAAAGGGGTGATTGATCGTAAAGGGGATCCAAGGGTTAAGGATAGACTTAGGGTAATCTAATAGCCACTAAACGGGTTCCTAACCCTAATGATCGTAAAGGGGTGAATTATCGTAAAGGGGATCCAAGGGCTAAGGATAGAGTTCGGGGTAACCTACCCTAACACTGGCGACATTTGGATGTGTTCAGCACCACTAAATATCCCTAACAAACTACATTCTTGTGCATAATAATGAAAATTAATGCACCGAAAAAATAATATATGTATATTAGTTCCCATTTATAACCCTTTTAGCCACTTGAATTACGAGAAAAACGAAATAAAAAATAAATAAAAAATAAAAGTGCTTTCGTAAACTAGCGCTTGCAATAAAATGCGCCGCCGCAGGCTATATTCACTAAACAAATATTCAAAACTCTTCACAGCGCTTGGCATATTCAATGACATTTCGTGTAGAGAAGATAGATCACTGGGAGGAGCTTATGCACACTCGATGACCCCTGACGTCACAGGGCATTGTTTCGCCGGTGTGACTGGCAACAAATTATGTCATAGGGTATGATCACGTGTTTGAAATGTTTGTGGTACTGTATTCTAAAGTTATTTATATAAGAAATAGGCAAATCTATTTTAGTGTATCATATAGGATCCCATATGTTTAGAAGTTGAAGTGTAGTTTATTTTATTTTTAAATATTAAAATCATAACATGTACCCTGTTAGTGGAAAACAATTTTAAATGCCACACAAAAGGAGCCTTTCGCATTTTTTATTCTTAAAATAACTGTATAATTCTGAGAACAAATAAAGAAAGACAAATGCTTTCGGAACACCTTTAGAATACAGTACCACAACTTCTCGTGAGAACGATCTCTGCCGTAGGTCATATGTCACAAGACAAGCAACAAGTTTTAGTGAGAATCCGTCGGACGCGAACCCGCGACTTTCGGATTGTTAACCTGACAGCTAACCGACTGAGGTACGTCCACACTGTTAAACTTAGTGCAAATCTACCTGGTCATGCCTATGACGTTTCGGAACTGAACGAAAAGGGTCGAAATAACTTACGAAGGTTACGGGTAGGCATGGTGTCTCGTGACTTTAGTCTACGGACACTTACGAATGATCCCGATGCCATTTGGCACACTCGTCCCATTCCGTAATCTACAAGATACCGGGTGGTGAGGAATGAGCCGATATGCCGCGAACTGAAAACGGCTCCAGACGTCAGACGTCGAACTCGCGAGTGCGCATGAATGATATGGTATTTAATAATTCGTCGGGTGATTTTTGTGACAGAAAAGTGTGGTAGGGAACACTGTAAGGATGATGTGGATAATAATAAGGAACGATGGAGGAATAAGCAAGACTAGTGACGACACAACGGTGAGTTCGCTTTTGAATCAGTAATGAAAAATGTAGCCGGTGAAAGTGGCTTGTGTGAATGTTCCAGGACAGTTTCCAGTAGCCAAAATATTCGACACAAAACCATTTCTTCCTTTTTACTCGACGTTTTTGTGGGAAGAATATAAGGAGCCTCTATATAATCTATAATAGCCACTAAACCCTAATGATCGTAAAGGGGTGATTGATCGTAAAGGGGATCCAAGGTTTAAGGATAGACTTAGGGTAATCTAATAGCCACTAAACGGGTTCCTAACCCTAATGATCGTAAAGGGGTGATTTATCGTAAAGGGGATCCAAAGGCTAAGGATAGAGTTCGGGTTAACCAACCCTAACACTGGCGACATTTGGATGTGTTCAGCACCAATTAAATATCCCTAACAAACTACATTCTTGTGCATAATAATGAAAATTAATGCACCGAAAAAATAATATATGTATATTAGTTCCCATTTATAACCCTTTTAGCCACTTGAATTACGATAAAAACGAAATAAAAAATATGTAAAAAATAAAAGTGTTTTCGTAAACTAGCGCTTGCTATAAAATGCGCCGCCGCAGGCTATATTCAGTAAACAAATATTCAAAACTCTCCACAGCGCTTGGCGTATTAAATGACATTTCGTGTAGAGATGATAGATCACTGGGAGGAGCTTATGCACACTCGATGACCCCTGACGTCACAAGGCATTGTTTCGCCGGTGTGACTGGCAACAAAATACTACATATTATGTCTTAGGGTATGATCACGTGTTTGAAAAGTTTGTGGTACTGTATTCTAAAGGTAGGCCTCAACTTGGTGTGGGAGGCAAGCCATTTCCGTGAGGCCTACAAACAAATAGGTTAGGGTATATCAAGTGTCGTTCTCTTTCTTTCATATCCTTTAATCTCTACTTACAACGTGTTTTATTAAATAGATCTCTTATTAGTGACCTTATAGTTTCATTAATGTTATTTGACCTCTACTTGTTCAACGACCGCCTCCGTGGTCTAGTGGTAGAGCATCCACCCGGAGAGCGGAAGGTCCGGGGTTCGATGCCCGGTCGCGTCATAATAAAAAGCGTTAAAAGATGGTACTTGTTGTTACCATGTCTGGCGCTCGTCATTACGGTGCTAAAACAAGGACTGGTCGGCTCGGAGTCAGTATACTGTGTGTGAGTGGGGTGTTCATGTTAAACTGCGGCATGGTATCTCAGTGAGCTAGGACTAGAAATCGGCATTAGTCCGGACTAGTACAAGCAGCCACACACAAACACATGTGCATGCACGTCACTATATAATTGCAATAATCTTGAACGCGACGTTAAACCCCATTTCACCTCACCTCACTTGTGAAACGTGTTTGAAAACATGCAACAGATCTCATACAACAACTGAAAACTCTCCTTTCAAGCCACATACTTTATGTTTCGCCTATACATTAGTGGGCGAATCGGTCGCACAGTCGTCTAAGGTGCCTCAATTGACCTTTTTCACACTTTCGCCATCTTGGATCGAAAACGAGGCTTGGAGAGCATAGCTCCATGCAGTGTGAGTCGCATCAGCTGATAGGGAACAGACAGCATGTTGTGCATTTCACTGGTGGACATTTCAAACAAACAAAAAATGGTATCCTCTGTATCTAATACAGAAGATATTTCACATTTAATCGTGAGGTCCAACTAAAATATGCCTGTAATACACTGGAATTTGCATTTTGCTGTCAGGATCCCGGAAGTGAACGGAAAAGTGCATTTCGAGATACGTATTTCAGAAATAGATTGTTTTATCTTAACCTCGTCGGCATATAGTTATGTGACAGTACATTCAATGACAGAAGTTGGGTATCGTAAATAAACCGCATAACATGAAACACGTCAATGTACTTTTGCAAAATTGCTCAGTCAATGCGTGGCTTGGCGAACTCGAGATCAAGATCGAGATCATGTTTATTTCACGTTTCATAGTGGTGTTTGCTGCACAACGCACTATCGTTTTGCCATGAGTCCAGTTGACAAAAGACACTTTTTCTGCTATGATTTTCATTTTAACATATTACAATTAATTATGAAAATAATTCGTGTGTCAAAATAAATATTCAGAAGGGGCGATAACTCTATTCAGTGTGTACAATAAACAGATGATACTTTACTTGTTCTTCAAACATCACTTACTTAACTGATTACTGCCGATTGAGATTGCACCATGCACGACAAAAATAATAATGTGTGAACTGTTTAAAACAAGTTAAAGGAAACTAAAAATTGATAAATATAATTAAGGCATGATATTGAAGAAATATAAGAATTGATACAACTATCAAAATTCTTGAACACCCTCACCTAATCCTGTATGATGATAGGTAATTGTATATCAAAAGGAAGCTACTAATGCATTTATCCTGAATAGTTTGAAAATGTCTTGATCAGATATGAGTACAAATAAAATAACAAACGATAAAAAGGAATAAACTTCAATTGGTAATCAAGCCAAGATAAAATATATGTATTGGTACAAATTATGTTGATGGAACAATCTGGATTTCTCATATTTAACAAAGAAAAACAAACTAAAATTTTCATATCTTTATTTCTCACAATATAAGTTTTCAAAACTTAAAATGGATTGGGTGTCTTTGTCAGTCAAAAGCACCTAATTAAATTCCAGGAGAAAATAATTTTCTTGCTTGTAAACAAATGGTACAATGTGCTTTTTAAGTGTCTGATAAATATTGGCCATTGTTTTGTGAGTAAATAAGGCTTTTCACTTCCTCGTCCTTTGACAGGATGCACATTGTAACCATTGTGTTACTGTCAGCGGAAAGCTCCTCCAGACATCCGTCACCCGGATACTAGTACTTCATTGTGGTGACTCGCTGGCCTGAAATGAATAATTCAATAATATTGTAATAATATTCCTACTTCAATAACATGTTTTATAAACAATGCTTATTCACCTTCTCTCAAAATATTGCTTATTTAGAAAACAACATTCTTCTGAAATAGAGAAGTTTAAGGAAAATTAATCACAGTGTGTAACATTTGCTACTTAAGAACAATCTTGAAGGCATCAATTCATCTGATATGTCTAAAACTCAAACAGTATATTCTTTGTAAACAGTAAACTCAACAGATGCATCAATTTAATGACAGTGTACTACAGCTTTTTATATCAATGTCACACAGAAATTCACTCTTGTTTTAATGAAACACGTTTTGATATTTGTATTACCGGTATGTATTTAATCATGAACTACTTTGTTTAGTCTGACCATGCTGAAAACATACTTTCGCTAGAGTGAAATAAATAAGATTTTTATTAAAATCAGGTGAAATATCACGTTTTGTCACACCTACAGTCAGTCTGCCTCATTGACACTATGGTTTTCTGAGTAAGGTCATGAAGATCACAAAGAAAATATAAGACTTGAATTTATTTTGTCAAATGCAATGTTTATCTCTTCATGTGGTTTACTAAAGTTGATATCTTGACTTGAAAATATTAACTTTGTCAGATCACAAGATGAGATATTATTAAACATATTTTATTGTCCAAAAAGACAAAGGGATTGGGCACAAGGGCAGCACTTATTACAGCCTTCTCCCTATATACAGTTATACATAATATTGCATAATGAAAATGAACAATTTACAGTTGAAACTTCACATTGTGGAAACATAGTGCACAATGTATATACAGTGCTCATATGAAGGATATGTACAATTTGCTTGAAAGTGAAGACAGTGTGCATCTCATACATATCCTAATATTATACATTTTAGTGTTGAATATAGATTTAACAATATTAATGATTAACAGTTTGGAAACAATACTATGCTAGCTACTGAATCTGTTAGTCGTTTCTATAAATTTGTGTACAGACAAGAATATTTTTGTATTCAGGAAAACATCTAAGTTTGGATCACCAAAAAGAATACTATGTAGAGTTTTTTGTCCTCCAAGATTATCGATAGCTGTCAGTAATGTCTCCCTAAAATCATCATATAAGGTACATTATTCGAAGAAGAAATGGAATGAATTTTCACAAGGAGCATGCTATACAAGGAGCATGAGATAAATTCATGCTATCATCGTTATTTGACAAGGAAAACAAATTTCTTCTATGTATTTATATTTTTTTATTTTTCTCGTTTTGATTGAATTATAAAAAAATATCAAAATAATCACACCACTTGACTTGATTGAAATAAACTAAAGTTCTAAAGATTGTTAACAAAGGTAAAATATTACATCATAACAATATAATTATTGCAAAATGACACAGTAAACTATATTCTTACATATAAATTGATATGATAAATAATCAATAATACATGGCAATTGCTTGCACAAAAGAAATCCTTTTGTTTTAAAAGTTTCAAAACATGTTTGTGGACATAAAACCAGATGGGTTTCACAATTAAACAAAGGGAATTAATGAGTTATGATTGCAATACGCATGGGAATTAAAAATAATTCTGTTTATACTTTAAGTTTTTAGTAATGTCAATATCAATTTATGCATTTGAAATATTTGAATACAAACTGTTAAAGAGTTATCTGTTTCTGTAAATTATATAAAGATCACATGTTGATTGAACATTTACTGGACATTAAGTAGTTGGGTTTTTGTTCATTTCATGACATGATTAAATTGGAACAGTAAAGTAAATATCATTTTGGTAGAAATATTAATTGTTACCAAAATTGCAGATCAAACTGTACTTTACTTCAAATATTTACACATCCTTTATGTAATAATTCAGTTGAAATATTACACCTAATGCTATCTGATCTGACAACATTGACAATCAAAATAACAACTGTTCACAATCACAACAGCACAAGTAGATCTAGAGGTCTAATATTTTATTGGAATGCATTTGAGTCCATTACAATTTACATCAAATACGCAACTGATGCAAAATTCTGATTTGTTACGATTGTAAATTCTTATTAGGTTTCAATTTGATACATTATATCAACATAGGCCTATATCAATTAAGTTAGTTTCTGACATATATCTAGATATGGTCAAAAGGTGAATATTTCGACTTCAAATACAACCCGCAAAGTTATTTAAACTCGCAATAAGTAGTTTAATGGTGTGTAAACAATGAATTATTCTTTACAAGATTTCAGTAGGGAGTTAGGTGGTCATGGATATTTTAAATTGAAATCATAACAGAACGGCCAGACTCAAATTTATATCGGTAAGGAGACCAGATAACAGTAGAATAGTTTGTCAATAAGAATAATGTTCAATACTTACGATAAATGTACCGGGATGGTTAAATTGTCACAGTTTGTCCCGATTGCGTGCCTTGTTGACATCTCCATGTGTTTCATGTGCTATCCAGCCTTCACCTTCTGCTCTCCAAGCCTCGCTTTCAAACCGGAAGTAGCGAAGTGTGAAAAAGATCTGCAGAGTTGCGTCCCTTGTGCACGCCAGAAACCTATGATCGTGGGTTCGCATCCCGGTTCGACCCGATTATGTTTTTAGGTTTGTCAGCACTATACCCGTGCTCGTGGGTTTCACGAAAGTGTCTAACATCTAAGACCTGCATCACCTTGGTCACGTTAAACACGCTGTGATAATAAGACTGGAATACTGTTCAAAGTGGCGTTTAACCCAACTCACTCACGGTTCTCTGGTTCAGTCAATATTCTAAATTGGTATGTGCAACGTTGTGCATTTTTGTTTTCAGTTGAATGAAGGCGAGTTGGTTACAAAACCATGATACAATTGTCCTTTTCACCTACATTTCTACCCTTGAAGATTCGGGGTATAATAGGTCTTCAGCAACCCATGTTTGCCCTAAAATGCGAATATGCTTGTCGTAAGAGGCGACTAACGGGATCGGGTGGTCAGGCTCGCTGACTTGGTTGATGCATGTCATCGATCCCAACTGTGTGGATCGATGCTTATGACATCAATCACTGGATTGCCTGGTCCAGACACACTTATTTACAGACTGCCGTCATATAGCTGGAATATTGTTGATTGTGGCGTTTAACATCAAACAAACAAACAAACAAACAAACATTTCAATCTGGAATCCGGGGTGAAGGCCGGATTAAACCAATGGCTTTGCCCTAAAGAAACAAGTAAATTCGGAACCGTAAAACTGGTCAAGTTTGAATTAGTCAGTGTCTGGTTTTGACAGTGTAAATATGTTCAAAGCCGGAAGTAAGGCTGGACACATAGTACTAAGTACAAATAGTGTTTGACCTTGTGTGTGTGTGTGTGAAACTGGCAGACTCGAATGTCAAGGTTTTAATTGACGGTTTTGACAAGAGGCATTTGCATGAACATAGAGTTAACTCTTTTAATGCTTGCATGCCACATGTCTCCAATATTTCGTCCTATATTCGCGAAGCTATCTTTTGCCTAAACCACTCACTCAATGTCAAACTAACCGTGTTGTGGACTTGCTGATATTTGAGATCTCTGCTAATTTTCTTTGTTTGAAACATGCTGAATACATTCGACACTTACAGTTACTACCGTTAACCTGAATACTATGCAAAACAAGATTGTATCACCATAAGGTTCTATACCTCTAGCCAACAGCTATTCCGCATCTTCCGATATACAGATGCAATCAATTTCCCCGGGGCAAGGACGTTAACTGACATTAAAAGTCCAGTTTCCAAACTTGCCGAACTTGGCTGGAATTTCCTGGCTCGATCGTAGCGCCACCAGTGGCTATAACGAGTTATGTCCCTCTATGTTCCTCCTAGTGACCAATCAGATTCCATCTCTCATATCACTTTCATTTACTTCTAACAAAACGGCAGCGTCCAGTCAAGACGATCTGCTCGATAGTCAAGATCTATATTGCAATAAAACGGGTCTTACCCCGCATCAAAATGCATCGAATCACGTGAGCACTTTGATTAGACTATGCAGAATATCTGTCGACGCCCAGTTGGCGGTACACATGCTTTACAAATCCTGCAGTCGACCGAAATCTGCACGTTGAAATTCATGTTGTTTAAGAACCGGATTTTGATTGGACTATGCATAGACTCGATAGTCCAGCCAAATGTAACTCCATAATCGCAGCCTAGTTCCGCAAGGGTGGAAACTGGACTTTTACAGTTATTAGACTCCCTTGCCTCGGGAAGATGGAAGCAATCAGACTTCCAGACGACACTACAACTGCCTATCTAGGGTAACTGGGACATCATTTGGGAAAGGACAGCACCCGCAACTCACTCTTACACTTCACCATGAATGCGGAACGTTATACTTTTCCCAGTACTCGGAACATTCTGACCAGCACAATACACCTCTGTATCTACTGACCATATTCTTCACAGGGAAAGTCCAGCATAGCATGGCTTTCTGGGAATGGAGCCACAGATTCGCTCTACCCGATGTTAATATTTGGAAAGGCTACACCGACAGCCAAAGAGTAACCATGGGGTGATGATCACCACATTTAGACTTAATCAGGCTGTATTACCAAACGGTTAACAAATTCGTGAACAAACAACGAATGTGTTACCCTTTGGCATAAACAATTAAATGAAATGGGTTTTATTGCAATTATATAGCGACGTGCTCTTTATACAGTAAAATAAATATTAGAGGTTTTTAATATATGTTCCGTATTGATGAATGAATAAAGAATAAAGTTAGTGCGTGTTGCTCACATTCGTCAGAGTAAATTCCATGGACTGTAGCTTGGTGATTTTACAGGCGCTTGCCGTGCAGTACATGAAGTCTGTTTGAAGTTACGCAGTTGTGGCTATAGTGTTGACAAAAGCAAACATTGATACAAGATCATTATTTTTACTTTCAATTTAAGGAATTTATCTGTGTAGTGTCAAGCCAAATTAGAATGCTTCAAAGTGTATTTGAGATGATTGGACGCCCATTTCTTACATATCACGCGACCCGTGAAGATCCGGGTTAGAATAGGTCTTCAGCAACCCATGCTTGCCGTAAATGGCGACTATGCTTGTCGTAAGAGGCTTGTCCGGATCCTGATATATGACGTCGGTCCGTAAATAATCGAGTCTTGACCAGACAATCTAGTTATTGACATTATGAGCATTGATCCACGCAATTTGGGAAACAATGGTATGCATCAACCAACTGAGAGAGCCTGACCACCCGATCCCGTAAGTCGCCTCTTAAGACAAGCACAGTCGCCTTTCACGACAAGCATGGGTTGCTGAAGACCTATTCTAACCCGGATTTTCACGGGTTTGTAAGATTGTGATTGCAGGCAACAGAAACACAACAAGTTATGTTGCACGTGCATGTCATGTTGGTGTGTTTCGGCGCCAGGCTGTCACGTGGTTGTGTTTTTGCGATTCTTTAGTCATAAATCAATCCCAATCCATGCAGAAATGTCCAATTCATTTTGCGTATTAATTTTGTGCCGTCACATATTTATGATTTTACTACGTTTGCGTTTCTTCTTTGGCAGAGTATATATGACTAAAAATGTTTTCGTGTTGTAGGGTGTTGCGGAGTTTGACATGACGAACTCCTTCCTAAGGAACGTCTGAGAATACTCCCGAACCTTTCTATTTATTGATGAGTCCAACTCCAAGGATCGTCTTGCTAAGAGATACGGTCTACATGCACAGGGGTGAATGAGGAGGTGTGTTGGCGGCAGTGATTAAATTGATATACATTTTATTACATATTTGACTTACGTTTCCTGAAGTATATGCTACATATAGCCATGGAGGTGTTACAAACCATCGTCGTTCTTGCTAAGAACATTTATTTGTTTTATGATGAACTCTCACTTACATGTGTCTTGACTGTCAAAAATATATATTCATGACAGAATGTCGTTATATGGCAGTGAATTTAATTGATAAACAATTATTGTAAATGTATTACATTGTTTTTGTTAAGATTCGGTACATGTTCATTGCATTGTATTTGGACAGTGATAAGTTGTCAGGAATGTAGTACTGTTTCATTGTTTCTATTAATATTCGGTAGACGCTCATTGTATTTGGACAGTGATTAGTTGTCAGGAATGTAGTACTATTTCATTGTTTCTGTTAAGATTCGGTAGACGCTCATTGTATTTGGACAGTGATTAGTTGTCAGGAATGTAGTACTGTTTCATTGTTTCTGTTAAGATTCGGTAGAAGCTCATTGCATTGTATTTGGACAGTGATCAGTTGTCAGGAATGTAGTACTGTTTAATGTAAGCAGTTGTGAGGAAGTTGCTATATTTAGATGCCAGTGTGATATGTAAACAACATGAATACCTTGGAGTGAGATAGAGCGTTTTAGAAACAAGTGGCATATTCTGTGACGTGATGATCGCACTGTGTAGAAATTTCCAGAAGCTAGTTAGACTGTATATAAAGTGACAAGAGCATGCCTCTCGTATCTCTCACACATTTCGTTACATCAAGACCAGCTTTCGTGTGAAGAACATTCATCACCCCAGGTTTGCCCTGCCTTGGCCTTTCTCGGAAGTTTGACCACTGTCGCCGCTGGGGGAATATACTACTACTGACTACTGTATTTGTGTATTTAATACTACCACTCTTGTGTGTACTGCCATTGTGCAGCAATTTGAATGGAGATGTAAACCCAGTAAGTTTTGTTTGCAATACATTCGTTGATTGTATTCCATTTGTTGCTTTCACACTGAATTCTTTTACGTACAGATCTCTGGGTTAACATATTGTTTCAATTTGGGAATCGACACGTAACAATGTGGAATGTTAATGAAAGTCACGTATATGGTTGACAACTAAGGACAATAATGCATGCAGCAATATCATATAATCAGAATGCTCCAATCCACAGAAAAATCGTCCAAAAATTGTCAACATATCCAGTCATCATTCTATTCCATACTGAATCGGAAGATTTGAGTTCGCGCCATGCACTTCGGCGCATTCCTGACCTCTCGTGTGATCTTGTAGGTTCCGGAAAGTGGCGAATGATGACGAGTGGCAATGATACAGCCAATGAAATGACTCGCATTTGTCACCATTGTAATTCGTCACCACCCGCCCCTTTCCGTAACCTCCAAGAACCCATTTGAGTCTGAATGCATTGTAAGATACACATGGGAAATATTTGTGAAGTTAACATTGCATTTCGCAGTTACGATTAAGCCTTTCTCCATTCGCTACAGCAAGGTTTTTAAAAGGGACCTGAAAACGAAATGAAGACATTCGAGTTGATCCCATCCACAAAACACCAGACCTGGTAGAATCGATACTCATGCCCCGATTGTACTAAGTGCCTGACATCAACGGAATAATGACATTCAATGGAACATCTGTTGTGTCACGTGACATGACATTAAAACAGTATTTTCTTGCATGATAAAACTCTTTAATTGTATTGATAATGTTACACAAAACATAAATATTTCATTAATGGCTGATATTATTCTGAAACATTGCCAGTTCCCTATGTTGTGGTTAAAAAGCTACGTTATCATCTTCACTGATTAAATTTTCCGCCATGTAATAAGTGTACACAATCATGTTTGTCTTGTGGCACATGTCCAATCGTCAAGGCAACACTGTTCGACGCACATGCAGAGTTGCGTCCCTTAGGCGAGCCAGAAACCTTGGGTGATGAGTTCGAATCCCAGATTCGGCAGCATCATACCCGTGCACGTGAGTTTCAACAGGTGGTAAACGTTTATAAACACCGGCTTCAATTCACTTCGGGCTTTCCTCACATTTTAAGCTGAAACGCCGAGATATTTTAGCTGCAGAAAAGTCGTTCTTAAGCTTGGCTTTTACCCGCGAGTGAGTGAGTATGATTTTGCGCCTCTTTTACCAGTATTCCAGCAATATCACGACTGGGGACACCAGAAATGGGCTTCAGACAGTGTACTCACATTGGAAATCGAACCCGGGTGTTCGGCGAGAATAACGAACGCTTTAACCTCTAGGCTACCCCATCGCCCCTATGCATGTAGTGTGACGCTAAACTGTGCTAAACTGCAACGCATACATGCATGGATTCTTTATTTTATTTAGAATCTTTTTAAAAAATGTACAAAATGGTACCGGTCTGGAAAAAAATATATATATAAAAATAATCATATGAGAATTTGAATGTTTTTCTTTCAGTAAAAATCTACTTATAGAAATTTAACCATAGACAAATTCGATGTTCACACTGTAATATCCTATGAGGATTCCTGGTTGAATAGATCCCCCGCAACGTAATGACAACATGAATCAAAGTGCCAAGTGGGCAGACTTGGTGACTTGGTCTATAGCGTGTCCTCATATCCTGGCGGCCTGGGACGTTGCGAGTGCTATCCAATCATCGGTTTGTCTGATCCAGCTCGGTTTTTTCAGACCGCCGTCTTACAGCTGGAATATTGCTGAGTGCGGAGTAAAACAACGAACATACAAACAAAACAATTTGCAGTTCGTGTTACTTGTCTGGAAATACATCATCGAGGTGAAGAAAAGTGATTTTGTTCAAGTGATCATTCGTAAATATAAGCTGTTCATAAATGTGGCTGTATATTTAATTACGGGAAGCATTATTAATGAAATAATTAGACTAAAATGAATAGCGAATGTGTACACACCATTCGTAACGGCACTTGTACATTAGCCGAAGTAATTGTCTTGCGTTTCTTCACACATACTGAATCGGGCGCATGAAGATATATTTTACGGGTGCTTCAAAATCGTTATTCCCCTTGCAGGTGTGTTTAGAAGCTTGCCGCTAGAGGGGGTACACTTGTAAACAAGGAAGCGGCGCGATATCAGGTGGTTATCAAATACGCTTTATTGTGCATACTTACGTGAGAAACCTTATCGACGTCTGTGTGGGAAATTTGAAATAATGGGGTGTTGTGGAAATAAAGATGACGAAGGGGAACCCACAGACGAAGAGATTGAAATGGTGGATTCAAAGGATTACGGTGAGTTGAAGCCCCGAACAGATTTTGTAAACATGATGGGACTATTCCCATTAATGCAAAATGTCAAAATAGGTGTGGTCAAGCGGCCTTGGTGTTGCTTCTGTTAGAGATGGACGAGAAATGCCGCGAAATGGTGCATTAATATGTGACCAACTGGGACATTTCCCGCACAGTTGTTGTGTGAATGTGAATGTTGTACAACAAGAGGAATGAAATTTGAAAGAAGCTGATAGGCCTATATGTAGGGCATGTCATTTCCACACCGAAAACACGGGAGTCTAAAAGTGAATCAAGTTTGATACAGTGTGCATGGAATTCTTAGCGGAAATTTAATAAACATCGTATAACAAGCCTTGTGTTTAATCAAAGCCACTCCCAATAGAACATGATACAAATACTACTTGTCCTACTTGGGGCTGATGCATGTGGATATGCACTGTTTACAAGCGTCTAATGGGGTGGGGGATGGTGAGGTGGGTAGTGTGTGGTATACATCAAATATAATGCAAGCTTTGTTTATCGTGGTTTGTAAACATGGTAAGAGAAGAATAGAATAATTGCACCTTGTTTTCATTAGAAGATAGAAAAAAATATTTATCCAAAAGTAATGAGCAAAACCAACACTTGACAGGAAATATTAAAAATTTGTATTTGCCATATTAGTGCCCTTCTCCAATAAATCAATAATTCTGTACCAGTCTGTATGTAATCTTTATAAGCATCCCTGGAGTCTACTAAGACCATACACCCGTGATGATCCGGGTTAGATTACTTAGAACATGTAGAATAGGTCTTCAGCAACCCATGCTTGTCGTAAAAGGCAACTATGCTTGTCGTAAGAGGAGACTAACGGGATGGGGTGGTCAGACTCGCTGACTTGGTTGATGCATGTCGATGCTCGTGATGTCGATCACTGGATTGTCTGGTCCAGACTGTTATTTACAGACCGCCGTCATATAGCTGGAATATTACTGTGGCATTAAACATTATATATAAATAAAACAATACACAAACAAACTAAGACCATAAATTAGTATGACACTCTGTGTGAATTAATTCCATGTGTATATTGATGACAGTACAGATTTGGTTTCACAAAACAGTAGACAACATACACCATGATATAATTGCCTAGTAAACTATTATTGTAACAGGTTTTGTTCTCTGTTTGAACTAATTTTGTTCACAACCGCTTGATCTGTAACAAATTTCACTTGCTTTTCATGGATGTATTGGGAGCGGTGGGGTAGCTTAGTGGTTAAAGTGTTCACTCGTCACGCCAAAGACCCCGTTTTGATTCCCCACATGGGTACAATGTGTGAAGCCCATTTCTGGTATCTCCTGTTGTGATATTGATGAAATATTGCTAAAAGCAGTGTAAAACCTTTCTCACTAATGGATTTATTAAGTGCCCCTGTCAGAAATTTCCTAATTACTGTAGCATGGCAAATAAGGTACGCCAGATTTGTACCTTGCTGTATTATGGCTGGAGAATAGATACAAGCAGGGATTGTCACATGACTAGTTCTAGTGAGCAGAAATAAAATAAGGAAGTGCATATTTCACATTATTTTGCTGTTTTCAGGTATTGGTAATAACTAACACAGTGAATGCTATTTTTGGTTCATTTGAACTAGTTTTGAGATAACACCCGTGTACCTTTTTGTGTAAATAACTGTCTTTTGTGCAAGTAATAATTGGGCATGGTGTTTTTCTGGTGAATGAATAAAATTTCCTTACAAGAGTTAATTTTCTGTTTATAATTGGTAATAATTATTTTGTCTCCCTTCTCATGAAAAAAACCATGAAGATCCGGGGAAGAATAGGTCATCAGCAACCCATGCTTGCCATAAAAGTCGACTATGCTTGTCGACTAACGGTATGGGGTGGTCAGGCTCGCTGACTTGGTTGATGCATGTCATTGCTCCCATTTGCGTGGATCGATGCTCATGACATTAATCACTGGATTGTCTGGTCCAGATTGATTATTTACAGACCGCCGTCATGTAGGTGGAATATTGCTGAGTGCGTTCGCGGGTTCGAATCCTGGTTTGCCCCAATTATGTTTCTAGGTTTATCAGCACCATACCCGTGCTCGTGGGTTTCACCAAAGTGGTAAACATCTGAGACCTGCACCATTTTGGGCTTTCCTCCCACAATAAGCTGACACGTCGTGATATAACAGGAATACCGTTAAACCCAACTCACTCACTCACTAATCAAAACAAGCAAAAGTAGAACGAGTCCCAATTATGTACATACTTTAACAAATGATAGCATAGGGTTATTCATAATTTTCTCTGTACCAGCTGGTTACGAGTCTATATAGAGGATTCTTACCTTTAATACGCCTATTATACAAGTACGATAAAATCATACAATTGGAAACGTGCTTTAGCAAACCAGAAACGCATAAGTATTTATAGGGTGGCATAATCCAGCGATAGAGACTAACAGTTTTTGTCCACTAGTCCTTGTTATGATAACATATAGCAAAACCCTTAAAATGAGCGAGTTTCAGCTAGTCCTTGTAATACCTTAAAGGGGCACTGATCTAACGCAATTCCCCGGACTGGTTGTTGCCTTTGTTATTGTTTTTTTCCCCGTGAGTACCCGGATGATACGCAACGCAACTTAGCCTGACCAGAGACTGGGCTACCGTCTGCAAGGACAGCTAAATAAACTTGGAGGCTGGAGGCAATATTTGTTTTACGCATTTTTGCTTAAACACTGATTGGTTAACTGTGATCTATAAAGACTCCTACAAAGGGCGCATGTTAAATAATTTCTTCAGCCTAAACAAACAGACAAAAAGAACGGCGGAGCTCATCGGATGTCGTCATTTGGAAATACCCCAGATAAGACGGTTATAGTTTAATACTTAAAAAAAGTATCCATGCAGTGAAAGCATTTTCGGATTTTGGATTGCGTCGATAATACGATTACTACTCCCTTGTTGTCATCCACGTTTTTTCGTATAACCCTACACTTGTGTATTTGTCGTCATTCACTTGATGCTCAGTTAATGAATTTATTACTGGTACAATTAGTGGTAGCGCCACTTGGACTACCTGACAAAGGTTCCCATTTGGCATTTATTGTGTCTGGGGTAATTATTCAATCTAAATCCAGGTTTGAAGTGAGGTGAAATGTGTGTTATGTAATATGCACGTGGCAGCCCAGCAAGAGATGAATGATCAGTTGATTTACTTTTTTGTGTAAATCAACGGATCGTTCCTAGCCATCAAAGGATTAACAGAAATACGTTGATTGATTAATCACTGTTATCTTGCACCAGTGGATATGTCAAAAGTGAGTATTTACATGTCTAGGTTTACTAAAACAAAGGGAATACACTCATATCATGGCGTGAAGTGCCGATGTAAAAACAACATACTTTGTTCAAAGGGTTAACTGATAATACGTTGATTGATTGGTCATTGTTATCTATCACTCAATGGATTTTTTAGGAACCGTGGACGTTATGAAAATAGTTGTCACGTGGGCTTTCTCAGCCGACCCTTGAGACTTGACACCTATGTGAAACACCTGAAACAATCCAAGTGATCAGTTGAGAAACGAACACGGGTTATAATATCCCGAAACGATATATATCTTTTACAATATTTGATTGTTACAGAGACACGTGACATCGAATAAGTTTCTTTGTACAGCTGCAGACGAGTGGGATAGTGTTCCTTTGTGTGGATATTCACGGATACATTCCTCGAACAAGGAAGCTGCCTAAAATTTATACACATAAATTTGGTAGGTTGTAATTATGGTATTTGCATTTTGTTTTCCTTCATTTGAACCGATTCGTTCTTGTTTCTCTACGTCTTGGTTGGGAAATTCTACAATGCGCGATAGACGTTGTTTTCACAGGTCTTTTCCTTTGTAAGCGTGTATATATTATCGTCAATTTGTAAAATGTGATTCTCTCAGGCAATTTATAAAATGTATAAATATTTCAGTCATTTTGACTACAAAATCTGTCCAGATTGATTATGACGATCAAAAGGGCCTACAGACATCACAACAGATTGTTATGTAGGATTAGAAGCCAAACAACATAGAAATGTACTTTTCAACGTAACATTTTCAGTCTCTTGGTGATGAAATTAAACATCAAAATGTTTGGAATTCGTTATCATAATAATACAGATGGAAATGTTTTTCAGTCACTTTGTAAAATAACTGAATATTTAGACGTTTGATAAATTTGTTACACATTTTGACAGTAAAAAAAATATACACACTATAAAAAAAAGCAATGCTCAGGTGAAATATATCAAAACTTCGTCACCATTACAGATGCTACCCACAAAGATACCTACATTTCTTTATTATCTCGAAAACTGTATTTCATTTTGTTGATCAATGTGACCATACGCCCTTATTACTACCCATAAAAGTGACTAATGCGCTTACGAATGGCGCAGCAGAGGTCGCGAACTAGTCTAGATTTCTGCTATACATCCGGGTACTCACTGGGAAAAAACAATAACAAAGGCAACAACCAGTCCCGGGGAATTGCGTTAGATCAGTGCCCCTTTAACTATTTGGCTGTTTGGCAAAAACTACAGGACTAGTTCCAATTTCTAACGCTGCATAATCTGTTCTCCTTTATATTTCAGTGCCTCTTTACATTAATATGTTGCATAATTTCTGTTTTGTACTAATATTTTATAGTATGTAGGGAATTATCTCACCTAACATGCCTAAATCCAATTTAGGGAAGTGTTTATTATTAATCTGTGTGGTATCATGATGAGGTGTCTGTCTAGACATGATGAGGTGTCTGTCTAGACATGATGCCATCGATGTGTGCTTGGGCTGAATTCCAGGGAAGAATGGCCCCTATGTTATCTAGAATGCTTGCCGGGGCGGTCGGGTAGCCTGGTTGTTAAAGCATTCGCTCGTCACTCCGAAGACCCGGGTTCGATTCCCGACATGGGTACAATATGTGAAGCCCATTTCTGGTGTCCCCGCTGTGATATTGCTGGAATATTCCTAAAAGCGGCATAAAACCATACTCACTCACTCACTAGAATGCTTGCCTTGAGACCGACGGAAGTGGTGTTGGTATAGGGCTGGGATGGGTAACTTGGGTATTCGGGCCAGGTGGGTACTGAGTAGGATCTGGGTACCCACATGACTTCCCAGACCCGTGATTAGTCACATGATATATTGTTTAATGATAAAAATTATCTTGAACTCCATGGTTACACTACAAGTCGATAATGCTGGAAGTTCTTTCTGATGCTGCACGCCTTGCGTCTGACTTTTATATATTTGAATAAAAATAGAGCTTCAGTCGACTACAGTGTATTGGTGACCAGATTGTTTTATACATGTATCCTTGTATCTAAATATATTTTGCCAGAGCTCCATTCAAACTATGCTCAATTGGACATTTTGTACTAACCTCTTGAGACCTACAGTAGGTACCCGGGTAGGGTCGGGTAAAGGGGCTTTGGTACCAGGGTAGTACATTTGGACAGCCCTCGGTGACCTTCTGGTGTGTTGTCGGCCATCTTTCTGAGGCAAGAGTTTCCACTAGCCTATATCAAAGCCTAATTTTGCTTTGGCTCAGCAAAATGGTCTGGTAGAGTGATAGAAAACTAACAGTTTTAGTCCACTTGTCTTTATAATGATAACATATTGTGAAACGCTCAAAATGGCATATTTCTTCTAGTCTCTATGATACCTTAGCTGTTGGGCTTTTTCGTAAGGACTACATGACTTATGGCAATTTCTTATGCTGCTGGTAGCAATTTAATCAGACTTGTAGTTATTTTTCATGCTACTTGCTACCACTTCCTATTCTATATCCATGCTAAACTTCATGGCAGCAGTGGTTAAGTGGATAGATTGTTTACCAGGAGTACGAAAGGTTCATGGTTCAGTCCCTGGTGTCGTACCAAAATATGTCAAATATGGCACTAGTTGTTACCCTGCCTAGAGCTCGGCATTAAGGGATAAAACAAGGACTGGTTGACTTGGAATCAGTATGCTGTGTCGGAGTGGGGTATTCATGTCAAACTGCAGCGTGGTAGTTTGACAGCACTATAAAACATGCATTGTCTGGACCAATACAAGCAGCAAAACAAATTCAGGCATGCACATCGCTATATAAGTGCAATAACATTGAATGCGACATAAAGCCACATTTCACCACACTTCACCATAAACCAGCAGTAGCTTATGTGATAGACTCTGCCACATGTGATCAATATGTTCATACACTACACACAGCCATGAGAGCATGCTGACCTCAGCCTTGTAAATAGAGCATGACACTGGGTGCAGTGAAATGAACTGGATTAGCACAGATGAGTCTTTTCTATTCAATTAGGCCACACTTTTTTAATTTTATGTTTCACGGATTTATTTGGGCTTTGCCACACAGTTGAAATAAAAATAAATAGCTTTTTCATTTATTTATTTATTTATTTATTTATTTATTTATTTATTTATTTATTTATTTATTTATTTATTTATTTATTTATTTATTTATTTATTTATTTAATCATGTTTATTTTTTTATTTGAAAGTCATTCTGCCATGGAGTTAAAACTGCAGCTAGCTTTTTGAATCACTGACAGTGATGTAGACATGGATTACATATATAACTTTATGTATTTTATTCATATTGTAAGAGGGTCTATACTACTAGAAGGAAACATAATAAAATAAATATTTTTATCTTTAATTTATTTTTTGAACTGGCTTCTTTTTAGTAGGGGCAGTGTGCCCATGAAATGAAAAATAAATGGTTTAATGGTTAAACCATGAAAACTGACCCGAAAATCTATGCTGGTCGTTAGCAGGTAGTAAGAGGAGACTGAATGGCTTGGTTGGTGAGACCCTGTGAGGTGGTTGACAACGTGTCATTGTGCCCAAGCAACTTGGGATGTTGCTCATACTATCAATCACTGGTTTGATTATTTATAAGTCATCATCATCATGATCATAGTGTTCTGCCCAGAAACTGAACAAGTGGGGTCACTGGGACCCTTTCCTCATAAATACATGGGGTCATTTTCAAAAGTTAGCTGACACACTCTGAGTGATCATATATTACTAAAAAACCCATGGTATGTAGGTTATTGATGCAGAATTGCTGTCCACAAGTAACATTATCAATACACAGAATTTTAGCAGGGCAACTTTCTCAGATATTATGTATTGCAGCAACAATGGCTGATGTCATATATAATTAGCCTCAACAGCTTGTTTGTTATCACTGCCGTCAGCATGTCTCTCGTTCTAAAATTAGAGTGTAGCTTTGTCATTAAATTAAATTTCACATGATTTATATGAAGCTGACATGTCAAAGTATTTCTTTCTGAGTTAAGCTGCAACCACCTGCAGTCATGAAATCAGGTTGGTTAAACATTTCTACCTTTCTCAGTTTTCCTGAGTTGGTTACCATGGTCACTCAGGTGAGCCATGCAACACATTCCTGTTATCACTAACATAACATGTGGTTGACGATTGTGCGATACTGAGGTAATTTGACAGTTTGAAGCAGAAACGTCTTTGGCATTAACAGAACTATGACTACCATATTTGACAAATGTGTATACTCGATTCTGATTGGACCATTTGTGACTTTCAGCCAATGAAAGGCACTGATAGTAAATTGAGACGCATAAGGCAACGAAAATCATGATGATTAAATTCAATAATACTAATAGAAGCAGCAGTGATGAAACTGTTTTTGAGACAGTGACTCCCATATTATATAAAATATGCCATCTAAATAAATGCGCCCCTTGTTCCTTTCCGTGTAAAGATCATGTGCCAATCAATAAAATATTGCGACAATCCCTCAGCATGACACTGTGATCATATTTCTGGAATATTATGGAGTGTGGCGTTAAATAACAAACAAATAAACAAATGTGTTGAGTTATTTTATGACATACTTTGGTTTTCTGAAGGGCTGTTTACGTTTCTTTCTATGTTATTTTCGTGTTATGCTTATGATTATCATGATTATGGTTATATGAGAATTAGAATTTAAAATTGTTTTATGTCAAACCGATTTGATATCATAGTTGACAGATAATATACAGCTTTTACTTGAAACTTGTAGACGGAAGTCAACAGCAGGTCAGCCTGTTCAGACTGATACATTACTGTTACATACATTCAATCTAATAATAAGCACATCTGAATATTGCCTTTATTACTAGGGGTGTCACGATAAATGGAAATATTGCTATATTGCTATTGGTAAGCACTTAAAGTCAATGAATCAATTGTTAAATCAGTTTCTGATCAATAGTATCAATTTCAGTTAAGAATATCGATAGTTTTGATTGTATTTACCATATCAATAAAATATTTGATCATGAGTGGTAGTAATTTACACATGGTAATGTGGAAGTTTCTTTTTCTTAAATTATTAGGGTAAAACAAATCAGTCGTATCTCAAACTTTACTTTTTATTTGTTGTTATGGTTATCACATTCAAAGGAAATTTCAGTTACAAGGTTTAATTCAACTCTAAAATCCATCTAAAATGGTACACAGAAAACTATTGATATTTATCACAATAGTTTCTTTCAATATCAATAGTTATTGCAATAGTTGCTTGCAATATTAATAGTTATCACAATAGTTTCTTTCAATATCAATAGTTATCGCAATAGTGATTTCCAGACCAGTAGTCATGATAGTCACCCCTATTTATTACTATTGTTCATGGTTGGACTACACTATTTTTCAAAAGGTTAAAAGCAATATCTGAAATGAATACGATGCTATTTTATTAAATATTTAAAAAAAATAAAACGCATCTGGCTGTGACATTTGTGATGCTTGGTAGCTTTCTAGAGTATATATAGTAAGCCCTGCGGCTAAAGACAGCTAGGTCGAAAGTTAGTGTCAGCATGAAAAGTTCAATGATAATGGCTTACAGGTGTACACAGGTAGAAGTGTAAGGTTAAGGAGGAGAATCGACAGTCAGACGGGGCACTAGTGTTTACTCAGGTGCACTGCATGGCTACAGAGGAAAGGCCAACGTGAATCCTTGAATCTTGTAGAGTGAATGTTGTTATTTTCTGCATCCAGGCTTCCTGCTTTATGGCATCTGTTTGTCAATCAAGACAGCCGGTTCAAATCTTAGAAAAATGCTTCCAAAAAAACGCTAAAACTCAATATTTTGACATATTTGGACTTTGATTGTTGTTAAAGGTCCCAAACATGCAAATGTTGAAATTACAGTGTCCGATTTTCATTTATATGATAAAAGTCTGATAACATTCATGATGAATGTTAAAATCTTTCCTCATTTCTTTGGTTATGGATATTCCGTGGGACAAAAGTCCGCTTATCGTACCTTACCCTTTAGATTGTGAAATACAATGGACTTTCCTGGCAAATCCAAAAGATCTACTTTTCCAGAATTCAGCGTACCCAGTTCAGGTAATTTGAATCAATACATACAAGGCATCATTCAGTCATTGCTAAAATCTTTTAAGACTACTACCCCAAAGTTGCAGCCTTTGAAATAGTGCTCGTGCGCTAGCCCCAGACTTCTGAATTGGTCTGAGGACACATTATCATGATTATGTATCCAAGGATGGTTACCAGTCCACATTGACTACAGCATTTTGGGGCTATTATTTTGAACCAATTGTCAGTGCTTCAAATTGGTTACTTTTGGGAACTGAGTAAACATATACGGAGAGTAAACATTTCTGTGTTGCTGAAGCAGGACTAACTACAAACTCTGAGGACTCATGACATACGGTGGCCTCTTGATTATGACAGGTATTCAACGAGATGGATTTCTGAGTCTGACTATATTGCCATAACATTCAGTAGGTCTCTCTATAAAAGGTGACTATGCTTGCCGTAAAAGGTGACTATGCTTGTCGTTAAAGGCGACTAACGAGATCAGGTGGTCAGTCTCGCTGACTTGGTTGATGCATGTCACCGATCCCAATTGTGCGGATCGATGCTCATGATATAAATCACTGGATTGTCTGGTCCAGACTCGATTATTTACAGACCGCCATCATATAGCTGGAATATTGCTGAGTGCGGTGTTAAACAACAAACCAAACCAAAACCAGTTAGGTCTCATTATATGAGCTGATCTTAATCGATCGAGAGACTCAGACTTCAGACTCGTGGCCTTAAGTAACAGATTGCATGCAAGTTAATTAATACTACTGTTGTTTGATATTATATACACACAGCCATGAGGCGAAATAAAAGTAGACCTGCTTAATAATTGCACAGGCTTATGAACATGATTATGAACAATTTATATATAGATGTATATTACATAATTATTATTGCCTTTGAATTTCCCTAATGCCAGGCAACAGAGTAATCATATTAACAGTGAGTTGTTTTTAGGAAAACACTGTTTATTGTTATCATGGACGTTCTCTAAACAGCACTAATCATGCTAATAGGTGCTATTTGCTCTTTGATTGGAATGAGGCATGGATATGTATCATTCCACTGGGAATAGTGGTGGGAGGGGGGTGGGGGGTGGGGGGGGGGGGGAGTCGCATTGATAATAAGTCACATTTTTGGCTAGGGGTCAGCAGTCATCTTAATCTTAATTTGGTGATGCATTAATTTCCAATTTGATGTATGTGTTATGGTGAATTGTCACAAGATAGTGCTGTGATTTCCTGTCAGTTAACATGGTTAAACAATCAAATTATCTATTTGTAAAGTGACTCTCGGAACCTCACTTGAGCCGGGGTATATGTAAATTGGTTCTTCAGCAAGTAGTAATTTGGAATATTAGGATTTGATCGAACCCAACAAAAGTTGTTGTTTTTTCTAATCATCCTCACCCTCTGAACATCCGGGTTAGAAATTAGAATAGGTCTTCAGCAACCCATGCTTGTCGTTAGAGGTGGTCAGGCTCACAGACTTGATGCATGTCATCGCATCCCAATTGCATAGATCGATGCTTATGATGTCAGTCACTGGATTGTCTGGTCCAGACTTGATTATTTACAGACCGCCGTCATATAGCTGGAATATTGCTGAGTGCTGCAGTAAACAACAAACAAACAAATATAATCATTCTCAGCAGTGTCTACTATAATACTTGTGTTTACCATTTCTGGTGTCCCCTGCTGTGATATTGCCGGAATATTGCTAAAAGCGGCGTAAAACCGTACTCACTCACTCACTTGTGTTTACAATCACTGATTAGTGTACTACTGATGTGGCAAGTTCGGGTAAACAGGCCTGCATTCGGGGTAAACAGGCCTGGGTTCGGGGTAAACAGGCCTGCGTTCAGGGTTAACAGGCCTGCGTTCGGGGTTAACAGGCCTGGGTTCGGGGTTAACAGGCCTGCGTTCGGGGTTAACAGGCCTGGGTTCAGGGTAAACAGGCCTGCGTTCAGGGTTAACAGGCCTGCGTTCGGGGTAAACAGGCCTGGGTTCGGGGTTAACAGGCCTGCGTACGGGGTTAACAGGCCTGCGTTCGGGGTTAACAGGCCTGCGTTCGGGGTAAACAGGCCTGGGTTCGGGGTTAACAGGCCTGCGTTCAGGGTTAACAGGCCGTCGTTCGGGGTTAACAGGCCTGGGTTGGGGGTTAACAGGCCTGCGTTCGGGGTTAACAGGCCTGCGTTCAGGGTTAACAGGCCTGCGTTCAGGGTTAACAGGCCTGCGTTTGGGGTTAACAGGCCTGCGTTCAGGGTAAACAGGCCTGCGTCCGGGGTAAACAGGCCTGCGTTCAGGGTAAACAGGCCTGCGTTCAGGTTTAACAGGCCTGCGTTCGGGGTAAACAGGCCTGCGTTTGGGATAAGCAGGCCTGCGTTCAGGGTAAACAGGCCTGCGTTCAGGTTTAACAGGCCTGTGTTCGGGGTTAACAGGCCTGCGTTCAGGTTTAACAGGCCTGCGTTCAGGTTTAACAGGCCTGCGTTTGGGGTAAGCAGGCCTGCGTTCAAGGTAAACAGGCCTGCGTTCCGGTTTAACAGGCCTGTGTTCGGGGTTAACAGGCCTGCGTTCAGGGTTAACAGGCCTGCGTTTGGGGTAAACAGGCCTGCGTTCAGGTTAAACAGGCCTGGGTTCAGGGTAAACAGGCCTGCGTTCGGGGGTAAACAGGCCTGCGTTCGGGGGTAAACAGGCCTGGGTTCGGGGTAAACAGGCCTGGGTTGGGGTAAGCAGGCCTGCGTTCGGGGTAAACAGGCCTGCGTTCGGGGTAAACAGGCCTGGGTTCGGGGTAAACAGGCCTGGGTTGGGGTAA
This sequence comes from Haliotis cracherodii, assembly GCF_022045235.1. Classification (NCBI taxonomy): domain Eukaryota; kingdom Metazoa; phylum Mollusca; class Gastropoda; order Lepetellida; family Haliotidae; genus Haliotis; species Haliotis cracherodii. The sequence goes on from NW_027266268.1 coordinate 17,441,951, forward strand.
GCAGGCCTGCGTTCGGGGTAAACAGGCCTGTGTTCGGGGTAAACAGGCCTGCGTTCGGGGTAAACAGGCCTGGGTTTGGGGTAAGCAGGCCTGCTTTCGGGGTAAACAGGCCTGCGTTCAGTGACATCCTGACCTACAGCGTAAACAAATTAAATACTGAGAAGGCTGTGGTTAGATCTGAATCATGGATGTTTGTTGATTGTTGAAGATGTTTATAAGAATATGATCCAAACCTTTACACTTTGACGTTGGGTTAATGGCTATGTCAATAAATGGCTTTGTCAATATTGATATTTCTTATTTTCTCTTCAGCTTTGTCCATATTGTCAGAGATATGTCAATATTAATGTGGCATTGATGTCCCTTGTTATGACGCCTCTGTGTGTTATGCATAAATGTGTTAGGTGTCAATAATTCTTTTGTTAATGTATCAAGTAGTGCTGAAAGGTCACACATTCGACTGTTGATTTTCATAACCTGAATAAGAGTTGAAGTTATTCTTACATACCTCGGTGAGTGAGAAGCCAATTGAGACAACTGGTATGAAACGTGAGATCGAATTCTCGGTCCCCGTTTGGCTAATCCATGGGGATGACCTAAGGTCTAATTAAGACAGACTTCTTGTCTGATTGTCTGTCACTGTTAGACACGGTGGCCCAGTCGTCTAAGGCGCCGCAATTCGCTGTGCAGAGTTGCGTCCCTTGAACACGCCAGAAACCTATGATTGTGGGTTCGAATCCTGGTTCGCGCCGATTATGTTTCTAGGTTTGTCAGCACCGTGCTCGTGGGTTTCACCGAAGTGGTAAACGTCTTAGACCTGCATCACTTCGGGCTTTCCTCCCACATTAAGCTGACATGCCGCGATATAACTGGAATATTGTTAAAAGCAGCTTTAAACCCAACTCACTCACTCACTCACTCACTGTCAGACACCATTTATCTTACAACTTGTTTCAAAACGAATATGATCCTGCCTGTGAGATATCTTTTGAAACAACTTGTAAGTTAAATGGTATCTGAAAGACACTCGTGTAGTAATCTCTTTTGCCATGTCATGACCTGTGACTTTCAATGACGATCCTACACAGCCTGCCCCAAGAACCCTGTCTCCACCCCACACCCACCCAGCCCACAACTCCCCCACCCCAAAAGGCCCCCAACCCAAAAGGCCCCCACCCAAGAAGGCCCCCACCAACACCCCCACAAACATAGGCTCTGTCCATAAAGTAGAAATCGGATCTCTAAGACTGTGATATGTTAGTGATTAATAATTACCATTTCCTGCAAATGTGCCCATAACTATGTATGACTAAAATCTGGATTCGATAAGGTAGTGAGTTGCCACTGTGCCAGCATTAAACAGAACAGACACTGGGCCTGTAATAGATGCTGAGTTAAACTAAGAGATGGTCAGGCGTCTAATAGAGGAAATATGGTATGCATGTTTTGAGTAAAATACTGCAGTGGCTGAAAAAATTATCTAGAGCCCTGTTTATACCAAAGTTAAAGTGTGTGGATTGCATACTTGTATGTAGAACTAACCTTGGGAATCATCTATGTACCCTGGGCCCTTAATACATTAAAGACGGTAAAGATATATGCAATGACAGAGTTCACTGTGCATGCACTTTGTCAATAACAGGAAATAGGTGAGATGTCAATCATGTCAGTGTTGTAGATTTCAGTGAACATTGACAGCTACAGAGACAACACTCAGTCATCAGTCCAAATACTGTCTTGCAAAATATACCATATTTCCTCTTTTAGCTGTCTCTACTCCAATACACACACGCCTCTAATTGATGATGGGTAATTCACGCAGTCCCAAAAATAGAAGCCAGGTCTGTGATGCTGTGAAATGTTGGTGATTAATAATGATGATTAATAATGTATCAATGACTGTAGAATTTGGGATTCGGTAAGGTTGCGACTGTGCTAGCATAAAACATATTTAACAACAAACTAAATATGTGATAATTAGCTCCTTAATCATGTTATTACCACTGTGTTTCAGTACTAACATTTATTTTCAGAAATTACAATTCTTACAGATTTATCATGTTTATACATGTATAAATATATTAATCTAATCTGATATGTATTATGCAGATTTATGTATCCATATAATGAAAAGAGTGTAGAGTACTTGTCTATATACATGATATAGGCAGTAAGTTATATATGCAGGTTAATTATAGTATACAGGGCGGTCGGGTAGCCTAGTGGTTAAAGCATTCGCTCCTCACGCCGAAGACCCGGGTTTGATTCCCGACATGGGTACAATGTGTGAAGCCCATTAGTGGTGTCCCCCGCCGTTATATTGCTGGACTATTGCTAAAAGGGACGTAGAACCTCACTCACTCACTAATTATTGTATACACTTGTCTAATCATGCTAATAGAGAAGACATGAAGTGTGCAAGTATTGTACAGTATATGATTTGACTTCATTGTTTATATATATATATATCATGTAAGGCGACACTTTTTTTATTTCTTGGTTTACGGATTTCAAACTCATTTCAAACGTGAGGCAGGCCAATTAAAAAAAAAAAAAAAAAAAGCCTCTCACATTTTTTTTACCTGAATTTTGTCCTAAAAAGTTAGGTAGGTATGAAAAAAAATATCCTGGCGTAATAAAAGTAAAATAACTCAATTTTTCAAGAACATTTTATTATATCCCTTGCACTCAGCTTGTGCAGGGATGACAACATAACAATATTCATGTCATGGGTGGAAATGCATGAAAGACGCTGCTATTTTGGCAGCAAATGCATGGGCAACGTTTAACTCTTTCAACACCAGCCAACCAGAAGATTACTGCTGTGACACCAAGTTCCCAGAGACTGTTGTGTGATAAATGAAACCAACATTTATCAATGAATTATCTGCTGAAATTAACATCTTTGCTACTACATGTTTGGCCATACACTATTTGAAAGGTCTAATTAATCCTATTGTTTATAAATATGAAAGTTATGTGTATTTCATTATTTAAATACTTCATGAACAACTAAATAAAGTTCGTTTTGAATAAATAATAATGTAAGCTAAACCATTCATAACGTCCAAATTTAGCGCAAATCTAACGATTTTTTCGGCAAATATAAGAATTCATAAAATCCACTTACCTATTTCTTTTTAATTTTCATTTGTTTACGTTGAACATTATTTTAAAAAGAATTACAAATAATATCTGTCATCACCCATTTCCCGATGATAGTGGCTGTCCGCTAACTAACATGAGGAAATACCTCGGTTTTCAAAGCTTCGTATGAATAACACATACGTCCTGCCATGTCAGTATACATTAAAAAAACTTATATTGTTTCACCGACAAAATCTGCTACAAGGTTCGTGATTAGTCAAATTTAAGCACGTGACCTTAAGGCAGCTAATCAAATTACAGCAAAGATAATTTTCAGTCTTTGGCGAAAGGTTTGTGTTAAATCATGTTATCCTGAACGTTTTAGCATGAAATCGCGATCTATATTAAAAATATGGAACTTTATGGATGCATAGAGCTAAGTTACGAGCTGTGACAAAGATTTCTTATGCATATATTTTGGCATTAAGACATCGTGTCCGAGCCGAGAAATCCAGGCGACGAAAGCCGAGATGTCATTTGACTTACGATATGCGATCGCACGAAAAGTTGGAAATAATAACTAAGATGTCAGTTTGGCAACTTTTATAGATACATTTTTGATGATTTTATTACATTGTAATTAAAGACGTTTCAGCCCATGAGGACCCGTTGTCGAAGTATGTCCGAGAATTTTATTTTCAATAACATTGCGGGAAATAGTGTCAAGTGAATATATTTTTAATCTATATATAAAAAAATGATAAAATCAAATGGAATAGGTATTTCAGACATTGTGAAATGTGATAGATTTAATAAATGAATGATATGACAAGTAGGTTATTATAATTATAAACTATTTTGACGTGGCTTGGACGGTTTACCGTGCGGTGTGACCTGTGGCTTTGAACGGCCAACAGTGTTGAAATAGTTAAACTGGTCACCACTGCGCTTTGCGTTGACAAGCTTTGATGGTATTAAGAAGGATCCCAGCAAGAAATATCAGAGTGACTTCCCTTTGCTTTAAGCTCGACGAGGAAAAGAAATCTTTTTTTGTTTGAACTTTTTGTCGAAACGATCGGCGGTAATAAAAAAAAGGGTAATTTTCATTTTTATTTTTTTTTTAACATTTGGACTTTGAAAGAGCGGCGCATCCGTAAACCAACAAATAAAAAAAATGTCGCCTAATATAAATTTACAATTTGGCTATGGTGTATAAACATGATAAAGGAAGTATACATTAGTAATGTACGGCGCCCCTTCCTCAAAGCGATGTTAACCTTAAATTAACTCCCACAGTTAGACAAAGGCTTTCGACAGTCATAACGCTATGATCTCTTTGTGGCATGGATCCCTGTATATACTTGTCTAAATAGTGTATACATGATATAAAGTAGTTAGGGCTGGGGTGGGTAACTCGGGTACTCGGGTCGGGTGGGTCCTGAGAAGGACTGGGTACCCACAGGACTACCCGACCCATGGTAAGTCACGTGATATATTGTTAATGACAAGAATTATCTGAAACTCTATGGTTACACTACAAGTCACTCATGTTCACATTTCTTTCTTACGATGCACCCATTCCTTCTGACTTTTATATGTTTGAATAAAGGTAAAACTTCCTTCAGTAAACTGTAAGTCTATGCATGACCAGATCGTTTTATACATGTATCTAAATACATTTTGGGAAGGCAAACTTTTCCCAATCGAACAGTTGATACCTATCTCTTGAGACCTACAGTGGGTACCCTGGCAGGGTCTAGTAACAGGGGGTAGGGTACCCGGGTAGTAAATTTCAGACTCGTCCCGGCCATAAAAGTAGTGTACACCTCTTTCAGTCTTAGTGAACAGGGGCGGTCAGGTAGCCTAGTGGTTAAAGCATTCGCTCGTCACGCCGAAGACCCGGGTTCGATTCCCGACATGGGCACAATGTGTGAAGCCCATTTCTGGTGTCCCCCGCCGTGATATTGCTGGAATAATGCTAAAAGCGGCGTAAAACCATACTCACTCACTCACTCTTAGTGAACATGGTGTATACACTTTTTGATGGGCACAGCACACTGAAAGAGGTGATCAATAGAGGTGATTAACAAGCCAGGCCTATGCTACATGTACAAGTTATCCCTTGATAAATGTCATGGCTGCGGCTTATGGTGTAATTAGCATGAGATAATTAGTGCAGGTCATGGGAAGAAGCAGTTATGTAAGGCATTACATGTGATATTAGGCCAAACCTTCTAGTTCATGGTTTGTGGATGTCTTTTTCCGGGATGGGTAACCATGGTGATTTATTTGGGAATAGAAGGGACTCCAAACCTATAATTGAGTCCTAGCATCTTCCCGAGGCAAGGGTTGTTGGTTGGTTTGTTGTTTAACGCCGCAATCAGCAATATTCCAGCTATATGACGGCGGTCTGTAAATAATGGAGTCCGGACCAGACAATCCAGTGATTAATATCATGAGCATCGATCCACGCAATTGGGATTGATGACATGCATCAACCAAGTCAGTGAACCTGACCACCCAATCCCGTTAGACGCCTTTTACGACAAGCATAGTCACCTTTTACAGCAAGCATGGGTTGCTGAAGACCTATTCTACCCCGGAATCTTCACGGGTCTCCCGAGACAAGGGACCCGAGGCAAGGGAGTTAACTGACTATAAAGTCCTGTTTCCGTTCTTGCTGAACAAGGATGAAATTCTAGAGTTACACTTTGGCTGGACCAACGAGTTTAGTCCAATCAAAATCACTTAATGAACTAGACATCAAGTTCGTAAACAACATGGATTTCAACATGCAGATTTCAGATGACTGCAGGATTTGCAAGGCATGTGCACTGTCAACTGGGAGTCGACAGATATTTTGGAAATCTTTTCATGTTTTTAATCAAGGTGCTAAAGTGATGCATCTTGAGGGGTGGAAGGGTAGCCTAGTGGTTAAAGTATACGGTCATCACGCCGAAGACCCGGATTGGATTTTCCACATGGTACAATGAGTGAAGCCTATTTCTGGTAACCCCCGCTGCGATGTTGCTGGAATATTGCTAAAAGCGGCGTAAAACCATACTCATTCACTGATGCATTTTGCCTGGTAAGACCCATTTTATTACAATATTGATCTTGATTATCGATCAGATCGTCTTGACCATGTTGACTGGTCACCAGCATTTTGTTTGAAGCAAATGCAAGAAATAAGAGAGATGGAATTCTGGTTGGCTAGTTGGAGGAACATAGAAGGGACATAACTCTGGTAATAGCCACTGGTGGTGATACGATCGAGTTTGGTTTGGCAAGGGTGGTAACTGGACTTTTATAGTCAGTTAATGCCCTTGACTCAGGAAGATGGAGTCCCAGGTGAAAAAATGGGGGTCCCAAGCTACATAATGAGGGTTCTAAATGTCATGAATATAGTACTCTATTCAACGCCATAAGGTAGTTTCTGATAAGTAAAGATATTGAGTTCCCCAACTGAAACGAGTCTAGAAGTGCTTGCTGGTAGATCGTGAAGCATTAGAGCATTCCTTGAATGATGACGTAAGGAAACTGATTGTAAGTTGTACCTATTAATAAATAGCAGCATCCATTCAGAAACATTCATGTGACTTTCCTGTGTCCCAGTTGATGCAAATTTTTGCATCCGATTTCAATTTGTTTGTGTATAGGTTGTAGGATTTCGCGTCTGTGAAAAATTCTGTTCGGCTAGATTTTGGGAAAATCTGTCATCTGTTATCTGAATATGGCATCATTTAGTTGTTGTTTTTGAAATTGTTTTGGTCCATATGTATTGCAGTAAGAGACAACCAAATTGTTCGAGTGGTCAGGCTCAGTGACTTGGTTGATGACCCGCGGAGATCAGGCGTAGAACTGGTCTTCAGCAACCCATGCTTGCTGTCAAGAGCGACTATGCTTGTCGTAGGAGGCAACTAACGGGATCAGGTGGTCAGACTTACTTCCTTGGTTGATGCATATCATTGTATCTTACTTACGTGGATAGATGTTCATGATGTCAATCACTGTATTGTCTGGTCCAGACTTGATTATTTACAGACCACCATCACATAGCTTGAATATTGCTGAGTGTGGCATTAAACGACAGACAGACAGACAAACAGACAGACTTGGTTGATGGCCTGTCATCCTACCCCAGACAGCATGGATTGATGTTCACTGGATTGTCTGGTCCAGACTCGATTATTTATAGTCCACAGTTACGATTTACCTTTAATATCAGTGAATGTTGCTGTGTGCTCCATTAAACAACAAACAAAATTTGTCTCGCGTACTGGCATGTAAAACAAATCTATATGCTTTGCAAATTCTTTTAAAAATTGGTAGAAAATCATGACATCCACCATGCAACACCAGGTTCATTAGTACAGTGATCCTGTGAGATTGACGATCTATCACTGTGTGTCAACATCCTGTCACTCACCTGCCGTCGTCTGTTTCCAGGTACTCCCCATCAATATGACCCCACCTTCAAGGGCCCGATCCACAACAGGTGAGTCACCTTGCTGTCTCCACACCATGAAGAGGTGGTGGGAAAGCCTAAGGGTTAAAGTAATATAAGTCTCTATTTGAAGTGAAGCAAATGATTTTGTTGAGACAGTAAATCTACATTGACAAAATAAATTCAATAATTAACATGATAAATGCTGAAATGTTGGGCAGTTTGGAATAGATTGTATCTATACCGACAGAAATGTTACTCTAAGCCACAGGAAAGGGGGCAGGCAGCTTATAGTATTTATAATTCGCATGATTAGGTATACTGACAGCCATATGTTTTTGTCTGTCTGTCTGTCTGTCTGTCTGTTGTTTAACGATGCACTCAGCAATATTCCAGCAATCATGAGCATCAATCCATGCAATTGGGATACGATGACATGCATAAAACAAGTCGGTAAGCCTCACCGCCCAATCACGTTTGTCGCATCTTAATATGACAAGCATGGGTTGCTGAAGACATATTCTAACCCAGATATTCACAGGTGACAGCCAGATGTAGTGAATTGTATCCGCTAACTACAACGTCTATAACTAGACTGGAAATGAGTGACACGAGACATAGTCCCATTTTAAAGCAGTATGTCATTGTCATTATAACATGTCAATGTCTTGTACATTGCACAGTTGGCCCTGCCCTGCTTGTAGCCAGCCGGTTTGTATTGCAAACATTCTGTCGTTCATTGCAACGGGAACAAGTGATGTATAAATATTGGACCTTTTCAGGCAGGGCAGGCAATTCAAATTGTGGCTTCCTGTGTCATGTTTGAAATGCCATAGATTTTTGATTTGGCAAGTAAAAAAATATTGTATTTGAGCTTGGTAAATAAGTGAAGGGTCTGCAGTCTTAGTCATACATTGGTTGACAGTGGTCTATAGCTCCATTGCAGTGTAGATGATTGGAAGGTGTATACATTTCACTTTACAACAATTAAGATTCACTTGTCCAAATTATTTATTTCTGTTGATTTCTTTGATCTCTCCATGATTTAACTGGAGTTTTGCTGGACCATTTGCATCCTGTAAACATTAAATATTATTGAATATTATTGAGTTTTTACTCAAAGTTTCTATTTTAATTGGGTTATTACATTTTTCATTGGGTAACCAATATTTTTTAGCTCATCTATTCATCACTCTATTGGGTTTTTCCCAAAATGAGTAAACATTTTGAGATTTAAAAAAAACCAAAATCATAGTTTAGATGTATATTAGGGTTCTAAATATCATGAATATAGGCTTGACTCGGAGAGCAAATTAGCTTGTAATTGTGTGTTGGAAATTAGCTCGGTTGTACACATACTGAAAAAGCTTCATTTGGTATTTAGACAGCCTTTTTTCAATTGAAAGTAATTAGATTTTGAATATTTTGGGGGGGTATTTTACGAAATATGCAGCTTATCTGTAGCTCTGTAAATGTTTTAAAGTTTTTCACCAAAATACAAACAGCACTTCTTGTGACATCTCTTAGATTTAAGTTCTTGGTGTCCCTTCCATCAACAAAACAATGCAGAATGTGTTACTGTGAATAAACAGCACACAAACTCTCTGCCCCCCTCAGTAAATATCAACACAGCCGGAAAGTTGTCTATTTCTACAGCTGACGATATCCACACTTGTTGAGCCAGTTTTGGCTTCGGTGCCAAGCAGTGTTACATAACGACGACAGCATCTGGTTATGACCTGTTCATAGAGAAAGAGTGTATAAATACCATTGCCATAGAAACACATCTTTAACCCGAGGTCTCCTCTAAAGAAACTGGATTCTGACTCAGCTGTCATGGATAATCATGTTTATTACATAGATCAGATATTATCATGGCTTGGCTTTTGTATGAGCATGTAATATTTACCTAAAGTGCTTTTACTGCCTTTTACAAGATAGAGCTGGTGTGTATTTCAATAACTATGGATCAATTAGAAGTCTTACTGAAAGAATGTCAGAGTTGATATCTGTATTATGAACTTGATGAAAGAAAATAGTCATTATGGTCAAACAGTACTCTGATGATATATATATATATGCACCGACAGACACTTATATTCTAACTTGACCCGTGAAGATCTGGGGAAGAATAGGTCTTCAGCAACCCATGCTTGCCGTAGAAGGCGACTATGCTTGTCGTAAAAGGCGACTAACGGGATCGGGTGGTCAGGCTTGCTGACTTGGTTGATGCATGTCATTGTATCCCACTTACGTGGATCGATGTTCATGATGTCAATCACTGGATTGTCTTGTCCAGACTTGATTATTTAAAGACCTCCATCTTATAGCTGGAATATTGCTAAGTGCGGCGTTAAACAACAAACAAACAAACACACATTATATTCTAACTTAATACATAGTTTTGTCCTGAAATGTGTGTTTTGAGTGACACTATTGGTTGGAAAGAGAGTGGGGGGGGAAGATGCGGGCACACATTTTTTTTTCAAATTTAAAAAAAGGATTGTGATAGTTGTCATCAGTATGAACTTGATGAGAGAAAGTGAAGTGCTTGTACTTTGTGATGGGCAGATATTGTTGTAAGTGATGAGACAAAGTTGCTCAATAACTGGGGGCATTTTTTCAGCCTGATTCACACACTGGTTAAACCAGAATACCTGGCTGTTTTTCCAGTCACTGCACATTCCAATCCACTGTATTCTGACAGTGCTGGAAAATAACCATGACATTTAGGGTTTGTTTGCCACATTGACCTCACACACTGTGTGATATAACTTAAATACTGTTCAAAGCAGTGTATAACCAAACTCACTGCTATTTCCAGTGTTTGGAATGGATCGAGTGGTCAGTATCATATATACATCATATATATAAGGGATGACGTGGATTGTTGTTTACAATATCATTCACGTGATTGTCTGGTCCAGAATCTTTTATGAACAGGCTGGCCCATGCAGATCCGGGGTAGAATAGGTCTTCAGCAACCCATCCTTGCCGTTAAAGGCGACTATGCTTGTTGTAAGAGGCGACTAACGTGATTGGGTGGTCAGACTCACTGACTATCCTAATTTGGTCGATCGATGCTCATGATGTCAATCACTGGATTGTCTGGTCCATACTCAATTATTTACAGACCGCTCTCGGCCTTAAACAATAAACAAACACACATGTACCTCCTACTGTAATATAGCAGGAATATTGCTGAGTGTGGCATTAAACTACAAGCAAACAAAACAGATGAGTATTAACACGATGAAAGAATAAAATGAGGAATTTGTGACTTCTTGTCATGTACTCGGTGGTATTTGTCTGAAGTCTATGATGTCCCAGTTGAGTGATATGGCTGGAGGCAAGTTATGTTGTGTGTATTTGCCCAGCAATCAAACATGACCTCATAAAACCTGTAGGATAGCTACAGGACAGACATTAGGATAGTTTAGGGATGCTATGTGTCACAGGGACACTAATTTTGGACAGAAGGATGATTCATATGTTTCATGTGTTTCATAATGGTCACACATTTTGGGCCTCACTTTGTTAATTTTTGTTTCACAGATTCACAAGGTCGGTCAAAATATAAAAAATATTAGATATCATATTTATTTATTTATTTATTTATTTATTTATTTATTTATTTATTTATTTATTTATTTATTTATTTATTTATTTATTTATTTATTCAAAATATATAAAAATATTCGATGTCATTCATTCATTCATTCATTCATTCATACAGTTGAGTTAAAACTGCAACTTGCTTTTGAATCACTGATCATAAGTGATGTAGATATGGAATATATATATAACATTTTATTGTATAAGAGGATCTATGTTACTAGGAAGGGACATAATAAAAAAAAACATTTTTATGTTTCATTTGTTTCTTTTCCAGCTGCTTAGCAATCGAGGCCATGGGCCAGTGAAACAAAAAATGAAAAATGTGTGGCCTTAGACATGTTAGAGGAGTGGGTTTCAATTTGGGGGTGTCACTATTGAGGGAAAGGTCATGAACATGATGAAGAAAGTCACTAGTTGTCACTAAAAAGTATTGGTAATGTTTGTGTGATACATCAGACTCATGATTTTCATTTCATGGTTGTGGTTCCCAAACTGTAAATCATGGTAAAATGCAAATTAAGTTGTTTAAGAATTACTTCTTAAAATTTCTGCTGGTTGGGTGAAATTACAGAAAAATGTATTGAAGGACTATTGTTTCTTAATGATGTTGTGTTCCGTCCTCTGAGAATGTATATTGCCTTTTATATTTTGTTTTCATTTCTGTGGTTAGTTTACAAACTGCAAAGATAATAGACTGTTTTCGAAATTTTTATTTCATTCAACATTGCTGAAATTGGCAGGTCCATGTAAAATAGAATTGGCATTCAAACTGCTTTGGCATGGCACCATGGGTGGGTCATGTTAAAATGTAAGGCGTGAGAAAATAACCCTGGGTTGTATTAATTTAAGTTGCACATGTGAAATATCTATTGATGGTGAAATAATTCAGGTGGAGTGAACACTGGATGTTTGTGTTTCACCCTCCTCCCCTCCCCCTTCTCCTCCTCACTGTGACTCCCCCCCCCCCACCCCCCCCACCCCCCCCCCCCCCCCACCCCCCCCCCCCCCCCCCACCCAACACCCCTACATTGACAGATTGCTGTACTTGGTTTATCATGTTTATTCAAAAAAAAAAAATGGTTTAAAAAAAAGAAGTGTCACACAAAAGATGCTGGATCACTTGATGTACAGAAAGTGTCAGACTAGCACTGATATGGACAGTGTTTGTAGTATAATGGAGCCAGCTATATGACGGTGGCCTGTAAATAATCCAGTCTCGACAAGACAGTCTAGTGATTGATATTATGAGCAACAGTCCATGTCAGAGTATGATGTTTAATATGCCATCAAACAACTAACAAAGCCTGACCATTTTGTCAAGTCACACATTTAGCATGGGTTGCTGGGGACCGATTCCCATCCAAAAAACCCCATGGGGTTATTATTGTCCTTGAGACCACCAAAAAACCTCGAGGTCTTGCTTATAAAATACATCTGTACCTGTAGATCTAGCATCTGGCAGAGTGCCAATCATATTTGATTAAGGGTTTTTTTTGAGTGCTAAAGTGGTTTGTTTGGACATTAACCCATGATTAAAGTTACAGCTAAGACAGTATATCGAGGTCATTGTGTGATAGATTAGTGTAGTAATATGGTGAGGTCAAATGGGGTTTAACGTCGCGTTCAAGATTATTGCAATTATAAAGCGACGTGTGTGTGTGTGTGCGTGTGCGTGTGCGTGTGCGTGTGCGTGTGCGTGTGTGTCTGGACTGATGCCGATTTATAGTGCTAGCTCACTGAGATACCATGCCAAAGTTTAATATGAATACCCCACTCAGACACAGTATACTGACTCCGAGCCGACCAGTCCTTGTTTTATCCCCTTAATGTCGAGCGCCAGACAGGGTAACAACAAGTACCGTCTTTTAACGTCTTTTGGTATGACGCGGTCGGGGATCGAACCCTGGACCTTCCGCTCTCCGAGCAGACGTTCTACCACTAGACCACGGGGGCGGTCTATAGTAATATGAAAGAATCTGGTGGTCCTCAACTAATTTTGACTTAGAAACTAGTTTTACAGCGCCATGGAATCACCGACTTCCGCTGTGGTTTGTCAACAAACCTTTGACCTTGACCTTTCTCTAAGTTGCTCTGTAGGTTACGGAAGCTGTGTTTGTTTTTGTTAATTCCTTTTCAATTTACATCGGTGGTAATAAACAGACTTTTCAGAAGCTTTAATCGAATATCACGTTTATGTCCCTTATGAATCCAATTTTTAATTTGTCCTCGGTAAACCTCCTGAGGCAACTCTGTAAACTTGGGCAAACTACCGGTAAACATTATGAAACTCTGGACATAAAGTTGATATAAAAATTAAAGCTTGTGTAATATCCAATTAAAAATAGGATCTAATATTAATGAGATTTCCTAAAAACAAACAAACAAACAAACAACATTTTCAGCTAGGCTGCAAATTGGGATCATGTCTTTTTTTCAAGCAGAGTTGGCCAGACTTCCTTACTAAGTATTTTATGATAATTTGAATATTTAAGAAACATGTACAGGGTTTTTGGCAATACTGCCAGCCAAATGCGCCTTAAATCTATAATTGGCAATCTAAATTTATCTACTGCTCGCCTCTTGACTACCTAAAAGTAAATTTAACTGGCAACAATATCTGTTTAGATATCTGTTGGCTCCTTAAAACTTTAGTTTGGCTCCTAAAATATTCATGTTAGGAGCCGCTGGGCTCCCTAACAAAAGAACAAACTTAGAGGGTATATACTACTAGTACACTTGCTGCAGTGGCCATCAATCCAGTCAGATGGAGGGCACTTGGTGTTGTTCACTTGCACTGATCTACAGCTCAGATGAAAATCTGCCACTGCTATTAATTTTACATCCTGCTGGTGTAATTAACGTGGAGTGTATGTTACAGTACTCCTAGAGAGGGGCCGTCTCATGATCAACACGGCCTAGTTGAAATTATCTGAGGATGTTTTGTTGTTTTGATTTGTTTTTCGTATCCAGTGAGGTCAGTTCAGAGGTGCGATTTGCCGTTTTTTCTATTCAAGTTTAGTGAAGTACAGATCGAGGGTAAAGAGCGTAAGAATTTTGTTGAGTCAGCAAAAAGGTTCCTGATACATGGCTGTTTGTTAATATGTTACCAAGGTTACAGTATAGTGCGCACCCAAGTATAATGCGCAGCCCCCTCTAGCAGATTCAGTATTTTTGAAGAAAAAAACGTATTTTGAATATTGTGAGTGGAAAAAAATTACACCGTACCTCTTTGAAAGCGAATTCCAGTAAACAAATGGGTGATAAGAAACTTGGTCAGTACAAATTTGGAATTTGAGATAAATCATCACCAGACATGATTAACCCTTTTTACGTGTTGATTTTTTGTCCTGCTAGGCATTGTTTTACATGCAGGGATTAAGATTACCTTGTGTATTTTCTCGTAAACTAAGCCGGAAACAGCAATTAGCTGTACACACATTTTCTTGTAATCTACCTGTGATTCGGTTAAAACTTACCCAATAAAATAACTTTAAAGGATTTGATGCAAGGATGGGGAAAAATTGTATCTGAAACTATTTTTTTGTCAGGAATAATATATTCCAATAGCATGTTATTTTAGTTGCAGCTTTTACTAAATATATTTAGAATAATAATAACCCTAAGCGTAGCACTTATGTGCAGCTGATCGCTATTGACGGTTATTTGCCGGTAAAACTTAGGGTTGGAGGACACTAATGCAGTGTTAAATTTGACATTTGAGCATGTTCAGATTTCAACAAATTGATCATTCCGAGCTAATTCTGTGATAAACAAAGATACACTTCCTGTGATGTTCCAAGAGACAAACAGCCATTGGACATTATCATGTTTTATCCATTTTAGAGATAGAAAACTTGGATGACAATCAATGTCCTACATATTATCCCTGCTCAAGGACTTACAAAGAGCAAGGTATAACGTGACACAAAAGATCATTCACACATTATCGATGTCTTCATTACCGTACAGTCTTCTTGTTTGGGGCAGTGGGGTAGCTGTTAGCATAGTGGTTAAGGCATTCACTCGTCACACCGAAAACCTGGGTTCAATTCCCTACCGTAAGGGTTCAATGCCCATTTCGGGTGTCTCCTGCCTTGTGTTGAGGGAATATTGCTAATAGCAATGTAGGACCATACTCATTCATGGACTGTTTTGTTTGTTTGTTGCTTGCCACTGGACTCTGCAATATTCATTTATATGACGATGATCACATCTGGATAACAAAAAAAGTGTTGAAATGCCTCATACAGAGTTGACAGTACAGTCAAACACCGCAGTGTCCAACTTTGATGTGTTGAGGGGGCACGGGTGGCCCAGTCATCTAAGGCGCCGCAATTCGCTGTGCAGAGTTGCGTCCCTTGGGCATGCCAGAAACCTATGATTGTAAGTTTGAATCCCAATTCGCCCCAATTATGTTTCTAGGTTTGTCAGCACCATACCCGTGTTTGGGGTTTCAGCGAAGTGGTAAACATCTGAGACCTGCATCATTTCAGGTTTTCCTCACACATTAAGCTGACACGCCGTGATATAACTTGAATACTGTTAAAAGCGGCGTTAAACCCAACTCACTCACTCACTCACTCACTCACTTTGATGTGTTGAACTTGTGGTTGTCTCGAGGTAAAAGCTGGGTCCCTGTGTATTCGTTCTTTATTCATTATTTTCCGATGTGTCGAACCTCGGATAGCAAGTATTTACATAGGTTCCTTCAACTTCAACACAACAGTGTTTGACTGTATATCATACAGTGTTAAACATGTTAAATGGTTCATTGAATGCTGGTATGTCTCATGGCCGACCCTGAGTGGGTATTCCAGGTTTGAATAGATCACCAGCTACCTATTTTGTTGGTAAGAGGCACTTTAGTGGATTGGGTGGTCATGCTGGCTGAAACATCGTAACCCGGGGTCATGGATCATTGCTTACAATATTCATCACTGGATTGTCTGATCCAGGCTATTTACAGGTCACTGTTGTGTTGTTGGATAATTGCTAAGTGAGTCGTTAAGCATCTCTGCATACGGGGCAAAGTTGCATCCTCTGGTCACTGTAACATCCACTGATTGTTAGCTGTCATCCCAAGTGTGCCATGATCAGGAAACTACCCACCCACCCACCCACTCACTCACTCCATACCCGCTAAACTAATTCATTCGCACACTCGCAAACTCACTCACTCACTCACTCAATAACCCACCCGTCCTCTCACTCACCCAAACCCACTCACTTATTCACTCACTCACTCACTCACTCACTCACTCACTCACTCACTCACTCACTCACTCACTCTCACTCACTCACTCACTCACTCACTCACTCACTCACTCACTCACTCACTCATTCATGAACCCACTCACTCACTCACTCACTCCTGTTGTATGTTTCAGGTCGTGTACAGACATCATCTGCTGCATCCTCTTCATCATCTTCATCATCGGCAGCGTCGCCGTCTCCATACTGGGTAAGACTCCGCTGTATCTCCTCATGCGGGGGTAACATTGAAAGAATAACAACAAACTACGATGATCTGTTCCGGGTGAATGAATGGTGTTAATCCCTTTGATGAGGTGGGATCGAGTGGTCAGGCTCACTGACTTGGAAGATGCATGTCATCGTATCCCAATTGGGTTGATCGATGCTCATGATGTCAATCACTGGATTGTCTGGTCCAGACTCGATTATTTACAGACCACCGTCATACAGCTGTAATATTGCTGAGTGCGGCGTTAAACAACAAACCAAACCAAAATACTGCGCTACATTACTGACGTAGGCCAGTGTACGATAAAACGTAGTACTAGCAGATCTCCCGATAGTATGTGTAGTCAAGGAGGATTTACTCCCATTATCTTTCTGTTTGGGTATTGATACTTTTCTTTGGGTACCCAGAAATGTTAAACTGTTAGGTCCAGCCTATTGGGTATTTTTAAATCGATGGGTGAGAGTGAACCTCTTTTAACACACTTCTGCTTAGAATTGTGTTTCATGTGACTTCTAATTTGCATCTGTCCATCATACAGAGGTGCTGCAATCTGTCACATGTCACATAAGCTCACGACAGGGATATATGTCTAAGTTACCATGGTGACAATAAGCAAGACGTATAGCTTTTTTGCGTTATTCACTGCAGTAGAGTTTATGTAGATGGGATGCTTACATATGATCAGTTGATAAATATCTGTAAAAGGCTACATTGGATAAGTTCACAGCATTGTTATACTTTTGGCTTTTTTATATTTTTCGTTGGGAGGCATGAGTGGCCAAGTCATCTAAGGCGCCTCATTTCGCTGTGCAGAGTTGCGTCCCTTGGGCACGCCAGAAACTTATGATTGTGGGTTCGAATCCCGGTTCGCCCCGATTATGTTTTTAGGTTTGTCAGCACCATACCCGTGCTCGTGGGTTTCACCGAAGTGGTATACATCTTCGGGCTTTCCTCCCACCATGCCCACCTTAAGCTGACACGCCGTCATATAGTTGGAATACTGTTTAAAGTGGCGTTAAACTCAACTCACTAGCTTCATTTTTTTGTTCATATTTGTACACAAGCTACTCAGAATTGACTAGGTTATGGTGATTCAATGTGCATATTTTACATACAAATTCATCTGGTGCTTTAATATAATGTAATTTTTATCTCCAAATCAGTTGTTTTGCTAGAAGACAATCGCATATATTCAGATTCCTTCTGCAGGTTATACTCCCTGCTGTGATTAGATGCCCATGTTGATAGTCGTCAGTAGCTAAACACATGATCACATCAAGTCTGATAGACATTCCTCTCTCCCTAGATGTCAACACAAATGACCCTGTCTCTAGTCATGCCTTCTGACCAACTGTTTTGATGCAGTTGTCCGATATGGTGTAATGCAGTATGCTCAGATATCAGAAAATCAATTTTCCCCAAGCATTGTATCATCTGGAGACGGTATTAACACGCCTTTATCATGTGAATTGGATTACGTCTGTGACGAAATAGACAAGTGTACATGGTCGTAAATGTCATTCCCTTTGCAGCCTGGGCCAGTCCGGAGGAATCAGTTGATTCCTCTTGAGATGGTGGCTGGACATTAAAGCAAATTAGCTGTGGTCATTTCAATAATGGGCAGATTTCCAGTGAGAAGGGTTTTCTATAAGGCCACACTGTATTAAATTTTATATCTTTCCTAAATGTTTCTAAATGTGAGGCTGGAGGCATTTTATGTTATTATATATATTTTTATAACTTAACTGTTCAATATATTCAAGGCTTCATTGAACAATGACCAGATGACTTGTCAGATGATGTGATTCACATAAAGCTTTAATGTTTCAAGGTAGAGAGAATCTCACCTGGATGTCTGCATTATCAAATTTAACAGCATGCCAAGGCGTTTTGGACTTTAAACTAAATGTTGCACTTGATATGAAATGGTACTGAGACAGGTGAGATTTTATTTATTATCCAACATCAGTCTTCCAACTTTTTCAGTTTGGAAACAGTAATATAAGTGTCCTTGGTGTAGGAAGTACAGCTAACCAAGCTTAGCAGGGGTAGATTTAACAACAAATCTGTATATACTTTGTTAGCCAGCAGGGCTTGCTCCTTTTTAAAGTTACTGGCTATTCTCCAAACTAACTGGCCTACAACTAAATAATAGAGGCCCCAATACGGCCAAACCTGAAGTCGTGTTGCCACCCAGTAGGGCTCTGAAAATTTTAGAATTTCTCACCCCTGAAACATTTTTTTCCTGCACTCTGAGATTAAGTGAGTGAGTGAGTGAGTGAGTTTGGTTTTACGCCGCTTTTAGCATTATTCCAGCAATATCACGTTGGGGGACACCAAAAATGGGCTTCACACATTGTACCCATGTCAGGATTCGAACCCGGGTCTTCGGCGTGACGAGCGAACGCTTTAACCACTAGGCTACCTGACCACCCCTGTGAGATTAAGTCTTGGCTTCCATTTGCCTCATTTAATGGCAGTTTATGAGCAAATACAGATGTTGTTGTACACAATATTACAAAATGGTAGCTGGTTGTCATTCTACCGAGATGATCCAATTAATTAGATTAAACATACACAGAGAATCGGTGAATTTTTGATGAGCCAGACGGGCCATCTACTATATGTTTCATCAAGCCCTTTGTAATTTTAAGTGGACATGGGCCAACAGGCCATCAGTTAAGTCGACAACTGCTAGGCATGTTCAGTTAAGTAGAGATAAGGGATTAGTTGACATTGATTGTGGCATCACCGTAACCGATGACATCACAATAGTCTGCAATGTTCAATGTAGCGATATCTCCACTGTCAAGACAGAGAGATCATTTGATCCCACACAGTGATATGTTCAGTCAGGTAGCCTAGTGGTTAAAGCATTTGCCCGTCACGCCGAAGACCGAGTTCAATTTCTGACATGGGTACAAACTGTAAAGACCTTTTCTGGTGTCCCTGGGGCGGTCGGGTAACTGGTGGTTAAAGCTTTCCTTCGTCACGCCGAAGACCTGGGTTCAATTCCCGACATGGGTTCAAAGTGTAAAGACTTTTTCTGGTGTCCCCTCCCGTGATATTGCTGGAATATTGCTAAAAGCGGCGTAAAACCATACTCACTCACTCACTCCTGTGGAAGCCATTTTAAAGTGTATTACATTGCGTAAGGGAGAAGGGAAAACAAGTTTCTTTGCCCGTAGGAACTTGGCATACTTTAGACAATAATGTGATGTAGCTGTTTGCTTAGAGTGCTGCTTGCAGGGCTGAAAATCTCATTACTTTACTACGGCCTACTGGACATATTTTCTGTCAACATGCGAGTTTTCTGTTTTTGTATCTCATGTATGGTGATGCTTGGTAAAGTAGCTGTCAAATTTGTCTGGTTCGTGAATTTGTATGCAGACAGAGCCAACGCTGTGCCAATGCCGAAGTGTCCATGTCATTGAATCACTTTGGTGTTAATAGATGGATATCATTTTATGCTTACATACCGGCTGTCTAACATACTAGATATTTCTATGTTAGAAATATACTGAACACCTTCATTAGGTAAACAGGTAGAAATCATTTACAGCATTTATAGCAGTTTCCAAGCCCTGATTAACAGAGAGTATCACCCTTTCTGTGGACAAACATTCCTTTTATTGTTGATAAATACATGATCAACAGAGCCAAGAGAATCTTGTCATTTTCACATTTAAACCTGAAGAAATTTAGATTTGTCAAAGTAATATTTTAGGGTTTGGAATAATTTTATTTTCATGAGCATCGAATACTGCAATTGGGATACGATGACATGCACCCCATCCAAACCCATTAGTTGCCTCTTATGACAAGCATGGTGACTTCTTAGGACAAGTATGGGTTGCTGAAGACCTATGCCAACCCGCATTTCCACGAGTATATAGCTAGTATATTCAGTGAGTGGTCTGTACAAGCTTTAGTGGAATCTTGTCTATGTTTGCTGAACAATGCTGAAGTGGAATCTGATTCTTTTAAATTTAGTGGAATCTGGCCTCTGTTTATTTTTGTGAATCTGGTCTCTGTTAGCTTTTGTGAAATCTGGCTTCTGCTTTAGTGGAAACTGGTCTCTGTTAGCTTCAGCAAAATGTGGTGTGTTAGTGTTAGCTTTTGTGGAAACTGGTCTCTGCTGTAGAGAACACTGGTCTCTGCTTTAGTGGAAACTGGTCTCTGTTAGCTTTAGCAGAATGTGGTGTGTTAGTGTTAGCTTTTGTGGAAACTGGTCTCTGCTGTAGAGAACACTGGTCTCTGCTTTAGTGGAAACTGGTCTCTGTTGTTAGCTTTAGCAGAATGTGGTGTGTTAGTGTTAGCTTTTCTGGAAACTGATCTCTGCTGTAGAGAACACTGGTCTCTGCTTTAGTGGAAACTGGTCTCTGCTAGCTTTAGCAGAATGTGGTCTGTTAGTGTTAGCTTTTGTGGAAACTGATCTCTGCTGTAGAGAACACTGGTCTCTGCTTTAGTGGAAACTGGTCTCTGTTGTTAGCTTTAGCAGAATGTGGTGTGTTAGTGTTAGCTTTTCTGGAAACTGATCTCTGCTGTAGAGAACACTGGTCTCTGCTTTAGTGGAAACTGGCCTCTGTTAGCTTCAGCAGAATGTGGTGTGTTAGTGTTAGCTTTTGTGGGAACTGGTCTCTGCTGTAGAGAACACTGGTCTCTGCTTTAGTGGAAACTGGCCTCTGTTAGCTTTAGCAGAATGTGGTGTGTTAGTGTTAGCTTTTGTGGGAACTGATCTCTGCTGTAGAGAACACTGGTCTCTGCTTTAGTGGAAACTGGCCTCTGTTAGCTTCAGCAGAATGTGGTGTGTTAGTGTTAGCTTTTGTGGGAACTGATCTCTGCTGTAGAGAACACTGGTCTCTGCTTTAGTGGAAACTGGTCTCTGTTAGCTTCAGCAGAATGTGGTCTGTTAGTGTTAGCTTTTGTGGAAACTGGTCTCTGCTGTAGAGAACACTGGTCTCTGCTTTAGTGGAAACTGGTCTCTGTTAGCTTTAGCAGAATGTGATCTGTTAGTGTTAGCTTTTGTGGAAACTGATCTCTGCTGTAGAGAACACTGGTCTCTGCTTTAGTGGAAACTGGCCTCTGTTAGCTTTAGCAGAATGTGGTGTGTTAGTGTTAGCTTTTGTGGGAACTGGTCTCTGCTGTAGAGAACACTGGTCTCTGCTTTAGTCGAAACTGGCCTCTGTTAGCTTCAGCAGAATGTGGTATGTTAGTGTTAGCTTTTGTGGAAACTTATCTCTGCTGTAGAGAACACTGGTCTCTGCTTTAGTGGACTCAGTGTTTGCTGTTCAAGGTTGACATATACTCACCGTACCGGTTCACCCAGCAGAGAGTGGGTACCCAGTGGGATGAGATTGTTATGTGATCTGTTTACTCTCCAGGGTGTGGGAATGGAGTTTGAATGCACTGACCAATTCATCGATCGTGTAAAAGCACTTTTTAAGAATCAAAGGCTGCAAAGTGGCCCTAGCCTGAGTCAGTTTGTCAGTATGTTTTACATACTTCAGTGCATACCAGTAAATATTTCAGCTCAGTTTGCACCCCTGGAATGCCCTCTGTGCCATCTGGCATACTGCATTTTGAAAGTATTATGAAAACTCAATTTGTCAAGAAGTGTTTGGGAAGTACCAGAAGGCTGACAGAGTTACTTCCCCTGTTCTTCAGTCCTATAACCACAATGTTGTGGGAGATGACGTGAACCGTCATCTCTTTGACATGGCTGCTACGCAGGCAACTTAAGCTGTTGGACACCTGAAGTATAATTACAATATCTATCAGGACAGCCATGACAGTGAGATCATGGTATAAATATGAAAATAGTGAGGTCAAGATACAGTATGTAACAGGATAGTGAGATCATGGTATAAATATGGAAATAGTGAGGTCAAGATACAGTATGTAACAGGATAGTGAGGTCATGGTATAAATATGAAAATAGTGAGGTCAAGATACAGTATGTAACAGGATAGTGAGGTCATGGTATAAATATGAAAATAGTGAGGTCAAGATACAGTATGTAACAGGATAGTGGGGTCACGGTGTAAATATGAAGTTAGTGAGGTCAAGATACAGTATGTAACAGGATAGTGGGGTCATGGTGTAAATATGAAGATAGTGAGGTCAAGATACAGTATGTAACAGGATAGTGGGGTCATGGTGTAAATATGAAGATAGTGAGGTCAAGATACAGTATGTAACAGGATAGTGAGATCACGGTGTAAATATGAAGATAGTGAGGTCAAGATACAGTATGTAACAGGATAGTGAGATCACGGTGTAAATATGAAGATAGTGAGGTCAAGATACAGTATGTAACAGGATAGTGAGATCATGGTATAAATATAAAATAGTGAGGTCAAGATACAGTATGTAACAGGATAGTGAGATCATGGTATAAATATGAAGATAGTGGGGTCAAGATACAGTATGTAACAGGATAGTGAGATCACGGTATAAATATGAAAATAGCGAGGTCAAGATACAGTATGTAAACAGGATAGTGAGATCACGGTGTAAATATGAAGATAGTGAGGTCAAGATACAGTATGTAACAGGATAGTGAGATCACGGTGTAAATATGAAGATAGTGAGGTCAAGATACAGTATGTAACAGGATAGTGGGGTCATGGTGTAAATATGAAGTTAGTGAGGTCAAGATACAGTATGTAACAGGATAGTGGGGTCATGGTGTAAATATGAAGATAGTGAGGTCAAGATACAGTATGTAACAGGATAGTGAGATCATGGTATAAATATGAAGATAGTGAGGTCAAGATACAGTATGTAACAGGATAGTGAGATCATGGAATAAATATGAAGATAGTGAGGTCAAGATACAGTATGTAACAGGATAGTGAGATTATGGTGTAAATATGAAGATAGTGAGGTCACAATACAGTATGTATTAGGATAGTGAGGTCATGGTATGATAAATGATCAGGATAGTGAGGTCCTGGTGTAAATATGAAGATAGTGAGGTCACTATACAGTATGTATTAGGATAGTGAGGTCATGGTATGATAAATGATCAGGATAGTGAGGTCCTGGTGTAAATATGAAGATAGTGAGGTCACTATACAGTATGTATTAGGATAGTGAGGTCATGGTATGATACATGATCAGGATAGTGAGGTCCTGGTGTAAATATGAAGATAGTGAGGTCACAATACAGTATGTATTAGGATTGTGAGGTCATGGTATGATAAATGATCAGGATAGTGAGGTCCTGGTGTAAATATGAAGATAGTGAGGTCACTATACAGTATGTATTAGGATAGTGAGGTCATAGTATGATACTTAATCAGGATCGTGAGGTAATCTAATTTTGCTGGCCCTTTAGGCAATATACTAGACTCAGACCAGCGGACCACTGTGCCGAATACAGCTGTGGGTATAAATGTAACCACAGCTGTAAATGTAAAATAAGTTGGATGCACCCTTATTATGTCAACGTACAGAAAAACTATGAAATATGAGTATTTTACACCGTCCATTGTATACACTTGACACTTGGTGTAGATTGTTTGGGGGTAAGTTTCATGTTTGTTTGTTGGTTTGTTATTTGACGCCGCATTCAGCAACATGCCAGCTATATGACAGTGGTCTGTAAATAATCAAGTCTGGACCAGACAATCCAGTGATTGATATCGTGAGCATCGATCAACGAATGGGATAAGATGAAATGCATCAACCAAGTCAGCGAGCCAGACCACCCGATCCCGTTAGTTACCTTTTACAACAAGCATAGTCGCCTTTTACGGCAAGCATGGGTTCCTGAAGACTATTCTACATGTATATTGCCTGGGCAGCATGATTTTGTCATGAGACTCATTGAGAGCATCCATTGATAATAAGAGAAAGTGCTCCAGTTATGTAAGGGAAATAGATACCATCAGGCAAATGTCTTTTTATGATGAATTACCAATAATATATTAATAAATTACAATGTTATTAGGAATACAAATTGAATCATGCAAACCTGCATATGCAGGATTTTTCAAAGTTTATTTATTTTTAATTTATATGTATGATGCAGAAACACATGGGTAATCAGGGCAATACAGGCAGTCTCTATTACATATGTCATTATAATTAAATGTTCCTTGTGTTCATTGAAATTCCTGTATTCAGATTAGCTGAATTGGTCACGTGTTATTGCATTCATTTCCCAATGAATCTCACTCACTCACTCACTCACTCACTCACTCACTAACCCACCCACCCCCTCCCTCGCTCGCTCGCTCACTCACCCACCCCCTCCCTCGCTCGCTCACTCACTCACTCACTAACCCACCCACCCCCTCACTCACTCACTCACTCACTCACTCACTCACCCACCCACCCACTCACTCACTCACTCACTCACTCACCCACCCACCCACCCACCCACCCACTCACTCACTCACTCACTCAAACCAGGCTGACTCATCGAGATGTCTCTAAAAATTCTCTTCAGAGTGGTGTAGAACCTCACATACTCAGGCAGCAATGTGGAAGCTAGCCTGGAACACTGTCAGCAATGACACAACCATTTTCCTTGTGTTCATTGAAATTCCTGTATTCTGATTAGCTGAATTGGTCACGTGTTATTGCATTCATTTCCCAATGAATGTCACTCACTCACTCACTCACTCACTCACTCACTCACTCAAACCAGGATGACTCATCGAGATGTCTCTAAAATTCTCTTCAGAGTGGTGTAGAACCTCACATACTCAGGCAGCAATGTGGAAGCTAGCCTGGAACACTGTCAGCAATGACACAACCAAATTAACCTCAGTTACCACTTCGTACGAATAAATGACATTTTCATCTCAAATTCCCACCAGAATTGTTTTCCATATCCGTGTCTCACTGCTTGTGCCTCTTGCCGGCCAACTAACTCCTCGTGCTAATCACATGTCTCCCTTGTTTTCTCCAGGCTATTCGCGCGGTGACCCTTATCGACTTATCCACCCTACGGACTCAAGTGGAAAAATATGCGGCATTGGAGAACTCAAGTAATTACAAAACAGAGTCAAGATTATTGATCTCTTCAATGAACATAGCTGTATAGTCATCTACTGTTGAGAGATAGCATTCTCGTGGCCATTTCACCACTGATTTAGGTGTAAGCTTTGTGTTAAAAAGGATAAGGGAATTATACAATGGTTAGTCAAGTAATTGTTTGTTCTGTGAAATAGGTTTAGTCAAGATGTTGTTCTGCTGCTGGGAAGAAAGGGAAGCTCTTTATTCCTTTAGAAGAATTTCTAATTTATTATTTTTCATCTATAGATTAAAAAATTATTCACGATTTCCCGCGATGTTATTGAAAATAAAATTCTTGGAAACACACTTCAAACATGTCAAAGAGCAAAATAAAGTTGTTTCCAGCAAATCTTTAAATATAGTATACAAAGTAATAACTAAAATCAACAAAAATATATCTAAAAGTTGTCAAACTAGGTCACATGCTCAAATTTGACCAATCACGAACCTTGTAGCAGATTTCGGCATGAAAGCGTCATTAGAAACCAATTTTATCCAATGAAATCGCTTTTATAACTACGAAAGACTCCAGGCGATGTTACAAGTGTGTAGATGAAAAAATAAACTTTCTAGAGATGTGTCATATGCCAGTCTTCGACGTATTCATATGAAGCCTAAAAAACGGGCTAGTTCTTCATGTTACTTCATGCGGACAGCCGCTGTTATCGGGATATGGGTATTGACAGATACTATTTATAATTCTTTTTAAATGCTTTTCCAATTACATAAACAATGAAAATAAAAAAGAAATAGGTAAGTGGATTTTGTGAAATCTTTTATTTGCCGAAAATCGTCAAATTTTCGCTTCCTTGGTTCTTAATCTGAACCTTATCAATGTGTTAGCTTACATTTTTTATTTACAACAAACTTAATTAAGTTGTAAATGCATTATTTAAATAATGTGATAAGGCAAGGGAGTTAACTGACTGTAAAAGTCCAGTTTCCAGCCTTGCCAAACTAGGCGGGAAACATGGACTAATGAGTCTATGCATAGTCCAATCAAATCGCGTAATGAAATCAACATCCGGCTCTCAACTGCTGTGCAGATTTCGGTTAATTGCAGGATATGTAAAGCATGTGTACCGCCAACTCGGCATCAACAGACATTTTGCAAATCAAGGTGGTCACATGGTTTGAAGCACTTCGCGAAGTAAGACCTGTTTTATTGCAATATTGATGATCCTCAATCTGAAATTTCTATGGATCACTTAGCGATTGTTAATACCTGTGAGTACTATCCTCCTAGTTAGTTTTGACGGAATGTTTCTTTTATTTTGTTTTAAGGGACAAACCGTATTTGTTCTTCTTCGACTTGCTCCAGTGTGCCAGGATGGGCCCCAACATCATCAATGGTTGCCCAACACCACAGGTAGGTTTGTATACAGACATATTTATTGGGGAATCTAGTTGTGTAGCTCTGAATTTCTATTTTTTGAAGGCCAAGTCCCTCTAATAACAGCTTACTTCTCAATAATTTGTTTTATGAGGAATGTTAATCTGCCCATTAATTTTCAGTTTTTAGCATTATACAATTACAAGGGCCCCATAGAGAAAATAAGTTCTTGGTCAACCTTCATAGCCATGGAGATTTTCGGGCAGAATTGATCTCCAGTACCCCATCTATATCCTAAGAGCAAGTTAAAGTGAGGATTGAGAGATTAAAAGACGTGGGGATTCCGGATTAGAATAGGTCCCCAGCAACCTATGCTGGTCATGGGGATTCCGGGTTAGAATAGGCTCCCAGCAACCTATGCTGGTCATGGGGATTCTGGGCTAGAATAGGTCCCCAGAAACCTATGCTGGTCATGGGGAATCCGGGTTAGAATAGGTCCCCACCAACCTATGCTGGTCATGGGGAATCTGGGTTAGAATAGGTCCCCAGCAACCTATGCTGGTCATGGAGAATCCGGGTTAGAATAGGCTCCCAGCAACCTATGCTGGTCATGGGGATTCCGGGTTAGAATAGGCTCCCCAGCAACCTATCCTGGTCATTGGGAATCTGGGTTAGGATAGGTCCCCAGCAACCTATGCTGGTCATGGAGAATCCGGGTTAGAATAGGCTCCCCAGCAACCTATGCTGGTCATGGGGAATCCAGGTTAGAAAAGGGTCCCAGCAACCTATGCTGGTCATGGGGAATCCGGGTTAGAAAAGGGTCCCAGCAACCTATGCTGGTCATGGGGAATCCAGGTTAGAATAGGTCCCCAGCAACCTATGCTGGTCATGGGGAATTGGGTTAGAAAAGGGTCCCAGCAACCTATGCTGGTCATGGAGAATCCGGGTTAGAATAGGTCCCCAGCAACCTATGCTGGTCATGGGGAATCCGGGTTAGAAAAGGGTCCCAGCAACCTATGCTGGTCATTGGGAATCCAGGTTCGAATAGGCTCCCAGTAACCTATGCTGGTCATGTGGAATCCGGGTTAGAATAGGTCCCCAACTACCTATGCTGGTCATGGGGAATTGGGTTAGAAAAGGGTCCCAGCAACCTATGCTGGTCATGGAGAATCCGGGTGAGAATAGGTCCCCAGCAACCTATGCTGGTCATGGGGAATCCTGGTTAGAAAAGGGTCCCAGCAACCTATGCTGGTCATTGGGAATCCGGGTTAGAAAAAGGTCCCAGCAACCTATGCTGGTCATGGGGAATCCAGGTTAGAATAGGCTCCCAGTAACCTATGCTGGTCATGGGGAATCCGGGTAAGAATAGGTCCCCAACTACCTATGCTGGTCATTGAGAATCCGGGTTAGAATAGGTCCCCAGCAACCTATGCTGGTCATGGAGAATCCGGGTTAGAATAGGCTCCCAGCAACCTATGCTGGTCATGGGGATTCCGGGTTAGAATAGGTCCCCAGCAACCTATGCTGGTCATTGGGAATCTGAGTTAAAATAGGTCCCCAGCAACCTATGCTGGTCATGGAGAATCCGGGTTAGAATAGGCTCCCAGCAACCTATGCTGGTCATGGGGATTCCGGGTTAGAATAGGCTCCCAGCAACCTATGCTGGTCATGGGGATTCCGGGTTAGAATAGGTCCCCAGCAACCTATGCTGGTCATTGGGAATCTGAGTTAAAATAGGTCCCCAGCAACCTATGCTGGTCATGGAGAATCCGGGTTAGAATAGGCTCCCAGCAACCTATGCTGGTCATGGGGATTCGGGTTAGAATAGGCTCACAGCAACCTATGCTGGTCGTGGGGAATCCGGGTTAGAAAAGGGTCCCAGCAACCTATGCTGGTCATGGGGAATCCAGGTTAGAATAGGCTCCCAGTAACCTATGCTGGTCATGGGGAATCCGGGTTAGAATAGGTCCCCAACTACCTATGCTGGTCATTGGGAATCTGAGTTAAAATAGGTCCCCAGCAACCTATGCTGGTCATGGAGAATCCGGTTTAGAATAGGCTCCCAGTAACCTATGCTGGTCATGGGGAGTCGGGTTAGAATAGGCTCACAGCAACCTATGCTGGTCATTGGGAATCCGGGTTAGAATAGGCTCCCAGCAACCTATGCTGGTCATGGGGAGTCGGGTTAGAATAGGCTCACAGCAACCTATGCTGGTCATGGGGAATCCGGGTTAGAATAGGTCCCCAACTACCTATGCTGGTCATGGGGAATCCGGGTTAGAATAGGTCCCCAACTACCTATGCTGGTCATTGGGAATCTGAGTTAAAATAGGTCCCCAGCAACCTATGCTGGTCATGGAGAATCCGGGTTAGAAAAGGGTCCCAGCAACCTATGCTGGTCATGGGGAATCCAGGTTAGAATAGGCTCCCAGTAACCTATGCTGGTCATGGGGAATCCGGGTAAGAATAGGTCCCCAACTACCTATGCTGGTCATTGAGAATCCGGGTTAGAATAGGTCCCCAGCAACCTATGCTGGTCATGGAGAATCCTGGTTCGAATAGGCTCCCAGCAACCTATGCTGGTCATGGGGATTCCGGGTTAGAATAGGTCCCCAGCAACCTATGCTGGTCATTGGGAATCTGAGTTAAAATAGGTCCCCAGCAACCTATGCTGGTCATGGAGAATCCGGGTTAGAATAGGCTCCCAGCAACCTATGCTGGTCATGGGGATTCGGGTTAGAATAGGCTCACAGCAACCTATGCTGGTCGTGGGGAATCCGGGTTAGAAAAGGGTCCCAGCAACCTATGCTGGTCATGGGGAATCCAGGTTAGAATAGGCTCCCAGTAACCTATGCTGGTCATGGGGAATCCGGGTTAGAATAGGTCCCCAACTACCTATGCTGGTCATGGGGAATCCGGGTTAGAATAGGTCCCCAACTACCTATGCTGGTCATTGGGAATCTGAGTTAAAATAGGTCCCCAGCAACCTATGCTGGTCATGGAGAATCCGGGTTAGAATAGGCTCCCAGCAACCTATGCTGGTCATGGGGAGTCGGGTTAGAATAGGCTCACAGCAACCTATGCTGGTCGTGGGGAATCCGGGTTAGAAAAGGGTCCCAGCAACCTATGCTGGTCATGGGGAATCCAGGTTAGAATAGGCTCCCAGTAACCTATGCTGGTCATGGGGAATCCGGGTTAGAATAGGTCCCCAACTACCTATGCTGGTCATGGGGAATCCGGGTTAGAATAGGTCCCCAACTACCTATGCTGGTCATGGGGAATCCAGGTTAGAATAGGCTCCCAGTAACCTATGCTGGTCATGGGGAATTCGGGTTAGAATAGGTCCCCAACTACCTATGCTGGTCATTGAGAATCCGGGTTAGAATAGGTCCCCAACTACCTATGCTGGTCATGGAGAATCCGGGTTAGAATAGGCTCCCAGCAACCAATGCTGGTCATAGGAAATCCAGGTTAGAATGGGTCCCAAGCAACCTATGCTGGTCATGGGGAATCCGGGTTAGAATAGACTCCCCAGCAACCTATGCTGGTCATGGGGAATCCGGGTTAGAATAGGCTCCCAGCAACCTATGCTGGTCATGGGGAATCCGGGTTAGAATAGGTCCCCAACTACCTATGCTGGTCATTGGGAATCTGAGTTAAAATAGGTCCCCAGCAACCTATGCTGGTCATGGAGAATCCGGGTTAGAATAGGCTCCCAGCAACCTATGCTGGTCATGGGGAGTCGGGTTAGAATAGGCTCACAGCAACCTATGCTGGTCGTGGGGAATCCGGGTTAGAAAAGGGTCCCAGCAACCTATGCTGGTCATGGGGAATCCAGGTTAGAATAGGCTCCCAGTAACCTATGCTGGTCATGGGGAATCCGGGTTAGAATAGGTCCCCAACTACCTATGCTGGTCATGGGGAATCCGGGTTAGAATAGGTCCCCAACTACCTATGCTGGTCATGGGGAATCCAGGTTAGAATAGGCTCCCAGTAACCTATGCTGGTCATGGGGAATTCGGGTTAGAATAGGTCCCCAACTACCTATGCTGGTCATTGAGAATCCGGGTTAGAATAGGTCCCCAACTACCTATGCTGGTCATGGAGAATCCGGGTTAGAATAGGCTCCCAGCAACCAATGCTGGTCATAGGAAATCCAGGTTAGAATGGGTCCCAAGCAACCTATGCTGGTCATGGGGAATCCGGGTTAGAATAGACTCCCCAGCAACCTATGCTGGTCATGGGGAATCCGGGTTAGAATAGGCTCCCAGCAACCTATGCTGGTCATGGGGAATCCGGGTTAGAATAGGCTCCCAGCAACCTATGCTGGTCATGGAGAATCCGGGATAGAATAGGTCCCCAGCAACCTATGCTGGTTGTGAGGATTCCAGATTGGAAAAAGTCCCCGGCAACCTATGCTGGTCATGGAGAATCCGGGTTAGAATAGGTCCCCAGCAACCTATACTAGTCATGAGGATTCCCGATTAGAATAGGTCCCTAGCTACCTATGCTTGTCATATGAAGTGACTTGATGGATAAGATGGTCAAGCTCTACGACTTTGTTGATTGTGTGTCATCATAGCAGACGTCCTGGATTGGCCAATAAGATCCAACACAGGTGTGCCTGAAACTAACTATAAGACTACCAAATTTGTGCCTGAAAAATCCTCTCACTTTATCTGTATATAACAAGGTACACATGTGTTTACATTTATAATTCAAAATCTAGCGTACATACAACAAAGATCCAATGGTCAAACCAGGGGTCCGGAAACCGTCATATGCGCCGGACATGTCCGATTGGGAATCTCAAATGTCCGGTTTAAAATATTGCTTACCGGACATTTAAATTTTTCTGTCCGGACATTTTAAAAAGTATTGTCCGGACATTCTTAAATTTTGACCGGACATGATCAACAGTTAGGACTAAGCAATTTCTGTCTGCAATTGTACCACAATGAAGATTATCTACACTGACAAGCTTTGTTTGTTTTGATTGCTGTAAATACATCGTACCTAGAATGATAGTCCAATCGGTCAATCACTGTAATAGGCAATAAACTGAGTTGACACTGATTAATCGAGGATTTATTACTGAGAACATCTTGTTAATTTGAGTAAAATGTGTTTACAACTGTACATAAATACCTTGCATCATCGATGTACCTCATTATCCTCACAATGCTACGATACGTAACCTCAGACAAGAAGCGAAAGCGTGACGACAGCCAGTCGACCGATGAAGATCAGTCGAGCGGATCTGACAAACCCACAAAGTCTGAATGATCATTTTGTAAGTCGTGGCAAACGACTTTCACTTGGTTGACATACAATGAGGATTTGCCGATTTTATTGTTTTCAGTAGATAGTCGTATATTGAATCTTGATTGACCGCCATTTTGCTTTCTGTGACGATCGATATCAAATTTTTTTATGGTCAATAATTAAGTACAGATGAAAAAGTATTCAAATAACTATTGCTATCAACGATAGTTTAGGATTTATGATTATATTATCTGTCTTGTTTTTAAATAATCTTTAGTTTAAAAAAACAACTTTTCCCGTGAGGTCACGTGATAACCAAATATGGGATAATAGTCTCGATCCAAATGTTACAACGCGTACACTTGAGCAGACTCATGAATATTAATTAGACCGTTCACAATGTTGACAGATCGTTATTATAACAGAAACAAACGTATGTTTTCCATATATATCTAAAATGATATTATTTGTTATTAATTGTCTGGTGAATTAAACAATTTAAATTGAAACAATTCATAATTCATCATATTATGAATACGTAACAACTTGTAATTTGTGTGTAAAAAGTCGTACTAAAACACGCTGTTTGAAGGGGGCGTGGCATAAATGTAAATGTCCGATTGGGATTTTAAATTTTCCGGACCCCTGGGTCAAACCATTTGGAAACCCAATTTTGCAGTTCATCCCTCAACGGTGGATCACGCATTTTTAAAAGGGAGGGGTCCAAAATATCAAAATCCTTCCCAGATATGTTTACTGCCTACAACACACTACATTTGGTTTTACAGTGTTAGAATTTGGCGCTAGTCCTGAAGTCCTTGCCAAACTGCCCAATAGTAAGGGTATCATAAGGACTAGTAGAAATTTGCTATTTTTAGGGGTTTTGCTATATGTTATCATTATAAGGACTAGTGGACTGAAACTGTTAGTCTACCGCTGTTTTAAAAGTCGGGGTGGGTGGGGTTCTGACCTTTTGGACCCCCCTCTGGATCCAACTTTGTCCTTCATTGTGACCACCTGATTCTCATTTCACGGACTCATGCAACAAGCCAGGGTATTGTAACTATTCTACCTGGGAAGTATGTAGTGACTTACCTTTCTGTGCAATACTTACAGTGAGGATCTGCTTGCAGGTGTGTGTTGAGCAGTGCCCCAATTCCAGCTACGTGTTCCTCCAGACTATGGCCAAGGAGATTGGAAGAGGCATTGACAAGACGGAGAGGGCCAAGATGATCTGCAAATACGATGTCAATGCTACTGACGGGGTGAGAGTGGAATCACTGACTTTAGTTTGTGTGCAGAGTTGTGTCCCTTAGGTGTGCCAGGATCTGCTAATAGTAGGTTTGAATCCTGGTTTGCTCTGTTTATGTTCCTTGGTTTGTGATCACAATGCTCATGCTCGTTGGTTTGACTCAGCATTCTTCCAACATTAAGGATGGTAGTGTAGCCGAGTGGTTAAAGTGTTCGCTTGTCGCGCCGAAGACCCAGGTTCGATTCTCCACATGGGTACGATGTGTGCAGCCCTTTTCTGGTATGCCCCACCATGATATTGCTGGAGTTTTACTAAAAGCGGCGTAAAACCATACTCACACACTACACTTTAACATTAAGCTGACACATGTGAAATATAAATGTTTACTTGTGTTTATTGTTACTTGAAATGTGCTAGCTCACACACTTGTGAAGTATGAGTGTTTACTTGTCAACAAACAAGGAATAATTTTATACTTGTAGTTTATTGTACATATGTTAACATTATTAACATCCAATGGGTTTTGAGAGGAAATATATAAATAATAACATGTTTCAAAGCAACTAAATGGGGTGTCAACAGTAGAGTAATAATAACATACAAATTACTAGTCCACAATTAATGTAAGGTGTGCAGTTTTCATAGTGTAGGCAAAGTGCACTGAAAAACGCTTTGCTGTAGGCGAAATGAACTGTAGGTGATAAGAGAAGGAACCTCTCCCAACACCCAGTCAGATTTATCCCACCCCCGGACACTCAGAATATGCCTATCCAATGTTGTTTTCAGGGTGACGTGACGGAGCTGGTGAAAAAAGAGGATTGTGCCGCCTACTACGTAGCTTCATCTCCAGGTACAGCAAGCACTGATTGTTTTTTAGAATGGTTTACTGACACTGCCAGCTTTTTACATGATTAAAAAAAACAAAAGAGGAGAGAAAAAAAAGGAAGAAAAAAAGGCTATTCTTTTTGTTAAAACTTTTGTGAACAACGGTTGTACTGCAAGACAATAGGTCTGTGCACCCCAAAGATCAGATACCGTATTCGACGTAATAAGCTCCCCGCTCTTATAAGCACCCACAGCAATATTTGCTCATATATTGGCTAGTGTACAATCCCAATTAGCACCCCTTCCAATTGGAGTGCGTTATATGCACCCTTAATTATGGGCAATTAAATCCTGGAAAAATATATCTGTCGTACATAAACATTTCAGGCTGTCAGCATAAACCACGAAATTTATCTGTCAACTCTTTTTTTTCCACCAAAATAATATTCTAACAAGAGCCCCCTATTTCTAATTTTGAGAGCGCCCTAGTATGTTTGATGTTTGTTTTGTATGTATGGTTGAATTGTATGTGTTTGTATGTATGTTTTCTATGCATGTTTTCAATGTATGTTTTGTAAGTATGTTTTCTATGTATCTTTTATGTGTATGTTTTGTGTACAAAACATTTGAATAAGTATTATCCTCTGCATTGTCTAGCCTGTATTTTTTTCAACCAAATTATTGATAATTAACTGTTTCACACTCCAGAAGCCTTCATGGTTGTGAAGACTCAACCTGAAATGTAAACTATACTGCTCAACTTTAGATAGGGATCATCAGCTATGTCATTCTATTTAAAAACACACTTGACATTTTAAGAGAATCAGTTTCATGGAATCAGTTTCATGGAATCAGTTTATGGAATCAGTTACATGGAATCAGTTTCATGGTATCAGTTACATGGAATCAGTTTCATGGAATCAGTTTATGGAATCAGTTACATGGAATCAGTTTCATGGAATCAGTTACATGGAATCAGTTACATGGAATCAGTTTCATGGAATCAGTTACATGGAATCAGTTTCATGGAATCAGTTACATGGAATCAGTTACATGGAATCAGTTACATGGAATCAGTTTTATGGAATCAGTTTCATGGAATCAGTTTCATGGAATCAGTTACATGGAATCAGTTACATGGAATCAGTTTCATAGAATCAGTTTTGTGTATTATGGAAAGATAAGAACATCCCTATCACAAGTTGAGTAGTATACTTGTTTAACCCCTTTCAACTAGAGACTAAATGACAGGCATTAATTTCATATCACTATACAAAACTGATTCTGATAAGTAAAAAACAAATTCAGTTGAAACAGTGTGGTCTTCATGGACTGTTTTATATTTTGATTTTTGATTTTCTTTCAGTTGTTGGACGTTGTGTGCCGAGTATTTTCAACGACATTCTGGACGACATGGGTTCTGGATTGAACACAAGTGATGGAACCGTCCTTGTCAATGCATTGAATGAGAGTATCACAGGAAATATGCTGAAAAATGGAACAAGGTAAAATGATGTAGAACATTAAGCATCAGACAAATTGTCCAAGTGCAACCTTCCCACTTCTGTTTTGCAGTGTATACAATAGTTCTATAAAGCTGTTATATTGTTGAGTGCGGCGTCCAAGCTATCTACCACTTCACCAACCTACAACCAGAATAGGTTGCTGGGGACCTATTCTAGCCCAGAATCCCCACGACCAGCATAGGTAGCTGGGGACCTATTTTCACCCGGATTCGCCATGATCAGCATAGGTTACTGGGGACCTATTCTAGCCCAGAAACCCCATGACCAGCATTGGTTACTGGGGACCTATTCTTATCCAGAATCCCCACTGGGTCAAACCTTTGAACTGTTCCCTAATGAGCAGATTGATAAATATGATGAATGAATGAGGCCAATGAATGAGGCCAATGGAGATGCCAATGAATGAGGCCAATGGAGATGCCAGTGAATGATGTCAATGGATGATGCCAATAAAGGATGCCAATGAATGAGGCCAATGGATGACTGATGATGCTAGCGGTGTTGTATGGATGATGATGGTAATTGATGGATGATAGTGATGATGTTTATGTACATCATGTGCTATTATGGCCTCCTGTGTTTGTTTTCAGGTTTCTGGCTGAATTCTACAAGTTCAAGGAATATGGAGAGCTCATATTTAGGGATGTGTCATCTTCATGGTATTTCATTTTGATGTAAGTACCGATCTGATCAAAACTATTCTGAAACACATGTTTCCTTCTGAACTCTTGAGGTCATCAGATGTGTCATTCTTTTTAAGGGGCGGTGTGGTAGCCTAGTGGGTAAAGCGTTAGCTCGTCATGCCGAAGACCCGTGTTCGATTCCCGACATGGGTACAATGTTTGAAGCCCATTTCTGGTGTCTCCCGCCATAATATTGCTGGAATAGTGTTATAAATGTGGCGTAAAACAATACTCATTCACTCATTCTATTTAAATATACACTTGGCATATAAGAATTAATTTGTGTATCATGGAAAGGTAAAACTATCCCTATCAACTGTAGAGTAGTATATATAAGACAACCATAACCACTGTGAGGTTTGTAAACAGACATTACCAATGTGCTTCTGTGGGTAGGACATACCTGTTACAGAGGCCTGTTTATTGCCATGTTAATATCCCTGTAACAGAGGCCTGTTTATTACCATGTTCATATCCTCGTTCCTTTTACAGAGGCCTGTTTGTTGCCATGTTGATATCCCTGTTCCTGTTACAGAGGCCTCTTTATTGCCATGCTGATATCCCTGTTCTTGCTACAAAGGCCTGTTTATTGCCATGCTGATATCCCTGTTCTTGTTACAGTAGCCTGTTTATTGCCATGCTAATATCCCTGTTCTTGTTACAGAGGCCCGTTTATTGCCATGCTGATATCCCTGTTACAGAGGCCTGTTTATTGCCATGCTGATATCCCTGTTCCTGTTACAGAGGCCAGTTATTGCCATGCTGATATCCCAGTTACAAAGGCCTGTTTATTGCCATGCTGATATCACTGTTCTTGTTACATAGGTCTGTTTAGTGCCATGCTGATATCACTGTTTTTGTTACAGAGGCCTGTTATTGCCATGTTGATATCCCTGTTACATAGGTCTGTTTATTGCCGAGCTGATATCACTGTTTTTGTTACAGAGGCCTGTTTATTGCCATGCTGATATCCCTGTTCCTGTTACAGAGGCCTGTTATTGCCATGTTGATATCCCTGTTACAGAGGTCTGTTTATTGCCATTCTGATGTCTGTTGCAGAGGCCTGTTTATTGCCATGCTGATATCCCTGTTCCTGTTACAGAGGCCTATTATTGCCATTTTGATATCCCTGTTACAGAGTTCTGTTTATTGCCATGCTGATGTCTGTTACAGAGGCCTGTTTATTGCCATGCTGATATCCCTGTTCCTGTTACAGAGGCCTGTTTATTGCCATGCTGATATCCCTGTTGTGGATCATCCTGATGAGGTGGCTGGTTGGAGTCATGGTCTGGTTGACCCTGGTCCTCTTCGTCGGACTCTTCAGCTTCGGTGAGACAACTTTCTGCCCCCTTTATCTAAGAGTTATTTATCAGTACTGTATTTCCTTGAGTATAGTGCACACTTTTTTTTAAAAAGAAACCACATGCCATAATGAGTTTTGATGGTTTTTCTCCCAATGCAAAGACATTACCGTGAGCACGTAACACCGGAAGTACCAGGTCAACAAATCTGTACTGAAGTACGCAATGTAATTTTGTAACTACACTGTCTGGTTTTAAAGTGTCCATTGTATATCTGGACTTAAGTTTGTAAAAAAAATTTTTTATTTTATTCAAAATTTCGTTCACTATTTGAATTAATTTCTGCAAAATCGTCAGTGATCGATGGATCGCACAACTCACCATTATAAACAGCAACCACGGTCAGATTACCCCTATTGATGCCCTGAAACAAACTTTAGTTGACAGAGAATAGATACATATATCATTATTGCCAAACTTTGACTCTTTAGAAGTCATATTTGTTGTCATGGTTGTAGTTTGCCTATTATATGTCAACATGAAGTTTTTTGTGATCGCGAGCGCAGGAACCTTGACAGTGACAGCAATAGAAAAACGAAATAGCGATCAACTGCACCAAAGTGCCAGACTCGTGGTTATTACTATTTTAAATATATGCAAGTGAAAGCTGCAACTCTAATAACATGATATTGAAATATATATTATTTCCTGATAAGATAATAGTTTTGTATACAATTCTTCCGATAATTGCAACACAATTCTTTAACGTTACGTTATTGGGTAAGTTTTAAAAATGTCACTGGTGGAATCTAAGAAAACGTGTGTACAGCTGAAAGCTGTTTTCGGCTTAGCTTGTGGGAAAATACACGTGGTAATCTTAATTTCTGCATGGAATAATGCATCAGTGTATCGTCCCTCTACTAATGTTGACATAATGTATATGAATGCATCAGTGTATCGTCCCTCTACTAATGTTGACATAATGTATATGATTGCATCAGTGTATCGTCCCACAACTAATGTTGACATCAAGTATATGAATGCATCAGTGTATCGTCCCACTACTAATGTTGACATAATGTATATGAATGCATCAGTGTATCGTCCCACTACTAATGTTGACATCAAGTATATGATTGCATCAGTGTATCGTCCCACTACTAATGTTGACATGATGTATATGATTGCAACAGTGTATCGTCCCACTACTAATGTTGACATCAAGTATATGATTGCATCAGTGTATCGTCCCACAACTAATGTTGACATCAAGTATATGATTGCATCAGTGTATCGTCCCTCTACTAATGTTGACATAATGTATATGATTGCATCAGTGTATCGTCCCTCTACTAATGTTGACATAATGTATATGATTGCATCAGTGTATCGTCCCACAACTAATGTTGACATCAAGTATATGAATGCATCAGTGTATCGTCCCACAACTAATGTTGACATAATGTATATGAATGCATCAGTGTATCGTCCCACTACTAATGTTGACATAATGTATATGATTGCATCAGTGTATCGTCCCACAACTAATGTTGACATCAAGTATATGAATGCATCAGTGTATCGTCCCACTACTAATGTTGACATAATGTATATGATTGCATCAGTGTATCGTCCCACAACTAATGTTGACATCAAGTATATGAATGCATCAGTGTATCGTCCCACAACTAATGTTGACATAATGTATATGATTGCATCAGTGTATCGTCCCACAACTAATGTTGACATCAAGTATATGAATGCATCAGTGTATCGTCCCACAACTAATGTTGACATAATGTATATGAATGCATCAGTGTATCGTCCCACAACTAATGTTGACATCAAGTATATGATTGCATCAGTGTATCGTCCCACAACTAATGTTGACATAATGTATATGAATGCATCAGTGTATCATCCCACGACTAATGTTGACATAATGTATATGATTGCATCAGTGTATCGTCCCACAACTAATGTTGACATAATGTATATGAATGCATCAGTGTATCATCCCACGACTAATGTTGACATAATGTATATGATTGCATCAGTGTATCGTCCCACAACTAATGTTGACATCAAGTATATGATTGCATCAGTGTATCGTCCCACAACTAATGTTGACATAATGTATATGATTGCATCAGTGTATCGTCCCACAACTAATGTTGACATCAAGTATATGAATGCATCAGTGTATCGTCCCACTACTAATGTTGACATCAAGTATATGATTGCATCAGTGTATCGTCCCTCTACTAATGTTGACATAATGTATATGAATGCATCAGTGTATCGTCCCACAACTAATGTTGACATCAAGTATATGATTGCATCAGTGTATCGTCCCACTACTAATGTTGACATAATGTATATGATTGCATCAGTGTATCGTCCCTCTACTAATGTTGACATAATGTATATGAATGCATCAGTGTATCGTCCCACAACTAATGTTGACATCAAGTATATGATTGCATCAGTGTATCGTCCCACAACTAATGTTGACATAATGTATATGATTGCATCAGTGTATCGTCCCACAACTAATGTTGACATCAAGTATATGATTGCATCAGTGTATCGTCCCACTACTAATGTTGACATCAAGTATATGATTGCATCAGCGTATCGTCCCACAACTAATGTTGACATAATGTATATGATTGCATCAGTGTATCGTCCCACAACTAATGTTGACATAATGTATATGATTGCATCAGTGTATCGTCCCACAACTAATGTTGACATCAAGTATATGATTGCATCAGTGTATCGTCCCACAACTAATGTTGACATGATGTATATGATTGCATCAGTGTATCGTCCCACAACTAATGTTGACATAATGTATATGAATGCATCAGTGTATCGTCCCACAACTAATGTTGACATAATGTATATGAATGCATCAGTGTATCGTCCCACAACTAATGTTGACATAATGTATATGATTGCATCAGTGTATCGTCCCTCTACTAATGGTGACATCATGTATATGATTGC
Source organism: Haliotis cracherodii (assembly GCF_022045235.1). NCBI lineage: Eukaryota > Metazoa > Mollusca > Gastropoda > Lepetellida > Haliotidae > Haliotis > Haliotis cracherodii. The sequence goes on from NW_027266268.1 coordinate 17,482,812, forward strand.
ATCAGTGTATCATCCCACAACTAATGTTGACATAATGTATATGAATGCATCAGTGTATCGTCCCACAACTAATGTTGACATAATGTATATGATTGCATCAGTGTATCGTCCCACTACTAATGTTGACATAATGTATATGATTGCATCAGTGTATCGTCCCACTACTAATGTTGACATCAAGTATATGATTGCATCAGTGTATCGTCCCACTACTAATGTTGACATAATGTATATGATTGCATCAGTGTATCGTCCCACTACTAATGTTGACATAATGTATATGATTGCATCAGTGTATCGTCCCACTACTAATGTTGACATAATGTATATGATTGCATCAGTGTATCGTCCCACAACTAATGTTGACATAATGTATATGATTGCATCAGTGTATCGTCCCACAACTAATGTTGACATAATGTATATGATTGCATCAGTGTATCGTCTCTCTACTAATGTTGACATAATGTATATGATTGCATCAGTGTATCGTCCCACTACTAATGTTGACATAATGTATATGATTGCATCAGTGTATCGTCCCACAACTAATGTTGACATAATGTATATGATTGCATCAGTGTATCGTCCCACAACTAATGTTGACATAATGTATATGATTGCATCAGTGTATCGTCTCTCTACTAATGTTGACATAATGTATATGATTGCATCAGTGTATCGTCCCACAACTAATGTTGACATCAAGTATATGATTGCATCAGTGTATCGTCCCACAACTAATGTTGACATAATGTATATGATTGCATCAGTGTATCGTCCCACAACTAATGTTGACATAATGTATATGATTGCATCAGTGTATCGTCTCTCTACTAATGTTGACATAATGTATATGATTGCATCAGTGTATCGTCCCACAACTAATGTTGACATCAAGTATATGATTGCATCAGTGTATCGTCCCACAACTAATGTTGACATCAAGTATATGATTGCATCAGTGTATCGTCCCACAACTAATGTTGACATCAAGTATATGATTGCATCAGTGTATCGTCCCACTACTAATGTTGACATCAAGTATATGATTGCCGTGTATTGTAGGCACCTACTACTGCTACACCCAGTACTACAAGTTGAAGGGCAGGAACACGGAGAAAGAGTTCGGCTTGTCCCACGCCTTCACATTCAACTTCAGCTACTACCTCACTCTCTACCAGACCTGGCTGGCCTTCGGTGAGTTGTCCTCAGAGCAGGGATCTGGGGTGAGTGAGTGAGTTGGGTTTAACGCTGCTTTTAACAGTATTCCAGTTATATCACAGCGTGTCAGCTTAATGTGGGAGGAAAGCCCGAAGTGATGCAGGTCTCAGACGTTTACCGCTTCGGTGAAACCCACAAGCACAGGTATGGTGCTGACAAACCTAGAAACATAATCGGGGCAAACCAGGATTCGAACCCACAATCATAGGTTTCTGGCGTGCCGAAAGGACGCAACTCTGCACCGTGAATCGCGGTGCCTTAGACGACTGGGCCACCTGTGCCCCCAGCAGGGCTATGGAGTGGCCTGGTTTATTGTTTCCGTCATCCTGACAGCATTGTTGACGTCATTCAAATCTTATTGTGACGTAAGGTCAGAATGACGTCATTCTGAACAACGTCAAACCTGAGATTGTTGATGTCATTCGACAAATTGTGGCTTTCTAGGCGGTGTGGTAATCACTGCATTTTTAAAAAGGGGAGCTCAAAAGGATCAAGAAATAATGGGTTTTACAAAACTCGTATCAGAATTCATGTATTACCTTTGCTCTCGATTGGGAAATACAAGAATTCTCACTCTCGTTTCGAAAATTCAGTATGACACACATGCTCATATAACAATCCCTATGTATCACATAGGAGTTATATGACTGTATATTGGTATACCTTTAAACAGTATAATATCGCATATACTTTGTTTCACTTGGTATATTTATGTTTTAACTGTGAATAGGGATGGGAAAAGGTGTCAGTCATTTCTCACAAGAATAAACTTTTGAGCCTTCTTGCATGTCTAGCCTGAACCTGGCTTTTAGAATAATTAAAAGTACATTTCTAATGTTCACATATGGAGTATTATTAGCTAAGTTTTGTAAACTGAACTACCAGACTCTGGCTTCGTACTAGTGGCTAAAGATGATGAGGATCGTCTTTACTTGTTCCGTCAGATTGACGATATGAATGTATTGTTTTGGCAGGCTGCACATCAGCGACTCTTCTGATCATCTTCGTGATCGTCCTGCTCTTCCTCATCCCCCGCATCTGCATCGCCATCCAACTCATCAAGGAGGGCAGCAGGTGCAGTATTCAAATTCTTCAGTTACCATAGCAACAGAAGTTTTACATTTTGGCTCTATATTACTCCGTCTTGTTGGCGTGGGGAACTTGGAGAAGAGGATTTGTAAGATAGTCAGTTCTTGTATGTTGTGAGACTATGGAAGTTATGTTGTAAGTACAATGATAGTTTGATTGTTAACAAACTTCTGCCATTGGTCACAAAAACAGATACTGTATTCAACATAATAAGCGCCCCGCTCTAATAAGCGCCCACGGCAATTTTTGCTAGTATATTGGCTAGTGAACAATCACTATTAGCACCCCTTCCGATTGATCAATGTACATAATACACACTCTAGTGTTATCATGGTTATATGCACCCTTAATTATGGTCAATTAAATTCTGGAAAATATATCTGTCATGTATAATATACACAGACTTTTCCTTTGCATCATTTCAAGCTGTCAGCAAAAACCACGAAATGTACGATCTTTCAACTCTATTTTTTTTTCTCACTAAAATTATGTTCTAATAAGAGCCCCCTGTTTCTAATTTCTGAGAGCGCCCTGGGCGCTTATTACATCGAATACGGTAGTACAATCCTTTGTAGATGTGTGTTTCTATTATACAAAAGTTGTAGACAAGGATCAGTTTGCAATTTGCCTTGATCAAGCTGTTGATGAAGAGGTTGACGACTGATTTTGGTTTGTGGTAGCATTTTACTGCAACTGAGAAACATTGCAGTCAGAAAAGGTCGGAAGTCTATGAAATGTTTAGTATTTATGTTATTATTGCAGAGCTATTGGGACGATGTCGTACACGCTGTTATGGCCGATCATCCCGTTCGTCCTGCAAGTGCTGGTGGTCATCTACTGGGGATCTACCGCCATGTATCCTTCATGTTGGTCCTTAATGAGTAGGGGCGGTCGGGTAGCCTAGTGGTTAAAGCATTCGCTTTTCATGCCGGGTTCAATCCTCAACATGGGTACAATGTGTGACGCCCATTTCTGGTGTTCCCTACCATGATATTGCTGGAATATTACGAGGAGCAGCGTAAAACCATACTCACTCACTCGCCTGGTTTTAATTATCTGGTAATTTTAACAATTACTAGGGATCTAAGGTGTGCTGGAATTCGCTGTGTTGAGTTGCGTCCCTTTGGTGTGTCAGAATCCAGGTTTGCCCTTATTATAAATCTAGGTTTGTCAGCACCATACCCATGCTCATGGGTTTCACCAAAATGGTAAACATCTGAGACCTGCATCACTTCGGGCTTTCCTCCCACATCAAGCTGACAGGCCGTGATATAACTGGAATACTGTTAAAAGCGATTTTAAACCCAACTCACTCACTCACTCAACAGGCTTCCCGTTCAAATTAGAGAGTATGAAGGAATTACTGTTCCACATGTTCCAAGTGGCATTAATCTCACTTACTCTATAACAATCACCACTCACTCACAGGGAATGGGCTGTCCTGATGGACTATCATATCATGCAGGTTGTTGATGTTGCCTAGTAAATGAAATAAATGGAAAAAAGACAGCCTTTTATTAGCCTCCCCCAAATCTATCTATACTCTATCTGGAAATTTACCATGACAGTTGTGTATATTCTTCAACTTGACCATTGGTTACTGTGTCATTCTGTTCCTATGTTCTCAGGGCTACACCAGCTTCCTGAGGCAAGGGAGTTAACTGCTGTAAAAATCCAGTTTCCACCCTTCCTGAACTAGACTGATATTTCTGGGCTAGATCGTAGCGCCAACAGTGGCCATTATGAGTTATATCCCTTCTATGTCCCTCCTATTAACCAACCAGATTCCACCTACCATATCATTTGCATTTTCTTCAAATAAAATGCAGTCGCCCAGTGTAGACGATCTAATCGATAATCAAGATCTATTTTCTAATAAAACAGGTCTTACTTTGCAAAGTGGATCAAATCATGTGAGCACCTTGATTGAAAACATGAAAAGATTTGGAAAATATCTATGGATACAAAGTTATGGGTGCACATGTTTTGCAAATTCTTCACGGCAGTTTACAAACCAGATGTTGTTTTCGTTATGTGATTTTGATTGGACTATGCTTAGACTTCTTAGTCCAGTCAAAATATAACTCCATGATTGCAGCCTAGTTCGACAAGGGTGGAAACTGGACTTTTATAGTCAGTTAACTCCCTTGCCTCGGGAAGTAGAGTTATCACAGGCAACACTGACTAAAGTCAATATCTCATCCACTCAATCACTCATCCACTCACTCACTCAAATCACTCACTCACTCACTGAACCACTCAACCACTATTTCCCCTTGTGCTGACCTTGACCTTCACAAGATACTTAGCTTCAATAGGTGACGCGGAGTACTACACCAACACAACCACCAATGAAACGGTCAACGCAGCCGTCACATCCAATGAGGTTGTCCAGTCAGTCGTGGAGAGAATACCATGTTCTCCAGGGGTAAGACATTGCAGTTGACCAGTCTTCACTGCCCAATTTATTGATAGTGCCATATGACTTGCAGCCATGTTTGTCACAATATACTTGGCTAGTTGCTGATTACACCATATTGAGAATTCCCTGACTTTATGGCATGTGGTCCTTCTGACAACATGCAGGTCACAAATAAAGCAACGTTATTGTGGAGAGTAGGTGGATGGGTGGCCTGGTGTAGGCTTGATCCATGAGAGTTTCTAGGTCTTTGTACAAACCCCTCACAGAGCTACAGATTATCAGCGTATTTACGTAAAGTATCCCCCCCCCCGAACCAATATTCAAAACCAAATTACTTTTAATTAACTTTGTACAGAAACACATGCATTAAATGAAAAACTCAAGTGTATAAAAACAGCACTCGTAAGTAACCAATGAACCTTTTTCACCATGCGTACAAAGGAGCTAATTTTCCGAAACACAATTACAAGATAATTTACTTTCTGAGTCAAGCATATATATTTAGAACAGTTAAGTACATTTAAAACATTATTTGTTTTTTTTTAAATCTTAAAATGTTCACTCTTTTGGGGAAAAACCCAACAGGGTGATGAATAGATAAGTGACAGAGTATTGGTTACCCAATGAAAATGTAATAACCCAATTAAAATAGAAACCTTAGAGTAAAAACTCAATTGCTCAAAATGTTATCTGGAGCTCTGCCCTCACTGAAACAGAGCTTACATGTAATGTCTCCTTAGCCAAGTGGCTCTGTTCAAAATATTCCTCTATTATCCCAGTAGCTAGTGGGTACCCAGTAGGATGAGGTGGTAATGTGACTTCTAGCCCCTCATAGGCAGCTGATCCATTGATCCACACTGATCCATTGACGAGTAATGATAATGGGGCACTTTGAGCATACTATAGTCCTGCACCATGACCGTGGAATATATTTATTTTATGAAAAAATAATAATCTAGAAATGCATACAAAAGCAAGTCTAGCCAGCTCAAGCTAGCTCTATTCCACAGCATAGGGAATTTTTTTATTTTTAGAGTCAAGAAGGATATTGTGTAATATAAGATTTCAGAGACTAAATGTTAGTCTAAGCATACTAATGTGTTGAATGAACGCATTAGTTATATACTCATTATTATAATACTGATGATATGTCGGATTGCAGGATGGAGACACGGCAGCTAAGGTGTGCGAGTTCGTCAAGTACGGTGGCAGTAGGTAGGTACTATTTATCCCATTCCTCTGATGTGACTAGATGCTTCAGTTCAGTCCAGGTTAGAGTTGGTTCCCAGGGTCCTATACTGGTCTTGACTGGACGGATCTAGTGGTCAGGCTCTGTGACTTGATTGTGTGTCATCGTACCACGATAGGATGTTGCTCATAATATCAATCACTGGTTTGTCTGGTTGGGACATTATTTACCAACTCCTGGGATATAGCAAGAATTTTCCTGACTGGTGTTAAACAACAAACAAAACAAATCCATCTTGTTTATGTTATGGGTTGAGCAGGACTGGAATTTCACTACCTTGTCAGAGTTACACCAAGAGTCCCCAGAACTTGCAAATATACTCATAGCTAAAAGAAACACGAATACCATACATAGTGGTTAATAAATGAAGAATTAATCATATTTAAGCCATATATATCGGCTCAATGCACAAACAAACATACTGGTATGTTGTCTTATACCAATGCTCAAGAACGAATCACATGTGACGTCATAGATCCATGACTCTAGATGCACCATTTGTCTCGTGCAGGATCAGCATGTAAAGTTTGGAAATCACATGCAACATATCGTGATAAGAATATAGACACTCTGTGGTAACCAGGGGTCCGGAAACCGTCATATGCGCCGGACATGTCCGATTGGGAATCTCAAATGTCCGGTTTAAAATATTGCTTACCGGACATTTAAATTTTTCTGTCCGGACATTTTAAAAAGTATTGTCCGGACATTCTTAAATTTTGACCGGACATGATCAACAGTTAGGACTGAGCAATTTCTGTCTGCAGTTGTAACACAAAGAAGATTATCTACACTGACAAGCTTTGTTTGTTTTGATTGCTGTAAATACATCGTACTTAGAATGATAGTCCAATCGGTCAATCACTGTAACAGGCAATAAACTGAGTTGACACTGATTAATCGAGGATTTAGTACTGAGAACATCTTGTTAATTTGAGTAAAGTGTGTTTACAACTGTACATAAATACCTTGCATCATCGATGTACCTCATTATCCTCACAATGCTACGATACGTAACCTCAGACAAGAAGCGAAAGCGTGACGACAGCCAGTCGACCGATGCAGATCAGTCGAGCGGATCTGCCAAACCCTCAAAGTCTGAATGATCATTTTGTAAGTCGTGGCTAACGACTTTCACTTGGTTGACATACAACGAGGATTTGCCGATTTTATTGTTTTCAGTAGCTAGTCGTATATTGAATCTTGATTGACCGCCATTTTGCTTTCTGTGACGATCGATATCAAATTTTTGTATGGTCAATAATTAAGTACAGGTGAAAAAGTATTCAAATAACTATTGCTATCAACGATAGTTTAGGATTTATGATTATATTATCTGTCTTGTTTTTAAATAATCTTTAGTTTAAAAAAAACTTTTCCCATAAGGTCACGTGATAACCAAATATGGGATAATAGTCTCGATCCAAATGTTACAACGCGTACACTTGAGCAGACTCATGAATATTAATTAGACCGTTCACAACGTTGACAGATCGTTATTATAACAGAAACAAACGTATGTTTTCCATATATATCTAAAATGATATTATTTGTTATTAATTGTCCGGTGAATTAAACAATTTAAATTGAAACTATTCATAATTCATCATATTATGAATACGTAACAACTTGTAATTTGTGTGTAAAAAGTCGTACTAAAACACACTGTTTGAAGGGGGCGTGGCATAAATGTAAATGTCCGATTGGGATTTTAAATTTTCCGGACCCCTGGTGGTAACACTTGACTGATTGTTATTTTCATCATCTCTTCTTAACGTCAGACTTCTCTGTATGTTTCTAGGCGTCTATGCTTGTAGGGATCGGGCGGTCAGGCTCGCTGACTTTGTTGAAGCAAGTCATCGATCCCAATTGCGTGGATCGATGCTCATGATATCAATCACGGGATTGTCTGGTCCAGATTCTATTATTTACAGGCTGCCGTCATTTAGCTGGAATATTGCTGAGTGCGGCTTTAAACAACAAACCAACCAACTACATGTATCTATGGTGTAAGTGTACAGTCAAGTCCAGATAATCCGACGTTGTTGGTTGCATATGATTATGTCGGATAAACGAAATTAGGTAGTATCAACGTTCATGATCGAAAATTGGACATCCTGTCAGTAATTTCATTGGTCGGTCAAAGTTCGCGAAAGGTGGTTCTGACGTGACCTGTAAAGGGATGTCTTAAGCGGTAGCGAGATCTTGTATCCGATTTTGATGAGATTGAGGTTATCTAGGCATGTGATTGATCCTGTTTTGTGTATTTAAAGAATTAATTAATTGTTAATCAAGTTTATCTCTGCAGCCGGGGCTGTGTACTTGCGGGCAGATGACCACGGAGTACGCTGATCACCGTGTCGGATTAATGAGACTGATTAATGAGTGATTTCAGCATTTCGTTGCAAATTAGGTGTGTCAGAGTCGGAGTGCGAGACTGTCGGATTAACGGGTCTAAATAGCACTGATTAAATCGGTTCCCATCATTTGTGTCGGATAAAGCTGATTGTTGGATAAACGAGTGTCGGATTAACGAGACTTGACTGTATGTAGACCAAGGCATGTCCCTGTTGGTAAGACTTCCCACCTGGCTGGCTTGTTCACATGATGCTCTTCTGCTTCAGGTACACAGTGTACCTCCAGTTCTACATGCTCTTCATGTTCTTCTGGATGATGAACTTCGTCATTGCTCTGGGACAGATGACCCTTGCTGGAGCGTTTGCATCCTACTACTGGGCATTTGACAAATCCAAGGATATCCCTTCTGCCCCGCTGGCGTCCTCATTCTATCGAGCAATACGGTGAGTGTTACCAGAACCATGATGGCTTTAATTGGGACTTCAGGAGATGATTCTTTAGGATGTGTTAGGGGATTCACAAAGCCTTGTAGAGAGGAGGTCGGAGGTTCAATCCCCAGCTGTGACATGCCAAAAGATGTTAAAAGATTGTGCTTGTTGCTACCCTGTCTGGCGCTTGGCATAAACGGGATAAAACAAGGAATGGTCGAATCAGAATTACTATACATTGGTATCCATGGCAACTGCAGCAAGGTATCTCAGTGGACTATACATCTTCCCGAGGCAAGGGAGATAACTGACTGTAAAAGTCCTGTTTCAACCCTTGCTGAGGTAGGCTGGAATTATGGAGTTATATTTTGGCTGGACTAATGAGTCTATGCATTACGAAATCAACATCTGGTTCATAAACTGCCATACAGATTTCAATCACTTGCAGGATTTGCAGAGGTGGAAACTGGACTTTTACAGTCAGTTAATTCCCTTGCCCCGAGAAGATGAGCATTATAAAACTGTTCGGAGTAATGCATGCCTGTCGCTATAAGTACATGTCCTATATAAGGGCAATTATCTTGAACTTGGCATTGAACCACCTTTCACCTCACCTGGTATACCACATGCTCATTCACACTTAATTGACACATCCAAACTCAAAATGTTGACATTATGAAAACACAATATCACTATCTTTCATTTGACTGAAGTTTACAGATATCAAATCTGGATTCAAAAACATATACGTTTGAAACATTCCCATTCTGCTATGACACAATGGTTATAGCGGAAATGATCAGTAATGTGCCATCAGTCAAGCCTGATATCCGTAAAATGAAACATCAAATTCCAGAATCAGTAAAATCACGTAGGAAGATATCCTGTAACTATTATTCGGGTGGTCAGGCTCGCTGATTTGGTTGATGCGTATCCCAATTGCGTGGATTGATGCTCATGATATCAATCACTGGATTGTCTGGTCCAGACTCGATTATTTACAGATCGCGGTCATATAGCTGGAATGTTGCTGAATGTGGCGTTACAATAAACAAACAAATACATTATCAGATCGTGATACCAAGTTTATTGGATTGGCTTACTGCACCTATAATAAGCCTTTATACCTTATATGGAGTTGATGACTTCCATTTGTTGGGTAGAATGCATCATGCATCACACCAAATACACGCAGTAACTCAGGTCGGCTTCAATCGGTTAGAAGTCCGCAAATAACTCTCCGACAGGCTATAACAATCATGTGAATCAATCAAAGCCTCGCTCATTCTCACCTGGCAACAAGGTAAACTGAACGCACTTCAATTAACATGTTATATAGCCTGAATATTGCTGAGTGCGACATTAAACAACAAACAAACAAACATACAGTGGGAGCATACACAGAACCCAACTCACACACTGATGCTTCCTGTTCTTGTTCCAAGGTATCATCTCGGCACACTTGCATTTGGCTCCGTCCTCATCGCAATCGTTCAGCTGATCAGATCAGTCCTGGAGTACATGAGTCGGAAGCTGAAGGGCTCGGAGAACAAGGTGGCAAGATTCATTGTCAAGTAAGCTAAATCCCCAAAATCTCTGCTTGCCAATTTGTCCTTAAGATCATGCAAACCTTTTGAAAATGAGGTAACGCTGTTTGGGTTGTCCTTTTTATTCAAATAAAAAATTCCACCATATTAGATATATTTGTATGTATGTTGTAATTGTCTTACATAAGCCAAGCACCTGTGAAGATTCGGATTACAACATGTCTTCAGCAACCCACGCTTGCCGTAAAAGGTGACTATGTTGTCGTAAGAGGCGACAAACAGGAAAGGGTGGTCAGGCTCGGTGACTTGGTTGATCCATATCATCATATCCCAATTGCGTAGAGTGATGCTCATGATATCAATCACTGGATTGTCTGGTCCAGACTCGATTATTGCAGACCGCCGTCATATAGCTGAAATATTGCAGAGTGTGGCGTTAAACAACAAACAAACCACCAAACATAAGTCAAGCCATGTTGAGTGTTGTTACAGATGCTGCTTGTTGTTACCCTGCATGTCGCTATATACATGTGTATGTGCAAGAACGTTGAACATGATGTTACACCATTTCATCTCCCCTCAGGGGGAGTGAGGTAGCCTAGTGGTTCAAGCATCAGCTTGCCACGGAAGACCCGGGTTCAATTCCCTATGTGGGTACAATGTGTGAAGCCAATTTCTGGTGTCCCCTGCCATGATATTGCTGGTATACCGTATTCGACGTAATAAGCGCCCAGGGCGCTCGCAAAATTAGAAATAGGGGGCTCTTATTGGAATATAATTTTGGTATAAAAAAACAGAGTTGAAAGATTGTAAATTTCAAGGTTTATGTACCTGAAATGACACAAAAGAAAAGTCTGTGTATATTATACATGACAGATATATTTTTTCAGAATTTAATTGCCCATAATTAAGGGTGCATATATCAAACGAGTGCGTATTATACATGAATAAATAAGTCTTGAGTACATTGATCAAATGGAAGGGGTGTTAATTGGGATTGTTCACTAGCCAATATATTAGCAAATATCACTGCGGATGCTTATTAGAGCGGGGTGCTTATTACGTCGAATACGGTTTATTGCTAGAAGCGGTGTAAAACAATACCCACTCATCACACCTCACAAGGGCAAGAGTCTGATGGTTCATCTGAGCCAGAGTGAACACCTGACAAGCAGATGTGAGATGTCGGTAATAGTACTGACAGCGTAAAATAACATTCACTCACTCACTGACCAGGAAGTAAATTCTGAGTGAGATCACAAAAGATTCCAATTTGGGGAAAAGTTAGACCAGGTGGTAACAACACAGGTCCATTGTCCGCCCTTCTCTGTGCAGGTGTTTGAGCTGCTGCTTCTGGTGCCTGGAGAAGATCCTCAAGTTCATCAACAAGAATGCCTACATCATGGTACGTGTCGTCACCTTAACCCGACCTTGTGGGGACCCTGGAACCTGTTGCACAAAGTGATCTAGTGCTGTGTTGGTCGTATGTCCCATTCTTTATCATACGCTTATGATCAACGTAGCACTAAGATCGCCAGGACTAGGTCTTCGGTAGACTATATTGTCAGAAGGGACAAAGTGTAAAGCTCTGCACCAGAACGTGACACCTTTGTTACCCTCCTGGTATCATCGCTGCCACATCTGCCATCCATGTGCAAGCAGCCATTTCAAACAGCCATCTTGAAATTCACCCTCTAACCCAAAATGTTGTGACATTTATATCTTTTAGTATGTCTTTGGGAATGCCGTTACAGCGAATTTTAAAATGGTTTACGACTTTCCATTTCCCAGATGAACTTAGATTTGTTTTGTTTGTTGAATCAGATTTGTTTTTGATTACATTTTAATGTAAAGCACCCAACCTCCCATTTACATTCTTGCTGTACTAACTACATGACAGTTCCAATGAAATAGAAATTCAAACTGACAAACAAAGAAAATAATTTTGCTAAGGGAATCACGAAAGTGACTGTCAGCATCACGACAGTCACTTTGTAATCATAACTCAGTTGGTTGCGAGACTCGTGAAGATCCGGGCTAGAATAGGTCTTCAGCAACTCATGCTTGACTTAAAAGGTGACTATGCTTGTTCGAAAAGGTGACTATGCTTGTCGTAATAGGCGATGGGGTGGTCAGGCTTGCTGACTTGGTTGATACATGTCATAGATCCCAATTGAGTGGATCGATGCTCATCATATCAATCACTGGATTGTCTGGTCCAGAATCGATAATTTACAGACCACTTTCATATAGCTGGAATATTGCTGAGTGCAGCATAAAACAACAAACCAACCAACAGTTGGTTGCGAGTTCAACTCCATGCGTGGTTGTGTCCGCTTGACACAGTAAGGAGCTGTGACTGGTGGCAGTATAGAGAGCTCTGTGAGAGGCTGTCACTGTGAGGAGCTTGACTAATGGGGAAAAAAGGGAGATAAATCTACGAAAAGGATTTGACCGTAGTGAACAAACAAGCAAAATATTACAATTTTGTTCAATTCTTTCTTTTTTGTCAGACTGCTATCTATGGAAGAAACTTCTGCTCAGCTGCTAAAGATGGATTTTTCTTGATAATGAGAAACATTGTGAGGTAGGTGGAAGTTTGGACACAGCATCCCAGCAACCAACAGCATCGGGTGGTCAGGCTCGCTGACTTGGTTGATGCATGTCATCGAATCCCAATTGCGGTGATTGTTTTTTGTGTGTGTTTTTTGTTCAAGCTAGTACGCAACCAAATTTTGTTTACAATAATTTCGGTGAAATCATGTTGTTCTTAAGTTTTGTAACATTTCACTGTTGGGGTCGTGTGTTCAAGATGCAGAATATTTAAAGATTTTTTATTTTAAAAAAAAATGAAGATAAAAACAAAACATGCGGCAAACATTAATATGATTCGGGTGGTGCCTGAGAACCAAGACTATTATTTTTTTAGCCTTATTGTATATTTTTATATATCTGCTGTACTCATGAGTGAGACGTAAAAAAACATGTCTGCCTGTCTGCCTGTCTGCCTGTCTGTCTGCCTGTCCGTCTGTCTGTTTGTCTGCCTGTCTGTCTGTCTGTCTATCTGTCTGTACCAGTGTGTAACTGCTGTCTACAACCAAACCATGGATGTTAACCTTCCAGCGCCCGACAGGCTGCTTGGGTGGAATACTTCCTGGGGAGCTGAGAACGAAAATAGAGTGGACACTGTTCCAATAAAACTGATGCATTTGAGCATAAGTATAAGTGGTCTATACAAATTCATAATTTCATGGATTAATTTAATGAAGTGTTATATTTGCCATATGTTTAACATTGTTGTTTTCTAGCTCCCTATATGCACTGAACAATAGGTTCATGATCGTCACGCTGGTATGTTGTGTTTGTAGGACCTTTGTGCTGGACAAGGTGGCTGATTTCATCATGTTCATCAGCAAACTGATGGTCACTGGAGCTATCGGTTAGTACGATGATGATTTTAAGGGATAACTGACTATTTTCACAATACCATATTCAGAATGATATCATTTACATAATTTTTCCAAATGATAGGTTTTTTAAATAAATAGAATAAATGATAAAATGTAAAATTTTAAATAAAGATAATTTGTGTGATTACCTTACCTCTATTACAGCATAGCCACAATTTGTTTTCTGCTTAACTCACCTTAAAAATCTTTAATTTTTTCAACAGATATTGTTAGTTGTGTATTGAGCAGTTGTGCGGAAGCAGTATCAAAACTGATATTGCTTGAAGATTCATAAAAGCAGTGTGAAACCATACTTACTCGGGCTGCTAAACAGGTCTGCAAAGCTTCAGTAATGTCCGTTTCTTAAGTCCTGCCATCCTGTTAGTAATGTCCTCCATTGTTCTGTACAGGAATCGCTGCCTACTACTGGTTCAACAGCCAAATTAACATCCTCCCCAACATCGTCCCCGACCTCAACTACTCCCTCGTGCCTGTCGTGGTGGGTATAACGTTGTCATAATGTCTCGTCGACATTGTGCGTAAAATTATAAAATGTCTAGCTGTCATTGTGGTAGGAACATTGTCATAATGTCTAGCTGTCATTGTGGTAGGAACATTGTCATAATGTCTAGCTGTCATTGTGGTAGGAACATTGTCATAATGTCTAGCTGTCATTGTGGTAGGAACATTGTCATAATGTCTAGCTGTCATTGTGGTAGGAACATTGTCATAATGTCTAGCTGTCATTGTGGTAGGAACTTTGTCATTATGTCTAGCTGTCATTGTGGTAGGAACTTTGTCATAATGTCTAGCTGTCATTGTGGTAGGAACATTGTCATAATGTCTAGCTGTCATTGTGGTAGGAACATTGTCATAATGTCTAGCTGTCATTGTGGGTGGAACATTGTCATAATGTCTAGCTGTCATTGTGGGTAAAATTATATAATGTCTAGCTGTCATTGTGGTAGGAACATTGTCATAATGTCTAGTTGTCATTGTGGGTAAAATTATATAATGTCTAGCTGTCATTGTGGGTGGAACATTGTCATAATGTCTAGTTGTCATTAAGGGTAAAATTTATGGCTGGGACGATATACCAACCAATACGTAGCACAACACCTTGCTCACGATCCGATATGTATCGTGATACTTGCATATGGTACGTAAGCCATCTTTTTCATAAACAGGATTGCACACTAATGATTGACAGTTGGCAGTGTCAGGTATGGCACAATGGATGAAAATATTTACGTTTCCATTTTCACTAGTAATTAATGTTTGGTGTAACACTTATTCAAGAAAACATTTTAGGTAAGAATCGATACTTTTTAATTAGTGTGTGACTATTCGCTCGTCACGCCGAAGACCCGGGTTCGATTCCCGACATGGGTACAATGTGTGAAGCCCATTTCTGGTGTCCCCCGCCGTGATATTGCTGGAATGTTGCTAAAAGCGGCGTAAAACCAAACTCACTCACTCACACTAGTGTGCGACTGTGATCGTTACTTGCATCGGTGTATCGTCCCACCACTAGTAAAAAGCTTTAATGTCTAGCTGTTGTGGGTCAGGTTGGGTTTAACTCTGTCATGATGTCTCTCATATCAGTGTCTATGTAAAACTGTGTGGTTCAGACAAAGAATTTAGTGGGTTCAGACAAAGAATTCAGTTGATTCAGACAAAGAATTCAGTGGGTTCAGACAAAGATTTCAGTGGGTTCAGACAAAGAATTCAGTTGGTTCAGACTAAGAATTCAGTGCGTTCAGATAACGAATTCAGTGGGTTCAGACAAAGAATTCAGTGTGTTCAGGCAAAGATTTCAGTGGGTTCAGACAGAATTCAATGGGTTCAGACAATTCAGTTTGTTCAGACAAAGAACTCAATGGGTTCAGACATAGATTTCAGTTGGTTCAGACAAAGAATTCAATGGGTTCAGACAAAGAATTCAGTTGGTTCAGACAAAGAATTCAGTGGGTTCAGACAAAGAATTCAGTTGGTTCAGACAATTGTTTTGTGTTCCAGATTCTGCTGATTGGCACCTTCCTGATTGCGACCTCCTTCTTCAACGTGTTCAGCATGGCTGTTGATACCCTGTTCCTGTGTTTCTGTAAGATGGATATTCTACACATCTTGAGGGGGCTTGTTGAGGCCTCGACAATTAATTATGTGGAAAATCTGGAATCAATAATTTCAATTATTTTTTATAATTAATAGTCCAATTAGTTCATGTACCACAAATTCCTTGAGAATGCTAAAAGGGAAATAGTAAAACCATTTGGAAATGTTTTAATTGATTTCTTGCGGAAGTTAAGAACATGTCAATATTGCTTCAATAATAAAAACATTCTTATGCAATTCCCTATTTTGACATATATTTTGACCATATGTTCCCATATTTTTTCGGGTGAACAATTGACTTGACTTTGCATGTGTTTGTGATGGGTGCCACCGTTGTGGTAGGATACGCTCACCTTTTCGCGAACACCTGGTACCAAACTATTTAATAGTGATTCATTCACACATGCTCATGATATAGTCGGAATTGTACAATCGACTGCTTTATGCAGAGATTTCTATTGGTTATGAAAAGGGTTTTGTCGCTTTATTTATGTAAAAATTGAAGTTGGGACAACTTTGATAGAAAGCAGGCTGAAAATAATCACAACTCGTTCCCTATACCTTTAATAAGAATCCTGTAGTTGTGCTTTGCCATTTTGTAAGTGAAATGGCTTTATCTTAATGCTTTTTTGCTTTTATCCCATATGTATTAGTCATCTAAATCTTTAGTAAGTATTGGAAGCAAACAAACATATTAGTAATATCAGTAAGAGAAACAAGGTTTTGCTGCACAGCATTGCATCATATGAATATGCAATACTTTCACTGTCTTTCTGATCAATTATCCAAAAACGGTGATCCCTGGTTGTGTCAATCCAAAAGACGTTAAAAGATGGTACTTTTTGTTACCCTGCCTGGTGCTTGACATTGAGGGGATAAACAAGAACTGGTCAGCTCAGAGTCAGTATACTGTGTCTGAGTGGGGTGTTCTTGTTGAACTGTGGCATTGTATCTCAGTGGTCTGGAGCTATGAAACATTCGTCCAGACTAGTACAAGCAGCCACACATGCACATCCACACATATGCAGGTCACAATATAAATGCCATAATCTTGGGCACACAATGCAGGGCCTAACCCATCTTCCTGAGGCAAGGGACTTAACTGACTGTAAAAGTCCAGTTTCCACAATTGCCAAATTTCCAGGCTCGGTCATAGCGCCACCAGTGGCTATTACGAGTTATGTCACTTCTATTTCCCTCCTATTGACCTATCAGATTCCACCTCTCATATCACTGGCATTTGCTTCAAACAAAATGGCGCCACTCAGTCAAGATCTGAACGATAATCAAAATCCATATTGTGATAAAATTGGTCTTACCTCATGAAGTGCATCAAGTCACGTGAGCACCTTGATTAAAAACATGAAAAGATTTGGAAAATATCTATTGACACCAAGTTGGCAGTACACATGCTTTGTAAATCCTGCAAATAACCGAAATCTGCACAGCAGTTTTCAAACCAGATGTCGATTTCGTTTCGCGATTTGATTGCACTATGCAGAGACTCATTAGTCCAGCCAAAAAATGAGTCCATAATTCCAGCCCAGTTTGGCACGGGTGGAAACTGGACTTTCATAGTCAGTTAACTCCCTTGCCACAGGAAGATGGGCCTGACCACGATCTAACAGACAACACATGATGCCAAGACTGTACTGTATTTCTAAAATACCCTCAACATATTGGACATAGTGTCATGTTCCTTGTTTCAGTGGAGGACCTGGAGAGGAATGATGGCTCACCAGACAAACCCTACTTCATGAGCACAGACCTGAAGAAAATCCTGAAGAAATCCAACAAGAAACCCAAGTAGAAACCCGACATTGTCGTACTGGAAGCGGACATTGTCATACTGGAAGAGGACCTTGTCGTACTGGAAGAGGACGATCTTGCTGGAGAACTGACTTGTAGGATCAGAAATGCAAAAATGCTTATTTCTGAATAAATAAGACCGTTTCATTTTGTTAAGAAAATAGTTGCCAAATAGCTCCCGATATGGTTATGATAGACTCTTGATGATGATGATGATGATGATGATGATGATGATGATGAGAGAGACAATAGAGTACATCATACATTACTGTCAAGTGGTGAGAGATAAGAATGGACTCTGGTTCATCTTGGCCTAATCTAAATAAGTTAGTTCTAACTGAATAATTATTTTTTTCTTTGATTGCTGTTCATGAAGGGTATCAGTATAGGTATTCAGCTGTTGGGTCAGAATCCCGTAATCACATCAATTACTGGCACTATATGCTTGTGGGTTTCACCAAAGTGGTAAATGTCTAAGACATGCATCACTTTAGACTTTTTCTCCCACATTATGCAAACACGTGATATGTCCAATCTACTCAATCCTCTCACTCACAGGTATCACGGACAGAACAGTCCAGACTGACCAGTGTCCAGGCACTGAGTGCCTGCAATAGTTAGACAGTGAGTCAGTAGACAGGTGACTTGCAGCAATATTTAGACAGTGAATCAGTAGACAGGTGACTTGCAGCAATAGTTACACAGTGAATCAGTAGACAGGTGACTTGCAGCAATATTTAGACAGTGAATCAGAAGACAGGTTTTCAAGTGTCCTGCTATGAGTACACAATAGTCCAGTATGTGAGATTGATGGCAATGTGGATTGTGGTCAAAAGTGGTTATTTTTCTCTTCAGGGATATGTAATAATGTACATGTCTTTCAACGACACAAAAATATGACTATGTTTTATTATCACGTCTGAATCTTTTTTCAATTAATAATGATTTGATGTTTGGTATATTAAAATATAGTCAGGTGAGCTTCAGAGCTTCCTGGCTCTAACTTTTCCAGTGAACATTGTGGCTGTGCAGAGTTACGTCCCTTAGGCGTGCCAGGAACCTATGATTGTGGGTTTGAATCTCAAATTCACCCTGATTGTTTCTTGGTCAGCACACTACCCGTGTTCGTGGGTTTCACCAAAGTGGTAAACATCCAAGACCTGCATCACTTCGGGCTTTCTTCCTATAAGCTGACACCGTGGAAGACTGGAATACTGTTCAAAGAGGTGTTAATACAAATTCACTCACCCACTCACTCATCAACCAATGTGTATTCAGCCATTGATGGATAAGTTATCCTTGCAACTAGTCAGCATTAATAATGTCTGTAAGGAAATGTTGTAATGTCACCTTAATTGTAATAATTTGGCATGAAATTAACTAATGACCAACCATGTTTTGATGTTTATTTAGTTAAATGCATGTGTCCAGATATTTCACAAATCTCATCCATCTGCCTTCAGAGATTGTGATTAATAGCAATAGTTACAATATGCTCCTCTAATAAGTCAGAAACTGTCTCAATTAATGTAAATTCTCACACACATAAGTGTAGTTTTATATTGATTAAAAATAACCAGTGGGAATGTTTAGTGTTTGTCCCCGACACTATTGCTGGTTTAGAGGCTAAACTGGATCAGTTGGTTCGACTTGATGACTTTCTTGATGTGCGTGCAGAGTCCCAGGTAGATGCTGTATCAGTGTATCGTATGGATGACAAAGTAGACACAATTTATGTATAACAACTTCTTTAATTACTGTAAAGGCGACGGTTCGTACAAGGATCTATACTGATCGTTGCCTTTACAGTACTTGAAGAACCCAGGAACCTATGATTATGTTTCTAGATTTGTCAGCACCATACCGTGCTCGTGGATTTCACCAAAGCGGTAAACGTCTAAGACCTGCATCACTTCGGGCTTTCCTCCCACATTAAGCTGACACGCCGTGACATAACTGGAATACTGTTAAAAGCAGCGCTAAACCCAACTCACTCACTATGACTATCATCCTAATGTAGTCTTTTGGTTGAAAGAACGCAAAAGGAACCAAAATATGATAATACCTAATCAAGACCAAACCAATATATTTTCTTGTGAAATGAATTCGTCCTTCTTGCATTAGACAAAGGGGAAAGAGTAGCGTTAAGAACCAGGTACCTGGTATCCCATTTTTTAATTCCAAGAGCGCCCAATGTGTTGAAAGTAGATTCAGTATTTGATATAATTTGCATTCTTGAAGGTTGTGATGAAACTAAATATTATTGATGATATTTTCTTACTTGATTTCATAGCATAGTCAGATTTTTCAACTAAAAGGCAAAATAATGTCTTCCGGGTTTGTCTGCAGGGTTGATTGAATGTCTATTTTAACCACATGGTAATTGTTAATGATTTCACACTTGGATTATCCCTTGATATCCTGATTTAATCATCTTCATTTCTGCATATTGGTGAGATTTTACGATATATATTGTTTTGTTGAGATGTAATGGACGTTGTTTCGATTATATAACCCATATCATTATTACTATCTTATAAACATACTCTAGGCATTACGGGACAACTGAATCCTCACCAAGCAGATCTTGAAGAAAATAGGCATCTTTGGCCACAATGAATAAATTGTAAGATTTTCGTCTTAATTTTTTGTGTGACACATTTGATTTTGATGGGGTTTTTTTCGAAGAAAATAAGGAATTTTTACAAATATCACAATTTTTAATCCCTGTATGGATCTTTTTCCTCGTCTGTGTTTGCATGATCATAATAACATGAAGTGGGATGAAAATATCATAATTAATTCATTAAGGCCTTAAACTCTTTTGTTACAATTTGCCTGACTCAAGTAAATGCCATCACCACAGCAGAAATATAATTATTACTTATTTTACACCAACTCTACAGCGCAACTACAAAATAGTTATTTTCAATTGTTTTTAAAAGACATCACACTGACTGCACTGATTTGTTTGTTAAGACTCTGTTTACCACAAGTCCACTTGTTTGGCCCAGTCAAGCTTCAGTTTGAAGTTGTTAAGCTGGAACAGCGTTCAAGGCCTCATCTCTCCAATGGCATGTCATCAGTGTTCTGGGTGTTGTACCAGTTAGAAAGGCGACTATACTTGTCGTAAAAGGCGACTATGCTTGTCGTAAAAGGTGACTATGCTTGTCGTAAAAGGCGACTAACGGGATCGGTTGGTCAGGCTCTTTGACTTGGTTGATACATGTCATCGGTCCCAATTGCGTGGATCGATGCTCATGATGTTAATCACTGGATTGTCTGGTCCAGACTTGATTATTTACAGACTGCCGTCATATAGCTGGAATTAAACCCAGCTCACTCACTCAACTGAGTTGACCATGTGTTAGCATTGTAAAACATGTCTGCATGTATGCTACCAATCAGATTGCTTATTTTTAACACAGGATTTTAATCTTCATGTCAAAACCAAATTTATAGCTTCAGAAGCCTGTCTTCCTCCCCAGGACAATCACAAAAATTCATTCTCTCTCACCATGTTGGTTGAAAGGTGATGTTAGTGGCGTTTTCTTGGCAGGCGTCTCTGCTTGCAACAGGTGTGTGATCAGCATGTGAACAGCATGTGTGATCTTATAGCGTCTCCCCAACGATGACATAAATTGCTTCATGTGTCATGGGGGCGGTCAGGTAGCCTAGTGGTTAAAGCGTTCGCTCGTCACGCCGAAGACCCGGGTTCGATTCCCGACATGGGTACAATATGTGAAGCCCATTTGTGGTGTCCCTCGCCGTGATATTGCTGGAATATTGCTAAAAGCGGCGTAAAATCAAACTCACTCACTCATGTGTCATGGGCTTTATAATCACCGTCGACAGATGTGTGATCTTAGCTTGAACGATTGAACACTTGAAACGCAGAGAGCAAGGGAAATAGGCCATGTTTAATGTAGACATACTACATGTGGATCCAGAGAAGGGGTGCAGACTGAATCGTTTGGTGATAAGTTTTCATCCTCAATAAATGTGCACCCTCCAATTCCTAGAAGTTGAATCACGCCTGCAAATACAAAAATGCTGACTCGGTTGTGAGATAAGCGACCAAGGTTTTTGACACTAATTCAGATGCCTTATCTTCAAAAGGCCTTGAATATAACAACCCTTGAATAGGCCTTGAATATAACAATCCTTGAATAGGCCTTGAATAAAACAATCCTTGAATAGGCCTTTGATATATGACAATCCTTAAAATGCCTTGACCGTTTCAATAGCTTGAAAATGCCTTTTATGGATTGAAGATTAAACCTATAGAGCCCTTGAATTAATTTCAAACATGTCAAGTAAATAACTGTTTTGTTGACCATTTTTTTAGATGACTTATTTTATGATAGCAATATTGCAAGTATTTTCCAGTGAAAAGTTCAAGTGCAATTACTAATGCCATGATTATGCAACAAGATTGTACTTGGTTTACACCGAATGTATAAATGTAGTGCGTTTTCTTGCCCAGGGTGTTGTTCCACAAAGTGATCCTGGCACTAAGAAGATGGTAACTCCCACTGTAACGGACTTGTGACATTGTGTGGTGATCACTGTGTGGAATGGCCCTGATGTCAAGTGTAGTATGCAGCTTTGTATTATACATGGCTAGTCATTGTCTAGTGGTTCCTTTTAGTTCCATGGTATTGGGTTGTTTTGTAATTTAGAAAGTAATGCTCAATGATGTTTAAATTTTTATTTTTTTTCTGCAGTCATGTTATTTTTGTCATATACAAAATCATGTAAGTGCTTGTATGGTTACAAGTCAGTTTTGACTAATGTGATTTAAGAAAGCAATTTGTGTATGAAATTATTTTTTTATGGAGATATATCTATCAAAATAGTAGAAAATGCTTTTTACGAAACATAACTTGTTTTTTTAGGTAGTGTGTGAACATTGCAATATTGGTGTGATGAATGTTTTATGATCTACTTGGCTTTTTTTATTCATATGTCGGGATGTACCGTATCTGCTGTAATAAGTGCTCTTGTGCTTAGAAAATTTTAAAATGGGGGTACTATTTTCAGAGATTGGGTGGTGGTGAACAAACTGGACTCAGACGTCAATGAAACTAAAATTTGTTCATTAACAGCAATAAGTAACTATGTGTACACCTTCTTAGCTTTTTGGGGGGGCAGTCGTGTAGCCTAGTGTTTGCTCGTCAAGCCGAAGACCCGGGTTGGATTCCTGACATGGGTACAAGGTGTGAAACCCATTTCTGGTGTCCCCCTCCGTGATAATGCTGGAATATTGCTAAAAGCCCCGGGGGGAGGGGAGCACGGGTGGCCGAGTCGTCTAAGGTGCCACGATTCGCCGTGCAGAGTTGCATCCCTTGGGCGCGCAGACACCTATGATTGTGGGTTCGAATCCCGGTTCGCCCCAATTATGTTTCTAGGTTTGTCAGCACCATGCCCGTGCTCGTGGTAAACATCTGAAACCTGCATCACTTCGGGCTTTCCTCCCACATTAAGCAGAGACACCGCGATATGACTACTGTTAAAAGCGGCGTTAAACCCAACTCACTCACACACTCCCTCACTGAAAGCGGCGTTTAAACCACACTCATTCACTCTTAGCTTTTGTTTTCTTTAAACAACCAGTAACACACACAAGAACATAGGGACTGTCATGGTAATTTTCGGTCTATAGGGGATTCTGATGCTGATGCTGATGCTGATAAAGTTGGTCAGGGGCTGCTTGTCGGAGCAAGGGGACAGGAGTGGTCAGTCGTCTGAGGCGCTGCCATTTGCTGGGCAGAGTTGCCTTCCGTGGGCATGCCAAAGACCTTTGATCGTCAGTTCAAATCCTATTTCGCCCGATTATGTTTCTAAGTTAGTCAGCACCATACGTTGCCTTTACAGTAACTGAAGAACCCAGGAACATATGATTGTGGGTTCAAATCATAGTTCGCCCCGATTATGTTTCTAGATTTGCCAGCACCATACCTGTGCTCATGATGACCAAAGTGGTAAACGTCTGAGACCTGCATCAATTCGGGCTTTCATCCAACATCATGCTGACACGCCGTGATATAACTGGAATACTGTTAAAATCGGCGTTAAACTCACTCACTCACTCACCAAAGAGGTAAACATCTGAAACATGTATCACTAGAGGGTTTCCTCTCACATTTAGCTGACATGCCGAGATAGAGCTGGAATATTGTTCAAAGCGGTGTTAGGACCACCTCACCCACTCACTCATTATTGTAGCAGGGCACTTAATACTGCAAATACGGTACAAGAAGCATGATGGTCAGTATGAGTTTTGAGTTAGATCTGAAATATTCATAAAGTAGAGATGAGTATCGGTGACAGTATTTCTCAGAGGACTAAACTAAGCGACAGGTGACATGGCCTGTAACCATGGCAACTGTTATTTATTACTCATATGTACAGCTGTAGTAGATGCTTTTGGCTGGTGTGAAGTATGCCGTTCATATATTGTGATCATGTTTTGAAAATGTCTCAGATTTAATGCTTTGTTGTAAGTCCATGATTTGTGTTCATGCAACCCATCTCTAATCACGTCTGTTGATATTTAATGTATATCTAATTCAGTTCAAATAGTTTTGTTAACTTTTGTGATCTATTGAAATTGTTGTAGATTGAAGAGATTATATGACACTGTCAAAAAATACTTTTTGAATGAGGTCTATTTTTTATAAAACATTCCACCTTGGTCTGGGAACAAAGACAGAAGATCTCCTTATATGGTAATTATGTAGATGTTAATGCTGGCTTTTCTACAGCTGTTTTGTGGCAGGATTTTAAACTGGTTCTTTAGTTCACATGCTGATTTTTGAAAGAATCTCACTGTACCGCTTTCCTCACATATTTGTGTTCCGGTTACCATTAGCTGTTATATAGAAACAGATTATAACACACATCTGGAAATTGTCAACATGATTTGTCTTGTGCCCATTGTCTGAGGCACACATGTCGTACAGAGTTTCATGACTTTGTTGTGACAGGATCCTCTGTTCATGGTTTGGAATGGCTATCTTGCCGCATTTTTTAAGAATGTCATGAGTATTCAACTAGTGAAAGAAATTTGACACATAGTAAATGGATTTTTTATTATTATCAATATTATTATTATCATCACTTATTTAATCAGAATGATATCTACAGAATTCAAAGACTGTTTCATTGCATCTGATGATATGAATATGTAGTGATTAACTGACAACTAGTTTTGTTCCATGAATATTTAATTAAGGACCAACTTTTAAAAGACATCACAATAGTGTTACTATTTTTTTTTAAAGGACATCAGAATAATATACACAGACAAATTCTGCAAACATAAATCAATTATGTATTAAATTAATACATTTTGTTTCACAACATATGGCTTACCCTTTTCGTGAACTCTAGGTGCCCTCCATTCATATACTTTTCACCACTATTTTGCCTTTTATGCACTATAATATATACGCAGATAACTGAGGCTGATTTTTCCCGGGCATTGAGGATTTATGTATTGTTAAGTTATCAGACATCTTGCCAAAACATTTGCACAACTAATTCATGTATCATTACTTATCAATTCTTGCTCAATTTTGATATTTTTTACTGAATGAAGTTCAACCTATTTACCTGGCAGTGTGTTCACTAGTCTGTTGTATACACATAGCCTCACCTGAATCCCAAGATCAGTTCCGGTTCTGACGCCAGGTGCTGCATGTGATAGACCTGCAATACTCGATGTAGGGTGTCCTGATTCACCTATGTATCCGCAAATTTCACCAGAGGATACAATACTTGATACGCCTACCCTGTAATATGTATCGATACTGAGGTGTGTATCGTGCCACCCCTAGTTCGATGCGACGTATTACAAAACCCAGTCAGTTCCGTCAGTTCATTATCAAGGGCAATTAGTTATATTATCGTGTGTGTGTGGAGCTATCATATCAGAGTTAGAACAGAGTAACCCTTTTCAAGTGGTCGGGGGTGGGGTGGGGTGGAGGCACGAGTGGCCTAGTCGTCTAAGGTGCCACGATTCACTGTGCTGAGGGTGCGGTCAGGTAGCCTAGTGGTGAAATCATTAGCTCCTGACATGGGTACAATGTGTGAAGCCCATTTCTGGTGTCCCCCGCTGTGATGTTGCATAACAGAAATGTCCGGAAGATGATTTCCTGATTAACAGGACTGAACTAGAAGGGTTTCAGTGTGTACATGTCATCCTTATTTGTTTTACTGTTGCCTCATCAATATTTTATTTATCTTTCCTGAAGCTGATGTATGATGAAGGTGTGTATTTTGTTTTGAAAATATTCTTCGGTACTGACTATTCCATCTTCTTAGGTCATGGTTAGGAGATTTCCAAATGATAAATTTTTCGCAATAATCCAGACGAGAATCAACAGGGAACATATTCTTGCTCCATTTGGGATTTGTAATTGTTTCACCATGTGTCATTGTTGCCAGAAAACAGTCACTTGTGTCTCATACCAAAATTGCAGAGGTGAAATATAAAATTATGAAAATAATTTGTCTCTGGTGAAATTAACAAGACCCCCAATATGACTCATGCTATGTTATACTACTCAAGGGAAGTTAAAGAACACCCCATTCTTTCATATTACTGAATTTATTGGGGCTGCTTAATCCTTACTTTTTCGAGTAGCATATATGTGACCAACCATGAGATTAGGAACCTGATGGGGGGAAAATTTTGACTGCTCATTATATTTTAAAACTACAGGATCTTTGGCACACAAAAGTACTATTCACATGCGTCATTTCATATTTATAAGGGGCACAGGTGACCCAGTCGTCAAAGCTCCATAATTTGCTGTGCAGAGTTGCGTCCCTTGGGCACGCCAGAAACCAATGATTCGCCCCAATTATGTTTCTAGGTTTGTCAGCACCATACTCGTTGGTTTCACCGAAGTGGTAAATTTCTAAGACCTGCATCACTTCGGGTTTTCCTACCACATTTAGCTGACAAGCCACGATATAACTAGAATACTGTCAAAAGCAGCGTTAAACCCAACTCACTCACTCATATGTATTACAGAGATACGTAGTATCAAACATTTGGACTCATTTTCCGCAAGTCCCATTTTCAGACTTGTAACTGTTTATGTAATTACTGCTTTTTGTAGAGATAATGTCTCATTAATTGAAAGCAGACATGTATTGACATGTTTTTTATTACAGTACAAACTAACAGGAGAAGAGTAAGATATTTTTTGTACAGTCCGCACACATGATGATTTTTATGGAAGTAAGTTGATGTCAAACGTTTTTGACACAATTGTATCTTGGCACCCATAAGGTCACTTTTCTCCTGGTGGATGACGTGTATGCATTGTCAGCTAAATACAGGGTGCCTAATGAAGGGTCCTCAACCCTGAAGTGTTTATTTTTATTTTATTATTTTATCTATCAGGATATGTCTGGAATTATAGCTGACATGTTGTGATTAGTGTTCAGCTTCAGCATCTTATAGCATCCTCCTCTATATCTCCAGGCCTGCCTAAAGCATGTACTCTAGTCTACTGCATATTGCTTTGGATTGCTTGTCATTTGAGACCTTTTTTTTAACATATACATGAACATATTTTAATCTTTTCAATATATTTGTAATGGTTATTATCTTGTTATCATATCTATATTCCATGTGAACGATATTGAGTATTACATTTCTACAATAAAATATTCTTTGTCTAGTTTTGTGTTGTGTACATTTGTCAAAAGGCTTTTTTGAAGATAAGCATGTTTACAGAATTGTGGGCGTTATTTATACCACAAGTACAAAATGTAATTTCTATTCATTCATCACTCGGGGCGGTCGGGTGGCCTAGTGGTTAAAGCGTTAACTCGTCACGCCGAAGACCCGATTCCTGACATGGGTACAATGTGTGAAGCCCATTTCTGGTGTCCCTGCCGTGATATTGCTGGAATATTGCTAAAAGCGGTGTAAAACCATACTCACTCACAAAAAAACTGCAAATCTGAAAATATATTTTTATCCACATCGTCAACTAAAAAAATACTAATAATTTTCAGTGCTCTGTTTCCCTTAATGAAATCTATGGTTGTTAGACAGACATGATGTCAAGCTGAATTAAACAGATTTTTTCAGATTTGGGATTGAGAAAAAAACATTTGCCAAGTAAAGTCAGAAACATTTCAGGGATCCATAGCAACAACATTTTCACCCAATCAAATTTCAACACCCCCTCACATGCGTAGTACATTTTATGCCACTGAATCCTGCACTTGTGAAGGACAAGTATTGTGAGACCCGTGAAGATCAGGGGTAGAATAGGTCTACAGCAACCCATCCTTGCCGTAAAGTAAAATCGTAAGAGGCGACTAATGGGATTGGGTTGTCTGGGTCGCTGACTTGGTTCATGCATGTAATCGGTCCCAGTTGCGTGGATCGATGCTCATGATGTCAATCAGAGGATAGTCTCGTCCAGACTCGATTATTTACAGACTGCCGTCATATAGCTGGAATATTGCTGAGTGCGGCGTTAAACACCAAACAAACAAACAAAGTTATTTTAGGAGAGAAAATGTCACCGCAATACTAATTTATTTTGGGATATTTGAATAAATGTGCTATTGATACTATGGAAAACTACTATTCAGGATAAAAAAGAACCTGTTTTATTTTCCATGCAAAGTTACACGTCATCTCGTCATCTCGTGATCAACATAATGAATTGTACATATCGAATTTGAATCATGGCATTCCCATAGTTGTATGTCTGCAGACACTTTTCTCACTCAGACTAATCCCTGTTGTTTCCAGTGATAATGTTTTTAATTTAATTTAATTTAAACTGTAAATGTAACGTGTGGAGTGAGTGAGTATGGTTTTACGCCGCTTTTAGCAATATTCCAGCAATATCACGGCCGGGGACACCAGAAATGGGCTTCACACATTGTGCCCATGTCGGGAATCGAACCGGGGTCTTTGGCGTGACGAGCGAACGCTTAAACAACTAGGCTATCCGACCGCCACTGTAACGTGTGGAACAGAAATGTTTCTTAAAAGAAACTTACAAAATGTTAATGGCACATTAGATATTACATTCAAATGAAAATGTGTCTTTGATCTCAAGTGCTCATGTCGTGTTCGCTGTGGGGAATCGAACCCGGTCTTTGGCGTGACGAGAGAACGCTTTAACTACTAGGCTACCCCACCAACCTTAAAAAAAGAGCCCTAATAGGCAGTGAATATGATTTTACGCCGCATTATTCAAGCAATATCACGACGGCGAACAACAGGAACTGGCTTCACATATTATACCAATGTGGGAATCGAACCCGGGCCTTCGGTTTGACGACCGAACGCTCAACCAGCAGGCTACCACAGCAACCAGGGCCCCGTTCCACAATGCGATCTTAGTGATAAGTTGGTCGTAACTCCCATACTTTATCATTGGCTTACGACCAACGTAGCACTAAGATCGCTCTACGGAACGGGGCCCTGCATACGACCTGAAGGGAATGAAAACGTGTTGTATACCACACAGAAAAGTGCGCATGTAGATTTAAACATAGAACAATAGCTGTAATAGAAACAAGGATCATACGACTTCAATGTGTTATGAGACACGTGGGGAACATTACTGTTCTCGGCCGGACACGCTCCTAGCCACCACGGGAACATCACAGAAACTCAACACCGACTGTCGCGCGATGCTAGACTTGCTGCTGTCGCTAGAAGGTGCATGACTGAAAAATAGGGAATACACATATTTATGCTTGTTTCTATGAAGTTGTTTATGAGTTGTGCAGTTCGTTGAAAAATCCCCACAGTTATCCACACTCGTGTTAACGATGAAAACCTTACAATGTGTGGAATATATTTAGCTCATTTACCGAAGCCGCATAAAAATCGAGTTGTACCTTCCAAACGGAACAGATTGTTTAGGACGAGTTGGATAGTACCAACTCGTTTCCCTGTAATTGTAGGTATAGATATGCACCTAAAACGCGAATTGAAGTTAAATAAGAATGAAATATAAAAGAAAAGGTCAAAGGTCGTTAGTGTGTCGCGGGGGGGGGGGGGGGGGGGGGGGGGCGGGGGCGGGTCGGTTGGTCGGGTTTGCTGACTTGGTTGATGCATGTCATCGTATCCCAATTGCCTGGATCGATGCTCATGATGTCAGTCACTGGATTGTCTGGTCCAGACTTGATTTTCAGACCGCCGTCATATATCTGGAATATATCTGAGTGCGGCGTTAAACAACAAACAAACAAATAAGTTCTGACCCGTTGGGTTCCAGGGCAGAATAGGTCCCCAGCATCCCATGCTTGTGTAACAGCTGAGTAGATTAGGTTCGGGTATTGTGCAACTCGCTTCATCATCTACAATGTATCCCCGTGTGCTCAGGCTATCAACCACTGGTTCGTCTGTCAAGATTCCATATTTTCAGGATGCCATGATATAGCTAGGAAAATACTGAGTGCGGCGTAGAACAACATTACTCACTCTCCATAAGCCCCGTTTCTCGGAATGATGGTAGGTAACTGACAAACGAAGAAAATATAAGGACCTTTTCAACAAAACTATCTCAGATTATCTTCTTTGTTTAATTATAGACACAGCAATCTCTTTCCGCAAGTTGGTCAGTAGACTAACATTTAGTCTCTGAAATCTTATATTACACAATATCCTTCCTGACTCTAAAAATTAAAAAAATAATAATCCCTATGCTGATTTCAGAGCTTGAGCTGGCTAGACTTGCTTTTGTATGCATTTCAAGATATTTTGTTTTAATTAAATAAATATATTCCACGGTCATGGCGCAGGACTAGTTGGTCAGTCGCGTCGGTCAGTGGTAGCCGCACGATTTGAACGAGCACGTGTGCAGGTCATGCACGTTCAATTACGTCACACATGTACATATACGCGAAGACGTCAGTCTACATTTTCAATGATTCGGTACTAACAAAAAGTAGGTTACAACTATTTCAAAATATTCACCTAGTTATATTACCCCAGGCAGCTAACAGCAAGGCTAGACCCCGGAAGCCAATTGTAAACCAGTTCGTGTGTACAGTGAAGCCATTGTTTCCAATGCGAACCGGTGATGACAGCTGTAAATGGTGAGTTGAACTGATTGATTTCTCCTTATCAAAGCATGTCCCTTGTCGAAAACCACGTATGAGGAACGTCCTGCAGTTCTATATGTCAACAGAAAATATTATATTTTATAAGGTATTTGATAAAATACTGCTTTTGGCTTGATTCCAACTCCGACCTCAGTTAAATGCCTACTTTATTGCTTTGCGAAAATATATCCACACCTGTTTGTCAACATAAACAAACACATTGCTACCGAATTATGCATGCGATCACATCCAACACGTGTTTAAATATCTGCTGCTCTAATTTAGACGAATCGGAGATGGAATCGTATGGGACGTTCCATTCATAATGGGATAGTTTGCACGTAAGGTACAGTCTTTCCCAAGTGTCAATAATGTAGGTTTCAGAGCGTGTATGTATATATATATATATATGCATCTTTTCGTACCTATTTTTACCTATATTGAACTATCGTGGATTCATATATTTTGTATGTTCTTCGTTCATTCATTCTTATTGGTAGTTATTGTAGATAATTCAAACAATCAAAATAAAGTATATATTACTTAAAGTATTACATACCACATTCGCCTTTAATGTATGCGGGGCGGTCGGGTGGCCTAGTGGTTAAAGCGTTTGCTCGTCACGCCGAAGACCCGGGTTCGATTCCCGACATGGGTACAATGTGTGAAGCCCATTTCTGGTGTCCCCCGCCGGGATGTTGCTGGAATATTGTTAAAAGCGGCGTAAAATCAAACTGACTCACTCACTCATTTAATGTATGCGACTTATTTGAAAACGGGTGAGCTTGGAATTATTTTAATTAAACGCGATCGAAGGGAGAAAGGAATCAAATCAAGATATTTTCTTCAAAGATATAAATATCTTTTCTAGATCGGTTACTTTTAATATACTCATGCTAACTTGCTATTTGTCTGCACAAAGCTAAGGCGAGGCTGTGGTTTTGCTCGTTGTAGAAATATCGACGCAATGTCCATGTGTACATATAAAGTAATCTCGTAAATTCTCCTGTACCCAGTGACCAGCTGACTTGCTATAAACACCACACATACACGTTCCCACACAGGCTACAGGTGGGCGGGGCAATATGATATGTTTACATTGCGCCATTGTCCGAGCGTTGCCTAGCAACGGGATATTCTCGGGTCAAACCCATTTCAGGTGTATGCCTTGATACAAAGATTATCAAATTGCATGGCAGGGGCCTATATCACCAGCTATAACAATTTTGTTTTATAGGTTGCGGAATGTTGAAAACTTGAACATAAATGTTCATTCTCTTAGTGTAGATTAGAGCACTCGGAACTTGCTGTCTAATCGTTAAAATTGTAAGTTAGAGTAAGTCTAACCAATTTAACGACTAGACACCATGGCCCGAGTGCTCTCACCTGTTAAATCCATTGCCAACATTTAGAGAACCCTATAACCTAAAATGTTGAAACAAAAGTGTTTTGATAAAAGTAGTTTTAAAGATAATCAAACACTCTTTGCTCAACAGAAGCCGACTTTGCGTGATGCACATTAAATATGTTCCGGGACTTTCGCACGTGCAGCTCGCTCCTTGGCGATTTGGGTTATGAAATGCATGTGCCGGGGCATGTAAACAATTCATATAGGGCCAACTCGAGCATATGTATCAATCAGTTAATGCTACTTACCCATATCCATGGCCTTATTATGGGCAAATAGCCCTGATCGCGATAAACGTAATTTCTTTTCTGTCTGTCCGTTTCGTTGAACGAAAAGGCACCCATATCACAAGTACGTACGAATACTAGTGAGTGAGTGAGTTAAATTCAACGTCGCATCGGCATTATTTCAGCTATATAAGTGAGTGAGTTGAGTTCAACGCCGCTTTTAACATTATTCCAGTTATATCGCGGCGTGTCAGCTTAATGTGGGAGGAAAGTCCGAAGTGATGCAGGTCTCAGACGTTTACCACTTCGGTGAGACCCACGAGCACGGGTATGGTGCTGACAAACCTAGAAATATAATCGGGGCGAACCGGGATTGGAACCCACAATCATAGGTTTCTGGCGTGCCCAAGGGACGCAGCTTTGCATAGCGAATTGCGGCGCCTTAGGCGACTGGGCCACCCGTGCCCCCTTCAACCATTTAACGACGAGATACAAATACTACAATGCCCTACTGTATAAAAAAACTGCTCAAAAAACATATTTCGCAGTTCATTAATGTTGTAAGAATATATTTTGTCATTAATTTTATAAAAAAAATCTATGTCAGAAGACTTGTTAGCCGACACACATTTTTCCTGAAATTGCTCTGTGGTCAAGGTAAATGATAGGCGGAAAAAGTTGGCTAATGCACGGTCATAGACAAAGGAGCCATGGTTTAAAATATATTAATATTTGAATGGACTATGTGATATCTTGTAAATCATATTAAGTTAACTACTCCCTCCGTGTAATGAGACCGTCTGCGCGAACATCATGCATCACTGTGTTAGATGAGGGTACGAACCGAACCGTGCATATCTCTCTGTTTGTTGTTTAACGCCGCACTCAGCAATATTCCAGCTATATGACGGCGGTCTGTAAATAATCGAGTCTGGACCAGATAATCCAGTGATTGACATCATGCGTATCGATCCACGCAGTTGGGATCGATGACATGCATGAACCAAGTCAGCGAGCCTGACCACCCGATCCCGTTAGTCACCTCTTACAACAAGCATATTCGCCTTTTACGGCAAGCATGGGTTGCTGAAGACCTATTCTATCCCGGATCTTCATGGGTCATATCAGTACTCTGGGTGCCATTAAATCTTCATCTGACACGCAGGTGCCAATATTTCAATGTTAAAACTTGTTTTTCGTCTAATTATTCTCGAAAAGAGTGAAAAATCAATAAACTTTTTCGCTCTGAGCTTATTGGCACGCATGTTCATGCATTCTATATGTGGAAATCCCAGTCTAATTAACTTGAACTTTCCTTGCCCTAAATGGCTTGCAAAATATGTGTGAAGAAATATCTCTCAAGATAATATCCAAATCTTTCTACTTTCGGAAAAAATACCACTATTGGCTTTTAAGTTTGGCTTACCTCTCTTTAAGGGGGGAAATCCGACGAAGAAATAATCCAATTGGTGTCGCCATACTAAATTGAAAACATCAATGCCAGAGGATCACCAGTCACGATTATCTCTCGTAACAGATTCCACTGGGCGTGAAAGGCAAAATAGTGATAAAAAGTATATGTATCGATAACTGAAAATCAGTGATGACACCAGGTGTTCGCGAAAAGGGTAAAACCCGTGAAGATCCGAGGTAAAATAAGTCTACAGCAACCCATTCTTGCCGTAAAAGGCGAATTTGCTTGTCGTAAGCGGCGACTAACCGGATCGGGTGGTCAGGCTCGCTGACTTGGTTCATGCATGTCATCGTATCCCAATTACGTGGATCGATGCTCGTGATGCTCACTGGATTGTCTGGTGCAGACTTTAATATTTTACAGACCGCCGTCATATAGCTGGAATATTGCTGAGTACGGCGTTAAACAACAAACAAACAAACAAACAAACAAAAAGGGTAAACCTGTCCTGCACTACGGGTAGCCCCCACCACACACATAATTTTCAGGACAGTCGGGTAGCCTAGTGGTTAAAGCGTTCGCCCGTCACGCCGAAGACCCGGGTTCGATTCCCAACATGGGTACAATGTGTGAAGCCCATTTCTGGTAACACCCGCCACTCTCACAATTTTCACACAAAATTAAGTGTTTGTTCATTGCCTAACGCTGCACCCAGCAATACTCCTGTCACACGACGTCGAACCTATACAATCGAGTCTGGGCCAGACGATCCAGTGAGAGTGAGTCTGGGCCAGACAATCCAGTGACAGTGAGTCTGGGCCAGACAATCCAGTGTCAGAACAGCGCGTTTACCGATTTTGATATTTTAACTAACGCATTATGTGTTAAGTTTTTATTTCTTCTAGGCGGTGGGGTAGCCTAGTGGTTAAAGCGTTCGTTCGTCGCGCCGAAGAACTGGGTTCGATTCCCGACATGGGTACACTGAGTGAAACCCATTTCTGGTGTCCCCCGCCGTGATATTACTGGAATATTGGTAAAAGCGGCGTAAGAGGATAGGTACTTTGTCAGAGTACGTGGGGTCTGGAACAGTAAGGAACCAGGAACAGTTTTGTCGTGTTATCTTGACTACCAGACAACCGTGACAAGGATTCCCCGGTGACCAGGAAGTTATATCGCCCCCAAATGTATATCCTGTTCGTATTAAGTATAGAGCGACCGTTGTGTAGTCTGGTGGTTAAAGCGTTCGCTCGTCACACCGAAGACCCGGGTTTGATTCCCCACATTGGTGCAATATCTGAAGTCCATTTCTGGTGTCCCCCGATATTGCTGAAATATTGTAAGAAGCGGCGTGAAACCATACTCACTCGTATAGGAATTCCCATCAGTTACTGCATGTAGTTGCGTCCCTTAATTATGCAAGGATCCGCTGATCGAAATTTCATTAGCAGATTCAAACCTAATTCTGATCCTTGATTTGTGAGCCTCATACCGAGCTTTTAGCTTTCACCAAAGTGGTTTCACATGTCCTCCGCCGTGACGATGCTGGTGTAAGCTGGTGAAAGACTTAAGAAATATGATCGATTTGCCACCTGTTTGGGACAGTTCTAATGTCTCGGCCAAAACAGTTCTTTGTAGGCTCTGCATAATTGCACAATGAAGCCTGTCTTCCCGAGGCAAGGGAGTTAACTGACTGTAAAAAGTCCGGGAAGTAGACTAAAACCACACATAGAGTATAACAGCGAGACTCCCGCAAGAACACAATATTGTTGTGAAAGTTTATGAAAAGTGTCATTGGAGCTTGACCACCGCGAATGTACAACGAGTGACCTAAGTGCACGTATACCAGTAAGAGGCGTCCTGTATTAATATTGACAATGTATCGAGTCCAGCTGATCGAGACCATGCACTATCAAGGGAGAGCACTCTTCCTTTCATAAACCAATCTGATTGAGGCAGTGTAAAATCCTGGCTTGGCTATTCAAAACCAAGCCCGATTGGAACTGTTCAATGACTCAATCAAAGTTAATGCTGGAATTACCAAGACAAGTATTTTAACAGCATATTAGTGTTTATCCTGCATTTCATTAACTCATCGAGACGTTCAAACACAGGGCTGTGAAACGTAATACAATATTCTCCTTTCAGCAATACAAATATTTTCGATTAATTTCTGACTGTTTAATTGCATACAAGAAACTGTACTGACTGTGCTCGTTGGCTTTAGCAAAATGGTTAATATCCAAGACCTGGATCACTTCGGGTGTGGGCTTAATAATAATAATAATAATAATAATAATAATAATAATATTATTATTATTATTATTATTATTATTATTATTATTATGATATTAATTTATTTTTTTTAAATTTTATATTTAAAAAAAATATTTTTTTTAATACTTAATAATATGATACTCAAAAGAAGTTAAAGAACATCCGAATCTTTCTTATTACTATAGTTAATCCACATGAAGATTAACTACAGTAATATGAAAGAATCAGGTGTTCTTTAACATCCTTTGAGTAGTATATATAATCTTACAATCCGCGATATTTACTGTTTAAAGCGGCGTTAAAAACATTTGATCTCAATCACTCCAAATACTCAACGGCCACACGGACCCGTGAAGATCCGGGGTAGAATAGGTCTTCATCAACCCATGCTTGCCGTAAAAGGCCACTGTGCTTGTCGTAAGAGGTGACTAACGGGATCAGGTGTCAGGCTCGCTGACTTGGATGATGCATGTCATCGATCCCAATTGCGTGGATCGATGCTCATGATGTCAATCACTGGATTGTCTGGTCCAGACTCGATTATTTACAGACCGCCGTCATATATCTGGAATATTGCGGAATGCGGCGTTAAACAACAAACAAACAAACAAAACTTTCAGAATGGTGTCTCTAGAAATGCAGACACACATATACCAGTCACCACCAACAGCGGCGCTCACTTCTGACAAGGACTGAACACACTGCAAATAAACGCGGTCCAAAATAGCCTCGATGAGGAAGTTTATATGATTTATTGTTTTGAAGTGCTTGTGTCAAAGTAGGCTGGATGTATAGCAGTTTATTTATCTAGGTATAGGGACATCCTCGGGCCATTGGTCGCCTTGTTTAGATCAGCGATAGGAACACATTGATAAAAGTTTGAGAAACTACATAGCTAGTCTGACATACAGACCCTGAAACAAATATATCCAATACAGCCCATGCAAGCCTATAATGTTTGTCAAGTCTAGATTACTGCGGTATCGGAAATCAGTATCTTTAAATGTAGAAAGACTCTGGGCTCCTTTTTATTATATTTTACAACTGTAATTTAACAACTGTTTTTTTCTGTTCATTTCAGAGACTAGATGCTAGTTAACTATATAGCTTAAACGCTTGGTTGACAGTTCATTGAATAAGTGAATGTTTTCCTAACGCCGCAGTCAGAATTATTCCAGTTGTATATCGGCGAGGGACACCAGCAATGGGCTTCACATATTGTACCCATGTGGAAAATCGAACCCGGGTCTTCGGCGTGACGAGCGAACGCAAAAACCTCTTGGCTACCCTACCGCCTCTTGAAAAAACCCTGTATACGTTAGCTTGCTTAATAGTTCAGTGTAGCTTAAGTGAATGTTTTCTGAACGCCACAGTCAGCAATGTTCCAGCTATGTCATGGCGACCAGGGAATTATCGAGTCGAGGTCAGACAAACCAGTGGTTGACAGCATGAACGACGTTTCAGGCTACGAGTAAGTGAGTGAGTTAATATTTAACGTCACTTTGGCGATATTTCAGCCATATCGTGACGAGTCCGGTCACAATGGCCTACTGTCAATAAGTCGCACAGTGTTGTGTGCCGCGGGCATGCAAGAAAGCTATGATCGTTGGTTCGAATCCCAGGTTCGCACTGTTTAATTTTTGGTTTGCCAGCACCACGGCCGTGCTCGTGGGTTTCACCAAGCAAAGACCTACATCATTTCGGGTTTTCCTCCCACACCAAGTTGCCACGCCGCGATATAACTGAAATAGTGTTCAAAGCGCTGTTAAATCAAACTGTGGGAATCAAAAAGTAAATATTTAATTCTGTCTCGAAAAAAATCCAAGCTGGAAAAAGTTGTTGATTTGACAAGGACTATCGCTGAGAATAGAATCCTCCGGATTAACAGGGTTTCACTGTAATCCAGACCAGATTATCTCTGCTTCATACCGCCTCGGTGCTCCAGCGGATAGAGTGTGTCGACCACCTGGAAGGACGGTCGGATAGCCTAGTGGTTGAAGCGTTCGCCCGTCACGCCGAAGACCCAGGTTCGATTCCCAACATGGGTACAATGTGTGAAGCCCATTTCTGGTAACACCCGCCACTCTCACAATTTTCACACAAAATTAAGTGTTTGTTCATTGCCTAACGCTGCACCCAGCAATACTCCTGTCACACGACGTCGAACCTATACAATCGAGTCTGGGCCAGACGATCCAGTGAGAGTGAGTCTGGGCCAGACAATCCAGTGACAGTGAGTCTGGGCCAGACAATCCAGTGTCAGAACAGCGCGTTTACCGATTTTGATATTTTAACTAACGCATTATGTGTTAAGTTTTTATTTCTTCTAGGCGGTGGGGTAGCCTAGTGGTTAAAGCGTTCGTTCGTCGCGCCGAAGAACTGGGTTCGATTCCCGACATGGGTACACTGAGTGAAACCCATTTCTGGTGTCCCCCGCCGTGATATTACTGGAATATTGGTAAAAGCGGCGTAAGAGGATAGGTACTTTGTCAGAGTACGTGGGGTCTGGAACAGTAAGGAACCAGGAACAGTTTTGTCGTGTTATCTTGACTACCAGACAACCGTGACAAGGATTCCCCGGTGACCAGGAAGTTATATCGCCCCCAAATGTATATCCTGTTCGTATTAAGTATAGAGCGACCGTTGTGTAGTCTGGTGGTTAAAGCGTTCGCTCGTCACACCGAAGACCCGGGTTTGATTCCCCACATTGGTGCAATATCTGAAGTCCATTTCTGGTGTCCCCCGATATTGCTGAAATATTGTAAGAAGCGGCGTGAAACCATACTCACTCGTATAGGAATTCCCATCAGTTACTGCATGTAGTTGCGTCCCTTAATTATGCAAGGATCCGCTGATCGAAATTTCATTAGCAGATTCAAACCTAATTCTGATCCTTGATTTGTGAGCCTCATACCGAGCTTTTAGCTTTCACCAAAGTGGTTTCACATGTCCTCCGCCGTGACGATGCTGGTGTAAGCTGGTGAAAGACTTAAGAAATATGATCGATTTGCCACCTGTTTGGGACAGTTCTAATGTCTCGGCCAAAACAGTTCTTTGTAGGCTCTGCATAATTGCACAATGAAGCCTGTCTTCCCGAGGCAAGGGAGTTAACTGACTGTAAAAAGTCCGGGAAGTAGACTAAAACCACACATAGAGTATAACAGCGAGACTCCCGCAAGAACACAATATTGTTGTGAAAGTTTATGAAAAGTGTCATTGGAGCTTGACCACCGCGAATGTACAACGAGTGACCTAAGTGCACGTATACCAGTAAGAGGCGTCCTGTATTAATATTGACAATGTATCGAGTCCAGCTGATCGAGACCATGCACTATCAAGGGAGAGCACTCTTCCTTTCATAAACCAATCTGATTGAGGCAGTGTAAAATCCTGGCTTGGCTATTCAAAACCAAGCCCGATTGGAACTGTTCAATGACTCAATCAAAGTTAATGCTGGAATTACCAAGACAAGTATTTTAACAGCATATTAGTGTTTATCCTGCATTTCATTAACTCATCGAGACGTTCAAACACAGGGCTGTGAAACGTAATACAATATTCTCCTTTCAGCAATACAAATATTTTCGATTAATTTCTGACTGTTTAATTGCATACAAGAAACTGTACTGACTGTGCTCGTTGGCTTTAGCAAAATGGTTAATATCCAAGACCTGGATCACTTCGGGTGTGGGCTTAATAATAATAATAATAATAATAATAATAATAATAATAATAATAATAATAATATTATTATTATTATTATTATTATTATTATTATTATTATTATTATTATTATTATATTAATTTATTTTTTTTAAATTTTATATTTAAAAAAAATATTTTTTTTAATACTTAATAATATGATACTCAAAAGAAGTTAAAGAACATCCGAATCTTTCTTATTACTATAGTTAATCCACATGAAGATTAACTACAGTAATATGAAAGAATCAGGTGTTCTTTAACATCCTTTGAGTAGTATATATAATCTTACAATCCGCGATATTTACTGTTTAAAGCGGCGTTAAAAACATTTGATCTCAATCACTCCAAATACTCAACGGCCACACGGACCCGTGAAGATCCGGGGTAGAATAGGTCTTCATCAACCCATGCTTGCCGTAAAAGGCCACTGTGCTTGTCGTAAGAGGTGACTAACGGGATCAGGTGTCAGGCTCGCTGACTTGGATGATGCATGTCATCGATCCCAATTGCGTGGATCGATGCTCATGATGTCAATCACTGGATTGTCTGGTCCAGACTCGATTATTTACAGACCGCCGTCATATATCTGGAATATTGCGGAATGCGGCGTTAAACAACAAACAAACAAACAAAACTTTCAGAATGGTGTCTCTAGAAATGCAGACACACATATACCAGTCACCACCAACAGCGGCGCTCACTTCTGACAAGGACTGAACACACTGCAAATAAACGCGGTCCAAAATAGCCTCGATGAGGAAGTTTATATGATTTATTGTTTTGAAGTGCTTGTGTCAAAGTAGGCTGGATGTATAGCAGTTTATTTATCTAGGTATAGGGACATCCTCGGGCCATTGGTCGCCTTGTTTAGATCAGCGATAGGAACACATTGATAAAAGTTTGAGAAACTACATAGCTAGTCTGACATACAGACCCTGAAACAAATATATCCAATACAGCCCATGCAAGCCTATAATGTTTGTCAAGTCTAGATTACTGCGGTATCGGAAATCAGTATCTTTAAATGTAGAAAGACTCTGGGCTCCTTTTTATTATATTTTACAACTGTAATTTAACAACTGTTTTTTTCTGTTCATTTCAGAGACTAGATGCTAGTTAACTATATAGCTTAAACGCTTGGTTGACAGTTCATTGAATAAGTGAATGTTTTCCTAACGCCGCAGTCAGAATTATTCCAGTTGTATATCGGCGAGGGACACCAGCAATGGGCTTCACATATTGTACCCATGTGGAAAATCGAACCCGGGTCTTCGGCGTGACGAGCGAACGCAAAAACCTCTTGGCTACCCTACCGCCTCTTGAAAAAACCCTGTATACGTTAGCTTGCTTAATAGTTCAGTGTAGCTTAAGTGAATGTTTTCTGAACGCCACAGTCAGCAATGTTCCAGCTATGTCATGGCGACCAGGGAATTATCGAGTCGAGGTCAGACAAACCAGTGGTTGACAGCATGAACGACGTTTCAGGCTACGAGTAAGTGAGTGAGTTAATATTTAACGTCACTTTGGCGATATTTCAGCCATATCGTGACGAGTCCGGTCACAATGGCCTACTGTCAATAAGTCGCACAGTGTTGTGTGCCGCGGGCATGCAAGAAAGCTATGATCGTTGGTTCGAATCCCAGGTTCGCACTGTTTAATTTTTGGTTTGCCAGCACCACGGCCGTGCTCGTGGGTTTCACCAAGCAAAGACCTACATCATTTCGGGTTTTCCTCCCACACCAAGTTGCCACGCCGCGATATAACTGAAATAGTGTTCAAAGCGCTGTTAAATCAAACTGTGGGAATCAAAAAGTAAATATTTAATTCTGTCTCGAAAAAAATCCAAGCTGGAAAAAGTTGTTGATTTGACAAGGACTATCGCTGAGAATAGAATCCTCCGGATTAACAGGGTTTCACTGTAATCCAGACCAGATTATCTCTGCTTCATACCGCCTCGGTGCTCCAGCGGATAGAGTGTGTCGACCACCTGGAAGGACGGTCGGATAGCCTAGTGGTTGAAGCGTTCGCCCGTCACGCCGAAGACCCAGGTTCGATTCCCAACATGGGTACAATGTGTGAAGCCCATTTCTGGTAACACCCGCCACTCTCACAATTTTCACACAAAATTAAGTGTTTGTTCATTGCCTAACGCTGCACCCAGCAATACTCCTGTCACACGACGTCGAACCTATACAATCGAGTCTGGGCCAGACGATCCAGTGAGAGTGAGTCTGGGCCAGACAATCCAGTGACAGTGAGTCTGGGCCAGACAATCCAGTGTCAGAACAGCGCGTTTACCGATTTTGATATTTTAACTAACGCATTATGTGTTAAGTTTTTATTTCTTCTAGGCGGTGGGGTAGCCTAGTGGTTAAAGCGTTCGTTCGTCGCGCCGAAGAACTGGGTTCGATTCCCGACATGGGTACACTGAGTGAAACCCATTTCTGGTGTCCCCCGCCGTGATATTACTGGAATATTGGTAAAAGCGGCGTAAGAGGATAGGTACTTTGTCAGAGTACGTGGGGTCTGGAACAGTAAGGAACCAGGAACAGTTTTGTCGTGTTATCTTGACTACCAGACAACCGTGACAAGGATTCCCCGGTGACCAGGAAGTTATATCGCCCCCAAATGTATATCCTGTTCGTATTAAGTATAGAGCGACCGTTGTGTAGTCTGGTGGTTAAAGCGTTCGCTCGTCACACCGAAGACCCGGGTTTGATTCCCCACATTGGTGCAATATCTGAAGTCCATTTCTGGTGTCCCCCGATATTGCTGAAATATTGTAAGAAGCGGCGTGAAACCATACTCACTCGTATAGGAATTCCCATCAGTTACTGCATGTAGTTGCGTCCCTTAATTATGCAAGGATCCGCTGATCGAAATTTCATTAGCAGATTCAAACCTAATTCTGATCCTTGATTTGTGAGCCTCATACCGAGCTTTTAGCTTTCACCAAAGTGGTTTCACATGTCCTCCGCCGTGACGATGCTGGTGTAAGCTGGTGAAAGACTTAAGAAATATGATCGATTTGCCACCTGTTTGGGACAGTTCTAATGTCTCGGCCAAAACAGTTCTTTGTAGGCTCTGCATAATTGCACAATGAAGCCTGTCTTCCCGAGGCAAGGGAGTTAACTGACTGTAAAAAGTCCGGGAAGTAGACTAAAACCACACATAGAGTATAACAGCGAGACTCCCGCAAGAACACAATATTGTTGTGAAAGTTTATGAAAAGTGTCATTGGAGCTTGACCACCGCGAATGTACAACGAGTGACCTAAGTGCACGTATACCAGTAAGAGGCGTCCTGTATTAATATTGACAATGTATCGAGTCCAGCTGATCGAGACCATGCACTATCAAGGGAGAGCACTCTTCCTTTCATAAACCAATCTGATTGAGGCAGTGTAAAATCCTGGCTTGGCTATTCAAAACCAAGCCCGATTGGAACTGTTCAATGACTCAATCAAAGTTAATGCTGGAATTACCAAGACAAGTATTTTAACAGCATATTAGTGTTTATCCTGCATTTCATTAACTCATCGAGACGTTCAAACACAGGGCTGTGAAACGTAATACAATATTCTCCTTTCAGCAATACAAATATTTTCGATTAATTTCTGACTGTTTAATTGCATACAAGAAACTGTACTGACTGTGCTCGTTGGCTTTAGCAAAATGGTTAATATCCAAGACCTGGATCACTTCGGGTGTGGGCTTAATAATAATAATAATAATAATAATAATAATAATAATAATAATATTATTATTATTATTATTATTATTATTATGATATTAATTTATTTTTTTTAAATTTTATATTTAAAAAAAATATTTTTTTTAATACTTAATAATATGATACTCAAAAGAAGTTAAAGAACATCCGAATCTTTCTTATTACTATAGTTAATCCACATGAAGATTAACTACAGTAATATGAAAGAATCAGGTGTTCTTTAACATCCTTTGAGTAGTATATATAATCTTACAATCCGCGA
Organism: Haliotis cracherodii; assembly: GCF_022045235.1. Classification (NCBI taxonomy): domain Eukaryota; kingdom Metazoa; phylum Mollusca; class Gastropoda; order Lepetellida; family Haliotidae; genus Haliotis; species Haliotis cracherodii. The sequence goes on from NW_027266268.1 coordinate 17,526,625, forward strand.
TATTTACTGTTTAAAGCGGCGTTAAAAACATTTGATCTCAATCACTCCAAATACTCAACGGCCACACGGACCCGTGAAGATCCGGGGTAGAATAGGTCTTCATCAACCCATGCTTGCCGTAAAAGGCCACTGTGCTTGTCGTAAGAGGTGACTAACGGGATCAGGTGTCAGGCTCGCTGACTTGGATGATGCATGTCATCGATCCCAATTGCGTGGATCGATGCTCATGATGTCAATCACTGGATTGTCTGGTCCAGACTCGATTATTTACAGACCGCCGTCATATATCTGGAATATTGCGGAATGCGGCGTTAAACAACAAACAAACAAACAAAACTTTCAGAATGGTGTCTCTAGAAATGCAGACACACATATACCAGTCACCACCAACAGCGGCGCTCACTTCTGACAAGGACTGAACACACTGCAAATAAACGCGGTCCAAAATAGCCTCGATGAGGAAGTTTATATGATTTATTGTTTTGAAGTGCTTGTGTCAAAGTAGGCTGGATGTATAGCAGTTTATTTATCTAGGTATAGGGACATCCTCGGGCCATTGGTCGCCTTGTTTAGATCAGCGATAGGAACACATTGATAAAAGTTTGAGAAACTACATAGCTAGTCTGACATACAGACCCTGAAACAAATATATCCAATACAGCCCATGCAAGCCTATAATGTTTGTCAAGTCTAGATTACTGCGGTATCGGAAATCAGTATCTTTAAATGTAGAAAGACTCTGGGCTCCTTTTTATTATATTTTACAACTGTAATTTAACAACTGTTTTTTTCTGTTCATTTCAGAGACTAGATGCTAGTTAACTATATAGCTTAAACGCTTGGTTGACAGTTCATTGAATAAGTGAATGTTTTCCTAACGCCGCAGTCAGAATTATTCCAGTTGTATATCGGCGAGGGACACCAGCAATGGGCTTCACATATTGTACCCATGTGGAAAATCGAACCCGGGTCTTCGGCGTGACGAGCGAACGCAAAAACCTCTTGGCTACCCTACCGCCTCTTGAAAAAACCCTGTATACGTTAGCTTGCTTAATAGTTCAGTGTAGCTTAAGTGAATGTTTTCTGAACGCCACAGTCAGCAATGTTCCAGCTATGTCATGGCGACCAGGGAATTATCGAGTCGAGGTCAGACAAACCAGTGGTTGACAGCATGAACGACGTTTCAGGCTACGAGTAAGTGAGTGAGTTAATATTTAACGTCACTTTGGCGATATTTCAGCCATATCGTGACGAGTCCGGTCACAATGGCCTACTGTCAATAAGTCGCACAGTGTTGTGTGCCGCGGGCATGCAAGAAAGCTATGATCGTTGGTTCGAATCCCAGGTTCGCACTGTTTAATTTTTGGTTTGCCAGCACCACGGCCGTGCTCGTGGGTTTCACCAAGCAAAGACCTACATCATTTCGGGTTTTCCTCCCACACCAAGTTGCCACGCCGCGATATAACTGAAATAGTGTTCAAAGCGCTGTTAAATCAAACTGTGGGAATCAAAGAGTAAATATTTAATTCTGTCTCGAAAAAAATCCAAGCTGGAAAAAGTTGTTGATTTGACAAGGACTATCGCTGAGAATAGAATCCTCCGGATTAACAGGGTTTCACTGTAATCCAGACCAGATTATCTCTGCTTCATACCGCCTCGGTGCTCCAGCGGATAGAGTGTGTCGACCACCTGGAAGGACGGTCGGATAGCCTAGTGGTTGAAGCGTTCGCCCGTCACGCCGAAGACCCAGGTTCGATTCCCAACATGGGTACAATGTGTGAAGCCCATTTCTGGTAACACCCGCCACTCTCACAATTTTCACACAAAATTAAGTGTTTGTTCATTGCCTAACGCTGCACCCAGCAATACTCCTGTCACACGACGTCGAACCTATACAATCGAGTCTGGGCCAGACGATCCAGTGAGAGTGAGTCTGGGCCAGACAATCCAGTGACAGTGAGTCTGGGCCAGACAATCCAGTGTCAGAACAGCGCGTTTACCGATTTTGATATTTTAACTAACGCATTATGTGTTAAGTTTTTATTTCTTCTAGGCGGTGGGGTAGCCTAGTGGTTAAAGCGTTCGTTCGTCGCGCCGAAGAACTGGGTTCGATTCCCGACATGGGTACACTGAGTGAAACCCATTTCTGGTGTCCCCCGCCGTGATATTACTGGAATATTGGTAAAAGCGGCGTAAGAGGATAGGTACTTTGTCAGAGTACGTGGGGTCTGGAACAGTAAGGAACCAGGAACAGTTTTGTCGTGTTATCTTGACTACCAGACAACCGTGACAAGGATTCCCCGGTGACCAGGAAGTTATATCGCCCCCAAATGTATATCCTGTTCGTATTAAGTATAGAGCGACCGTTGTGTAGTCTGGTGGTTAAAGCGTTCGCTCGTCACACCGAAGACCCGGGTTTGATTCCCCACATTGGTGCAATATCTGAAGTCCATTTCTGGTGTCCCCCGATATTGCTGAAATATTGTAAGAAGCGGCGTGAAACCATACTCACTCGTATAGGAATTCCCATCAGTTACTGCATGTAGTTGCGTCCCTTAATTATGCAAGGATCCGCTGATCGAAATTTCATTAGCAGATTCAAACCTAATTCTGATCCTTGATTTGTGAGCCTCATACCGAGCTTTTAGCTTTCACCAAAGTGGTTTCACATGTCCTCCGCCGTGACGATGCTGGTGTAAGCTGGTGAAAGACTTAAGAAATATGATCGATTTGCCACCTGTTTGGGACAGTTCTAATGTCTCGGCCAAAACAGTTCTTTGTAGGCTCTGCATAATTGCACAATGAAGCCTGTCTTCCCGAGGCAAGGGAGTTAACTGACTGTAAAAAGTCCGGGAAGTAGACTAAAACCACACATAGAGTATAACAGCGAGACTCCCGCAAGAACACAATATTGTTGTGAAAGTTTATGAAAAGTGTCATTGGAGCTTGACCACCGCGAATGTACAACGAGTGACCTAAGTGCACGTATACCAGTAAGAGGCGTCCTGTATTAATATTGACAATGTATCGAGTCCAGCTGATCGAGACCATGCACTATCAAGGGAGAGCACTCTTCCTTTCATAAACCAATCTGATTGAGGCAGTGTAAAATCCTGGCTTGGCTATTCAAAACCAAGCCCGATTGGAACTGTTCAATGACTCAATCAAAGTTAATGCTGGAATTACCAAGACAAGTATTTTAACAGCATATTAGTGTTTATCCTGCATTTCATTAACTCATCGAGACGTTCAAACACAGGGCTGTGAAACGTAATACAATATTCTCCTTTCAGCAATACAAATATTTTCGATTAATTTCTGACTGTTTAATTGCATACAAGAAACTGTACTGACTGTGCTCGTTGGCTTTAGCAAAATGGTTAATATCCAAGACCTGGATCACTTCGGGTGTGGGCTTAATAATAATAATAATAATAATAATAATAATATTATTATTATTATTATTATTATTATTATTATTATTATTATGATATTAATTTATTTTTTTTAAATTTTATATTTAAAAAAAATATTTTTTTTAATACTTAATAATATGATACTCAAAAGAAGTTAAAGAACATCCGAATCTTTCTTATTACTATAGTTAATCCACATGAAGATTAACTACAGTAATATGAAAGAATCAGGTGTTCTTTAACATCCTTTGAGTAGTATATATAATCTTACAATCCGCGATATTTACTGTTTAAAGCGGCGTTAAAAACATTTGATCTCAATCACTCCAAATACTCAACGGCCACACGGACCCGTGAAGATCCGGGGTAGAATAGGTCTTCATCAACCCATGCTTGCCGTAAAAGGCCACTGTGCTTGTCGTAAGAGGTGACTAACGGGATCAGGTGTCAGGCTCGCTGACTTGGATGATGCATGTCATCGATCCCAATTGCGTGGATCGATGCTCATGATGTCAATCACTGGATTGTCTGGTCCAGACTCGATTATTTACAGACCGCCGTCATATATCTGGAATATTGCGGAATGCGGCGTTAAACAACAAACAAACAAACAAAACTTTCAGAATGGTGTCTCTAGAAATGCAGACACACATATACCAGTCACCACCAACAGCGGCGCTCACTTCTGACAAGGACTGAACACACTGCAAATAAACGCGGTCCAAAATAGCCTCGATGAGGAAGTTTATATGATTTATTGTTTTGAAGTGCTTGTGTCAAAGTAGGCTGGATGTATAGCAGTTTATTTATCTAGGTATAGGGACATCCTCGGGCCATTGGTCGCCTTGTTTAGATCAGCGATAGGAACACATTGATAAAAGTTTGAGAAACTACATAGCTAGTCTGACATACAGACCCTGAAACAAATATATCCAATACAGCCCATGCAAGCCTATAATGTTTGTCAAGTCTAGATTACTGCGGTATCGGAAATCAGTATCTTTAAATGTAGAAAGACTCTGGGCTCCTTTTTATTATATTTTACAACTGTAATTTAACAACTGTTTTTTTCTGTTCATTTCAGAGACTAGATGCTAGTTAACTATATAGCTTAAACGCTTGGTTGACAGTTCATTGAATAAGTGAATGTTTTCCTAACGCCGCAGTCAGAATTATTCCAGTTGTATATCGGCGAGGGACACCAGCAATGGGCTTCACATATTGTACCCATGTGGAAAATCGAACCCGGGTCTTCGGCGTGACGAGCGAACGCAAAAACCTCTTGGCTACCCTACCGCCTCTTGAAAAAACCCTGTATACGTTAGCTTGCTTAATAGTTCAGTGTAGCTTAAGTGAATGTTTTCTGAACGCCACAGTCAGCAATGTTCCAGCTATGTCATGGCGACCAGGGAATTATCGAGTCGAGGTCAGACAAACCAGTGGTTGACAGCATGAACGACGTTTCAGGCTACGAGTAAGTGAGTGAGTTAATATTTAACGTCACTTTGGCGATATTTCAGCCATATCGTGACGAGTCCGGTCACAATGGCCTACTGTCAATAAGTCGCACAGTGTTGTGTGCCGCGGGCATGCAAGAAAGCTATGATCGTTGGTTCGAATCCCAGGTTCGCACTGTTTAATTTTTGGTTTGCCAGCACCACGGCCGTGCTCGTGGGTTTCACCAAGCAAAGACCTACATCATTTCGGGTTTTCCTCCCACACCAAGTTGCCACGCCGCGATATAACTGAAATAGTGTTCAAAGCGCTGTTAAATCAAACTGTGGGAATCAAAGAGTAAATATTTAATTCTGTCTCGAAAAAAATCCAAGCTGGAAAAAGTTGTTGATTTGACAAGGACTATCGCTGAGAATAGAATCCTCCGGATTAACAGGGTTTCACTGTAATCCAGACCAGATTATCTCTGCTTCATACCGCCTCGGTGCTCCAGCGGATAGAGTGTGTCGACCACCTGGAAGGACGGTCGGATAGCCTAGTGGTTGAAGCGTTCGCCCGTCACGCCGAAGACCCAGGTTCGATTCCCCACATGGGTACACACATGTGTCAAGCCCATTTCTGGTGTCCCCCCCCCCCCCCCCCCCCGCCGTGATATTGCTGGAATATTGCTAAAAGTGGCGCAACGCTTTAAGTACTCACTAATTACTTCGGTAAAACAAAACGAATGATTACACTTGAAGAGGTCAACACGCCAAAAGAAGGTCCCGTGGACAAGATGCCTAAGATTCACCAATGGCTGTTAACTGCTACTATGAGCTTAAGTCTCTCTCCTCGCCCGACCGAACGTGTATTTATTGCTGGTTGTTTTTCATTCCTTTGAAGAACTGCTGATCATAAATCCGAGTTGTTAACTCTCGGACGAGACACTTATTCAATATACAAGTGTAGGTGAGTACTTGGGGTGTATCGATTGATCCTATTGATCACAATTGTCCACAGCCCGATAGCAATGTAACAATGACATACCAAACATCAATAGTTATCGATACTACGCCGCACACGTGATAAAATTAAAACATACTGTTAATCATATTATTTTCAAAAATATTCAGAAAAGCTCAAAAATATTTTTTAGGCAATAATAAGATGTATACTCCTTTAAACCACATTTCACTTTTCCGGTAGTCTGTTATTGATCTTTAGGACATCGTGGGCGTGTAGGCTTTGTAACCATATAAAAAATAGCTAATTTAATTTAAAAATATTTAGGGATATTTTTGTAAACGTGTGTTTTAAAATATAAGAAACAAGAAAATCTGTTCACTTTCAAAAACTGAAAAGACTTGCCGAACTTGCATACACTTTCTTTGTAGTTTTCGAATATTTGAAGGTGTGTGGGAGACTATTAAAACTGCGTTGAAGGATGATGAGGTTGTTTGGTTTTTTTAACGCCGCACTCAGCAGAATTCCAGTTTTATGACGATGTAACAAATGTTATATTTGGGATAACACTTTCTTTGTAAAGTACCGATTCTCGTATTTTGGGGGGTATGAGTCCCGTACGGGATTCGAACCCACACAGCCAGAGTGGGGCACCTCATCGCCATCACACAAAGACAGCGATCTAACACACTCAGCCTCCGAGACTTCCACAAAATGAAAGTCCGAAAACTGGTATTCTAGATCACGTGCTTTGTGTACCCCTCTGACAAGTGTAAATTGGCACGGCTCCCATGGCCGAAAGCTATGAACATTTAAAAAGTGGTCAAACGTAACAAATTATATATTTGGGATAACGCTTTCTTCGTAAAGTATAGATTCTCCTATTTTTTGCGTTTAGTCAAGTCACACTTTATGACGGCGGCCTGTGAATAATCGAATCTGGACCAGACAATCCAGTGAGCATTGATCTTGATCCAATGACATGCATCAGCCAAGTCAGCGGGGCGGTCGGGTAGCCTAGTGGTTTAAGCTTTCGCTCGTCTCGCCGAAGACCCGGGTTCGATTCCCGACATGGGTACAATGTGTGAAGCCCATTTATGGTGTCCTCCGTCGTGATATTGCTGGAATATTGCTAAAAGCGACGTAAGAGGGTAGGTACTTTGTCAGAATACGTGGGTCTGCCCCTCCCCCCCTCCCAAGTGCGTACACGATGACCTCGGGAGGGGAGGGGAGGGGAGGGGAGGGAGCGGAGACTTCCCTGTGACCTTACACTGTATATCTCATAAGGAAGTCCCCTTGTGGCGCGTGACTTGCGGTATATGGGTTTGATTCCCCATCATCTCGAGGTTCCAAACATTTACACGACGTCTCAGAATAACCAGGAACAGTATTGTCGTGTTACCTTGACTACCAGACAACACTGACAAGGATTCCCCGGGGACCAGGAAGTTACATCGCCCCCAAATGTATATCCTGTTCGTATTAAGTATAGAGCGACCGTTGTGTAGTATGGTGGTTAAAGCGTTCGCTCGTCACACCGAAGGCCCGGGTTCGATTGCCCACATTGGTGCAATATCTGAAGTCCATTTCTGGTATCCCCCGATATTGCTGGAATATGGTAAGAAGCGGCGTGAAACCATACTCACTCGTATTGGAATTCCCATCAGTTACTGCATGTAGTTGCGTCCCTTAATTATGCAAGGATCCGGTGATCGAAATTTCATTAACAGATTCAAACCTAATTCTGATCCTTGATTTGTGAGCATCATACCGAGCTTTTAGCTTTCACCAAAGTGGTTTCACATGTCCTCCGCCGTGACGATGCTGGTGAAAGCGGCGTAAAACCATACTCACTCACTCACCACAGTGGAACACGTCTGCGATCTACGTCATTATCATGCTGTGATATAAGTGAAATTAGGTTTATTTTCAAATTATAAAGTGGCGTAAATAATAAAGGTCAAAGTCAAAGAATAATCAGTCTCGATTATCTGCCGAAATATATGTCATTGGTCGTAAAAAGCACACTAGTGGTGAAGGGGCGGTCGGGTAGCCTAGTGGTTAAAGCGTTCGCTCGTCACGCCGAAGACCCGGGTTCGATTCCCGACATGGGTACAATGTGTGAAGCCCATTTCTGGTGTCCCCCGCCGTGATATTGCTGGAATATTGCTAAAAGCGGCGTAAAACCATACTCACTCGCTCACACTAGTGGTGAAGATTTTATGAATGGATCACTGAATGTCAGTGATGACACCGGGGGTTCGCGAAAAGGGTAAGCATGAACTGCCCTACCAGTAGCAACCGCCACTCACGATTTGAATAAAAAGTAAATATTTGTTGTCTAAAGCCTGAGGTAAACATTCAAAGTAAAATGCTGGCAAAATGCCATCGGCTTTGAACACAAGTCACTCACTCACACAGTATAAGAGGTAAGCGGAAGGTATGGAAGTACTTATAGTTTATTTTCGATGTGTTTTTGGCAATGGAAGCAAACGTATACATGCCCCAATCTGCAAGTCTCAAAATATCTTATTGTTATCAATGTACAGCTGGACATTACAAATAGAATATCACAGAACGTGATATGATCATATTATTATGAGTAGATCGCAACCGAAAGGTTTTTTAAAATTAATTTTGAAGTTAAAATGGTGTTTTTGATAAGTATGCTGTATTGTGTTGTTCTTTGTTGTTTAACGCCGCACCCAGCAATATTCCAGATATATGACGGCGGTCTGTAAATAATCGAATCTGGACCAGACAATCCAGTGATTAATATCATGAGCATCGATCCACACCATTGGGATCGATGACAAGCATCAACAAAGTCAGCGAGCCTGACCACCCGATCCCGGTATATTGAATGTACCTATATATTAGTGACCATGTACGCGAAATGATGACAGACAAACACAACGATGACCAACACAGCCAATACACCCCCAGCCCCGCTCATGGGAATTGCGTCCTAGAAGAGGCCCCCAGTAAGCTATGCTTGTATAAGCGACGACTTGCTTCATGGTGGTCGGCCCCGACCGCTTGGTTTGATTGCATGTCACAGTGTCCTGGCCACAGGCTAGACTTGCACATGTCTATAAGGCAATGATTATTAGTTCAAATAATAATTTCTAGATTATGTAAACAATAAGAACAAGTTGCAATGATTGGAGTCAGCTAGCTTGTACTGTTCACATATCTAGACTTGCCTATTAGGAGGATAGAATTAATTTACATCCATGGACGTTTCTTTCAGTACAGCCTTGGAGCAAGGCTAGCCCTAAGCCTTTGTGTCGTTGCATAAATATATCTAGAACTAATATATCACACGAGTCTCTGAAATGCACTATTCAGTGTATCCTTACACTATTGTGACTGCCCTGGGTGATTTAGAGTGTTATCCTACCCTTACAGCGGTGATTAGTACTCATGTTATCAACCACTGGTTGGACTGTTCAAGGCTAGACCCAATCACACCCATCAGGTCATCGTGAACTAACTGTGTGTTTACTGACTATGACGTTCTGAACGGTATGTTTTGTTTGTTTGTTGTTTGACGCCGAAATATTCCAGCTATACGAGGGAGGTGAATGCCATGCACGCAATCACCTACCAAATAAATCTTTAACGATGTTGTATAGAAACATGCATGAACAGTTCACCGGACCACAATTGTGTGGTACAAACTCCATTATTGACAGACCGCGGTCATATAGCTGTAATATTGTTGTATGTGGCGATAAACAAACACAAACAAACAACGGCTGAGCACTGACGCAAAAACGTTAAGTTAATATGAGAGGCCAATAATATGATCTAAGTAATATAGAGCTTTTCATTCAGTTCCACGAATACCCCACCTGTGCATTGCATGAAACTGATAACCCACTGAAGCGTGAAGATCGTGTCGATTGAATTCCGTTAACTGTTCATGAATATTAATGAGACCCCATACGTCATCGCTTTCCGCGAAAGCATGACCACGCGCTATTCAAATCTGATGGGTCAGGACGTGACCTCAACGCGGTGATTCTCCGAGAAGCGTCTTTGACAACGAAGCATGTTGTTATTCAGGTGAAAATGTCGTTGTGTGAGCCAGTTTGACACAGTGGAATATACTAATACGTTTACAACATGACGAAGGTAGCACCTGAAGACCACCCAAGTCCAGGAGGTGAGTTGATGATATATCATTTATGAAAACACCTATTCGATCTTCAGGCTGTCCAGGTGCAATATACCCGCCTCGTCTACATAATCGATGGTGCTTGATCGATAAGGCTCACTGTCTTTCACAACAGCATCTACGCTCGTAACAAAAGGCTGTTATTGACATCGGTGTGTGCATTTACCCAATGTTGAAATCATCATGTTTACTCGACTCCCGCGGGTATTTTGGCATCAATTTGCTGTGAAATCTGACCATGGCTTGTGTCAATATACATTTCCATCACGTACACGTTAAAATGTTTTCAGGCATAATACAAAAACATGGCTTACATACAGTGTAAATGTTTACATCAATGTTGTATGTGTAGTGTTTTAGCTCATTCTTAAATCAAGACAAATACTAAAATGTATTGAAATAATAAAGTTAGATAAAACTGTTTATCGGGTACACATATTTTTTGCACACTGTGAACAAACTACGATGTTTGGAATCAATAGATACCAAGGCGTCTTTAAAATCAATTCGATCCACCCGAAGTTGTTTACCTGATCATATATACAGATACCACGGCGTCTTTATAATCATTTCGATACATCCGAAGTTGTTTACCTGATCATATATACAGATACCAGGGCGTTTCTAATTTCAATTCGATACATCCGAAGTTGTTCACCTGATCATAAACATTTAGTATTGACAGTATATTTAATGAGTATCTTAATAAAATAGTATGATATAGTATATAGTATTATATGCTACTATCATCAAGCTGGCAATCGTATATCAGATTATAATAAGGAACACTAAACTTGCTGTCAATGAATTGTTCTGAAAATACATACACTATCCTGAACATGATGTTAGGGACACCGCCCATCACATGCCGACGACAGAATTACAATTCAACGTTGTATAAAAAAATATTTTTTTAAGAACAAAATGTATCTATTTCAAAAGCTGGCCGCTAATCCACTTAACATCCACGGTTGCGTCTAATCGGATTAAACTTGATTACAGTGAGCTGTACTTTGACACTGGTTTCACCGTGTTTAGCGTTTAGTGTTTAGTTACAGTGCGAGTCTGTACGACTCTGAAAACGTCCAGTTTTCGAATGCATGCTATCAAGACATCTGTAACATGCTGAAGTAGAATGTGTTTCCGAGCATTTTAGACAGACATGGTCACCTCACGAATGTATCGTCATATATACAGTTAACTACGTTTATAACGAACACGCTTATAACGAACTGACGGATATAACGAACTTATTTTTTAGTCCCGGCCATTTGACGTAAATATGCTGTATATATGCTTATAACGAACTACGGTTATTACGAACTAAAATTAGTGGTCCCTTTGAGTTCGTTATAACCGTATTTTTCTGTATCATATAATTATGTGTAGAAAACTGATTCTAGTATAATACTTAATTTATTTCTTGAATGGATCAAGGAATTTCCTCGGGGATGATTCCCAAACCATCCGTTCATCAGCATCATCATCCTTGGTGGGTTCATTGAAGTTATGTCCGCCTCCTTTGTCTATAGTGGAGAGAGCGTTTACCCCGGAGAGGAGAAGGTTGGGGGTTCGATCTCCGGCAGCGTCGTTCCGAAAGACGTAAAAAGATGGTTCTTGTTGTTACCCTGCCTGGCGCTTGGCATTAGGAGTTACACCAAGGAATAGTCGGCTCGATGTCAGTATAACGTGTCTTAAAGGGGTGTTCAGTGGGCTAGCTCGATTAAATCCCGGCATTAGCCCGAACTAGTACAAGCAGCCACACACACACGCGTGCATGCACGTCGCTACGTGAAATCATTTTGAATGCGACATAAAACCCCATATCACCTCACCTCGCATTATTAAAGTTATAAACGTCTACTTTGGGCTTCCATCTCTGTTCAAGCCGACACGCCGTAAAATAAATACCCGTATGTGTAAAGCAGCGTACAAATATGCATATAAATATATGTTTTAATATTTTGTTTGTAATACAAATTGTTTTCGCTGCACTCAGCAATATTCCAGCTATATGACAGCGGGCTGTAAATAATCGAGTCTGGACCAGACAAACGAGTGAGTGATGTCATGAGCAACGTCCACGCCGCCGAGGCACAATGACCCGCAGTCATCCAAGTCATCGAGCCTGACCACCCAATCCATTAGGTCGCCTCTTTTGACCAGCATAGGTTACTCGACTCGATAGGCTCGCTGACTTGGGTGATGCATGTCATCGATCCCAATTGCGTGGATCGATGCTCATGATATTAATCACTGGATTATCTGGTCCAGACTCGATTATTTGTAGACCGCCGTCATATTTCCGAGTGCGGCGTTAAACCAACCAACCAACCAACCCAGTCACCTACCAAATCCCACCCTCACACTTGTGATGGATTTCGGATTAAAAAAGGCCCCAGCAACCTTTGCTTGACGAAGGATGCGGCCAAATGGGTCGGGTTGTTAGGTTCGGTGACTTCATTCGTGTCATCATATTCCGACGACATATCAGTCACTGGATTGGATGGAATATTGCTAAGTGCGGCTAACAGCAAATAGCCTAACCCTCAAAAGACTCCCCTCCCGCGCACCTTATATAATAGATATAAGTATAGGTACAATTGAATCAGATGGCTTGGCATTTGAAAGAAATGAGTGAGTGAATGTTATCTAATGCCGCAATCATCAATATTCCAGCTATATCAGCACGGCGTGTAATTGATCTAGACCAGACACAGTTGTTAATAAAATTATGTAGTCTATAATATTGTTATGCCTAAATATGTTTGACAAATATGTATTTATAAAGAAATTTGTATTTATGACTCACTTGTGTATATATCAACTTGTTCTCGTCGCTATATGGCTGAAATAAAGCTAATGCGACGTCAAATTGTAATTCACTCACTCACCCATGTAGTCTGGTTGCTATGACACGCAGTCAACCAAGAAATCGAGTTTGATGCCCCGGTTCAATTTAGCCTGTAAATAATCGATCCTGGACAAGACAAACCCGTGGTTGATGTTACGTACAAGATTTTCTTGAGGCAACAATTTGCTTGAGGGGTAGTCTGACACGGGTCCCAATGGGTTGGTTTCAAGAGGGGTGGTTGGATGGTTCATATGCTCTCATATACGTATAACTCGAATACACTAAACTACGGTTATAACGAACACGCTTATAACGAACTGACGGATATAACGAACTAACTTTTAAGTACCGACTATTTGCTGTAGTTATGCTGTATATATACTTAAAACGAATTACGGTTATAACGAACTAAAATTGGTAGTCTCTTTGAGTTCGTCATAACCGTAGTTTACAGTCTCGAAAACTTCGGATATGTCGCAGCCTCCATCTGTTATCTCCCGCTTCGAGAAAAAACAAGATGGCCGAGCCTGTCATGGATGACATCCACCTTACAAATGCTAATACTATCGTCAGGCATGCCAGCAGCTCCTCGACACGCTTTCTCTCCGTGTAATCTTGTAAGGTACATGTAATAAATAATGGAAACTCCATACAGGGTTGGAATATCGACCACGCCGCGGAACATCCATCCAGTAATACTTGACATGCTAAAAGCTATTGAAGAAGAAAAAAAGGGCAGACATTAGGCGTTAGAGGAAAAATACGTTAGATACCACAATCATGTGTGACCTCTTAATGCAGTTATTTATAATCACGTCCCTCAGACCCATGAAGATCTCGGGCAGAATAGGTCTTCAGCAACCCATGCTTGTCGTAAGAGGCGACTAACGGGATCGGGTGGTCAGGCTTGCTGATTTAGTTGATGCGTGTCATCGTATCCCAATTGCGCAGATAGATGCTCATGATGTCAATCACTGGATTGTCTAGTCCAGACTCGATTATTTACAGACCGCCGTCATATAGCTGGAATATTTCTGAGTGCGGCGTTAAACAACAAACAAACAAACAAAAATCAATGTGTCGCTTACTTCTGTTTTTGTTGTTGTCTTTTTCACTTGTATGTTTACCTGCATGCGACGTAAAGACAACTTTCTTTTACCAACCGCAGGATAGGTTTAATTCAACAGGGTATTTACAAGCACAACGAAACTCATTTTAAAAAAAACAAGAAAAAAGTTGTGTTTCTCACCAAGAGCTTATCACGTTTCATTTTTTCAACTGGACAGAAAATGCTTCGTGAGGGTCTTTCAGACAAGGAAAGATAACTCTTCATTTATTGAGCTAATGTTAGAACATTTTTTGACGATGGCGAGAAACATTTTGTAGCTTATCCTGGCCTATCCCCCGTTACTTGGACTTACAAGGACTTATACCTCATTTGTCCCCCTTCTTCCCCCAACCCCACCCCCTCACCTGTGTAAAGACCCACCGTCAGCCCATGTTCCGCTATCTACGTGAACTAGAATCTACTAACGGCTTTCACTACGTGCTGTTACCACAACACACAGACCGCGCTATCTCAAACACTGACCTGATCGCATCAAGTTTCCTCCTTCAAAGTAATTTCGCGGTCCCTTCCTTGAAAGCGTTTAATGTAATCTTAAGCTTAAAGGTTAATAAGTCCCGGAAAACCTTGTCACTCAGATTGGCTGTTCGTCATGGCAAAATATACCTTGCAGTCACGAAGCAGCTTATATCATGTAGCTGGAGTACATATTATATTCAAAAATTAAAATTATTATTGAATATTATATCGTTTATTATGTGAAAATTAATGATAATTATGATTTATTTGTTTCCCTTTAAAACTGGTACATACCCCTTATGAAAGAATTACACGTTTTAATATAACTTGTTAATTGATTACCATTTCTGGTGTCCCCCGCCGTGATATAGCTGGAATATTGCTAAAAGCGGCACAAAACCATACTCAGTCACTGTTAATTGACTGAGTGAGTGAGTTTTGATTTACACGGCTTTTAGCAATATTCCAGCAATATCACGGCGGGGGACACCAGAAATGGGATTCACACACTGTACTAAAGTGGGGAATCGAACCCGGGTCTTCGCCGCGACGAGCGAACGCTTTGACCACTAGGCTTCCCGACCGCCCTACTTGTTAACTGCAGGAATTGCTAATCCGCATATCAATTGATATTGATTTTGTTCCGACCTAAACAAATTGAAATATAGTGAGTGAGTGAGTACGGATTTAAGCCGCTGTTAGCAATATTCAAGCAATATCACGGCGGGGGACACCAGAAATGGGCTTCACACATTGTACCCATGTCGGGAATCGAACCCGGGTCTTCTGCGTGACGAGAGAACGCTATAACCACTAGGCTACCAGACCGCCCCTGAAATGTGAATATAAAAGATTTCTTTTTATAAACACACTTGTAGCCTAATCTTCAGGTAAAACGACTTTTGAGTAAAGTACTTATGATAGAAAAGCCTGACAACACAGTTTCTTTCACTATAGGATAAGTAACTTGATGAAGTATTTGAAGTTTTGGTAAAGAGTGAGTGAGTGAGTGTTTAACACCAGATCCACCAGGGCGGCCTCCAAAAACCCGTGATATTGCTGGAATCATGCTGACTGCGGCATGATAAAACATTCAGTCGTAGACGTTCATTAAGAAGGTGAGGAAAATCGCCTTCAGCACTTGTTGGATTCCAGGTGAGAATCATTCTTGTCGTGAGAAACGTCAAAAAGGGGATCGGGTGGTCGGGTTCTTTGACCTGGCTCAAGGTGTGTCTTTCTTCCCAGGTGAAGACGGTCGTTGTTTATTTCAATCACTGGCTTGCCAGATACGATCATTTTGAGGCTTCCGTGATATAATTGCCTGCGACGTTAAACAACATACTCTCACTCACGCTTTGGTCGTGTCTTTTTGTGGGATCTCGATCCGTTTCAACCGAGCTACTTTTACAGATAATGGCTTTACATATATACTGAAGATTTGTTCGTTTCTTTGTTGTATGATGCTTTGACACTTTCGTATACAAACAGTCACAATATTTAGAATTAGCCTTTGGGTATAGCTCGAAATCGGGCACCACCTTAAAAAAAACAAAAACCAAAGTGTCTATGGCCAGCTCCTCTATGGGGGATTTCTCGACAGTGAGGTACCCCCGGGGCTAGCCAGTATATAAACTCTAGACACCTTGAATGGTCACGAATTAACTGCATCGTCAATTATCTGCTCGATAATAAAATTTGAGTTCGTGCGCCGAGAAAAGATATAAAGGCTTTCCAAAGACGTTTGACCACATTTAAAATAAGAAATATTTTTACATATAAAGTAGTCATATAGAACGTTTACAGTTTCCACAAAAAAGCGGTTATCTTAATAGTGTGTGATATTAAACAATGGTTATATATGAGAGTGTAAGTTTAAGCATATACAAATGTGTCATGAGCTAAGTGATAAAACAACCAAATACAAATAACAATTCTAAAGTCAGTCTACAAAAATACCTGTGAACAAAGCTTACATAATCTTATGTGACACTTATTTTCAGCCACTCCTAATTATGATTACACTTTGCTTAATGGTACTGCCATAAGATATGTCTTATTTACGTATAAACTTCGTTAAACCAAATGTCCGTATCAAATGTACGCAGATTTAAATATAAATAACAACATGCGTTGGCTGTAATTTCTGAGCATAAATCATTCATTTTTGATGCTGGTGTACATGTATGTTATACTTGAAGAACTCTGGAACAGAGGGCAATATCTATAATTTATCTAAATTACCCTCGCCAGCAAACTATATCTGTAAGCATCTACATAAAGTGAGTTAAGGGGCCCATTAACAAATGTCCATTCACATTACTGAATGGTATAATATATGGATATATGTACTTATTAGGCATTGCTCGTAATGTAGACATATTTGCTGAAGCTGTGTTACAAATATATTATGCTCAGACCTATGTAAGTACAAGAGAGTTACTTATTTGTACATCGCTAACAGATTAACTAAATGATTACATGTATATTATTACCGATTTAAGCTCTGGCTTAGTTGTTCTATTAAAATAGATATGTGGGATGTAAATACATATTTGTTATATATATTAATAATTATATACTAGCTGTAGAAAGTAACGTTTTCTGGCAGGCTAGTTCCATCAAATAACTCTTATAAACAATTATTAAAGCAGTCTGGATTCTGTTTATGTAAAAGTAATACATGCAATGTATGGTTCATCATATACCCTTTACATTGAGGGGCGGTCGGGTAGCCTAGTGGTTAAAGCGTTCGCTCGTAACGCCGAAGACCCGGGTTCGATTCCCGATATGGGTACAATGTGTGAAGCCCATTTCTGGTGTCCACCGCCGTGATATTGCTTGAATATTGCTAAAAGCGGCGTAAAACCATACTTACTCACTCACTCTTTACATTGAAAGATAATGTACATACCTCGTGTGATATAAAGAGTCCGGTCAAAGTGAGGTAGTTCGTCTGCATTTACGCAACGTTTTCACATATACAAAATAACTGAGTCACATTAAAATATCAATATGCAGATAAAATACACAGCTTGCTACCACGACACCCGATTGTTAACATCTTATTTCCTACTACACGAATGTTTTTGAACTCGGAACATGTTTGATATTCAATATATTCTATTTCTGGTGTCCCCCGCCGTGATATTGCTGGAATATTGCTAAAAACGGCGTAAAACCATACTCACTCACTCAATATATTCTATACCGTGGAGTTAATACTTAAATGGTAGTTTTGTCTAAACCTAACGCACATAGACTTGACAGATAAGTCCTTTAAACAGATACAATCCACTTAATATATTTGCCCTTGTACATGGTCAATAACATAAGATTAAATACATTTACATCTGATAATATTGCTCCATATACGATACAAATTATAAAACAATTTAAATTATAAATTTAGAGAAATAGTAAAGTGAACATGACTTACCTCCAAAGAAACCAACCAAAGTGTCTATGGCCAGCTCCTCTATGGGGGATTTCTCGACAGTGTGGTACCCCCGGGGCTAGCCAGCATATATACCCTAGACACCTTGAATTGACACGAATTAACTGCATGTTCAATAATAATGCTCGATAAGAAAATTTGAGTTCGTGCGCCGAGAATAAGGATAAAAAGGTTTTCCAAAGAAGTTTGACCAAGTGATGTCCACATAAGTTGAATAATACTTGATGAGCGGTCCGAAAATATTGATACAATTTGGGCGTATTGGTCAGCAAACGTGTGCTAAGCGGTCATTGCGATAGGACCCCCTCCGTGGTCTTGTGGTAGAGCGTCCGCCCGGAGAGCGGAAGGTCCGGGGTTCGATCCCCGACCGCGTCATACCAAAAGACGTTAAAAGATGGTACTTGTTATTACCCTGTCTGGCTAAAATAAGGACTGGTCGGCACGGAGTCAGTATACTGTGTCTGAGTGGGGTATTTATGTTAAACTGCACTATAAATCGGCATCAGCCCGGAGTAGTACAAGCAGCCACACACACACACACGTGCATGCACGTCACCATATAAGTGCAATAATCTTGGACGCGACGTTAAACCCCATTTCGCCTCACCTCATTGCGATGGAGGCTGAGACACGTACAGATAGATAATACTAACCATGCTCCAGGGATGTTATACAATTTTCTAGACAGCTGCGACCTTCACATGTGCGGCTGACTGAATACCTAAATATAACACAATAAAGACTATTTATACCATATTTAACTTTTATATAAATTTTAAAGAAAAAATGAACAATATTAGCGCTATGACAGTCGTTTCATGCCGTACTCAGCAATATTACAGGTGTATGACGGCGGTCTGGACCAGATAATCCAGTGATTCATGAGCATCGATCCACGCAATTGGAATACGATGACATGTATCAATCAAGTCAGCGAGCTTGACCACTCGCTCCCGTTAGTCGCCTCTTACGACAAGTATAGTCGCCTTTGACGGCAAGCATAGTCGCCATTTGTAGCGACAAGAATTGCTTGATGAAGATCTATTCAACCCGGATCTTCATAGGTCTATATGCACTGGATATCTTATTTTAGGGATATATGTTATGACACTACGTGCTCAGTGTTCCTTAAAAAAGTATCCCCACAATATTCATGACACCAACTTTTTTGTCTAGTATATATACATATCAGTAGAAATGTGAACCGTTCTTTCAAGCAGGTCAACACATTGGAGCTAGTTATAGAAGTACAATGTCATGTATATCTCTTGACGATCTTTTAACCTGCTGTAGTATAGCGCCTGACGTCAGCGCCTACCTCACACAGATTCCTGTCATTCGTCACCACTCGCCCCTTTCCGTATTCGGCTTCTCCCGGAATAACACGCGTTGGTCACGCATGAGATTCCTGTCACACCCGGGACATGTATTGCACCATGTCACAGACACCGTGATTCATTCACACACATGTGTTCCTCCAGTGAGCCGAAACAAGCATGGCGCCGTGCCAATAATCTGTCTGAAAAACGCATCACTCTCTCTCTCGCTCGGGTCAACACAGACGCACATACACCCGAAACACTAGTGTCAAAACTTGTGGCGTCACCGTGAGCAAGCGACTTAGTTTAAATGTACCCCTGTTCACCCAGCAGGGAACGGGAACCCGGTATGTGAGGTGGATGTAAAAACATAATAGCGCCCGCTGGCAGCGTGGGTTGTATACTTCCCAGGGAGTTGAGAATGATGACTGTCATGCAAACGGATCCACTGGTCTGGCAGCGATAGAAACTTTCATGTACATGTTTTTCTGAGGTATAATGGTATAATTGTCAGGTATATCATGAAGCGGAACTTGACAGAAACATATTGATTTTATTTGTTGTTTCAAACCCTATGGGGATTTCGGGATAAGATTGGTCCACTGTAACCAATGCTGGTCGTGAGAAGGGAGGGTTAGGCTGTTCGCTGTTTCATCGCACTGAACACTCCATCCAATCCAGTAACAGATATTATGAGCAACGATCTATGCCGTCGGGACACAATGACACGTGCGAAGTCACCGAGCTTGACCACCCGACCCATTTGGTCAGCTGTTACGGCCACCATTCTTTGCTTTGACCTTCTATTCCGACATCCCCACAGGTCTGAGGGTGGGGCTCGGTAGAGGACTGGCATTTTGTCGGGTGGGCTGGGTTCAGAGTTTAAGGTTCATCTCCAGTTTCCGCAATGTTTCGGTGATGGCAAAGGCCGTTTCGCACTCCGTAAGGCTTCCGGGTTAGAATTGGTCCCCAGCTGGCCGTAAGAGGCGACCAAATGGATCGGGGTGGGGCTGGGGGTGGGGGTGTGTTCTCGGTGACTTGGTTGATAGCGTGTCCTCGTACCCCGAGGCATGGATCGGTGTTCACAATATCAATCACCCGGTACAGACTCGATTATTTACAGACCGCCGTCAGATTACTGGAATATTGCTGTGTGTGGTGTTAAACAAGAACCAAAGTCTCGCTCGCCATAACAAAATGACAAAAGGCGGGGATACCACTGAAACACAAAGATACAAGGATACCTCTAAAAAAGATGATGTCATGTTCAACCCTTCCCTTTAAAAGGGCAAGGACGGTCGACTCGTCTTAGGCGCCGCAATGCGCTGTACAGAGTCGCCTCCCTTGGGCACGGCGGATTATGTTTCTATGTTTGTCAGCACCATACCCGTGCTCGTGGGTTTCACCGAAGTGGTAAACGTCTGAGACCCGCATCACTTCGCGCTTTCCTCCCATATCAAACTACCATGCTGTGATATAACTGGGATATAGTATAAAGCGGCGTGAAACCAGACTCACTCACGCACTGTTTAATTCTTCCCTCATATATTCTTGAAGATTAGAGGTAGATGTTGGGTAGCCTAGTGGTGAAAGCGTTAACTCATCAATGACCCGGGTTCGATTCCCCAATGTGTGAAGCCCAATATTTGTGTTCCCCGCCGTGATATTGCTGCAAAATTTGCTAAAGTCGGGCAAAACCATATTCACTCTCTTGAATTAACGATGTCTTCACGTGAGAGAAAAATATATTTGATTTTAGCATGTCATTACTCAGTGTTAACCAGCGTGTTTGTTGTTTCTGGAGGTATTAACCTAAATCCCCCCTGGTAGATATCGATCTGTGATCAGTGTACTTCCTCGTAGAAATATCGATTAGTGTAGATTGTTATACAGCAACAACAAATAAATCATACGTTCGGAAAAGATCGATTCTGATTTGCTCATTACAATATCCTTCGTTCTGTCACTAAGCAGTTTTGGGGGAAGAAATTATCGATAAAATTAACTTTTCGCAAGCGTAATGATGGTTTCAAATGTTGCAATGTTAGCTGCGAACAACTGAATGTATTTTGTGAATTTGAAATGCAGATTTCCCGTGTGTAGTTCCCGCAAGAAATAGATGATGGGAGTGATTGTCACATCGAGACTAGCTGAATTATTTATCGAATGCTGTAACTATTATCGACTACCGCAAAACACCAGATCTAATTCCGTTTCAAATCATGCGTTAATGTTATAGAACTGTTTGCTAAGAAATGTTTTTTTGTCAGTGAAAGCATAGGCCAATTGTTCCTTAATTCACGTCAGGTGAGAATCAATATCGTATGAACATGAACGGTAATGTCCCGGATTCTGGTGAAAAAATATGAGGCCAAACGAAAAGGAAAAGAAATGTTTCTCATTGTCGTGCGGGGTAAGTGAGTGAGTATGGTTTTACGCCGCTTACACCGCAATACCAGCCTTCCATATCTATTCCAGTTTGTTTATTTGTTGTCGAACGCCGAACTCAGCAATATTCCAGCTAAATGACGTCGGTCTATAAATAATCGAGTCTGGACCAGACAATCCAGTGATTGATATTGTGAAGAACGATCCACGCCGTCGGGGTACGATGACACGCCATGAACAATTTCACCGAGTCTGACCTCCCGATCCATTTGGTCGCCTCTTCCGATCAGCATAGTTTGCTGGGGAGCTATTCCAATCCTACGGGGGTCCTTGTTTGTAAGACCGCCTCTAGTGGTAGAGCGTCCGCCCGGCGTTCGATCCCCGGCCGCGTCATACCAAAAGACCTTAAAAGATGGTACTTGTTCTTACCCTGCCTGGCGCTCGGCTTTAAGGGGCTAAACAAGGACTAATCGGCTCGGAGTAAGTATACTGTGTCTGAGTTGGGTATTCATGTAAAACTGCGTCATGGTATCTCAGTGGACTAGCACTATAAAATTGGCATCAATCCGGACTAGTACAAGCAGCCACACACGCTATATAAGTGCAATAATCTTGGACGTGACGTCAAACCCCATTTCAACTCATCTTTTGTTTGTAATGATGAAATCGTATAGCCAACGTACATGTAATATGACAACCGAATCTTGCAGTTAGTGAGTTTTTTAAGCCATGCACCTTTGTGAGTGAGTATAATTTTACGTCGCTTTTAGCACTTTTCCAGCACTATCACGACGGGTGACACCAGAAATGGGCTTCACACTTTGTACCCATGTCCGGAATCGAACCCGGGTCTTTGGCGTGACGAGCGAAGGCTTTAACCACTAGGCCACCCGCCCGCCACTCTTCAATTAGAGTTATCTTTCCGTTACTTTGCTTTACGGCATGTTACACTATGTACAAAACTATTACGGTTCAAGTTCATGGAATGTTCTTTAAACACTTTCCTTATTGGAATTTAATATTATCCCTTATTTTAATTATTTGATTGTCTTCTTTCATTCGCTGTTTGAAAACAACATCATGAACACAAAAATGCGTTTAAATAAAAGAGAAAAAATAATCATGTTTACCTTACCATTTTCTAAGTCTGGAATTGATCAGAAACAATTTTTGGCCGAAAATTATAATCGTATCAACGACATGAAAGACATGCGTGCTGCACGTGCACCTTCATTTGTCCACGCGTGGTGTGAAATAGGTGTCGACGGTTGGATCAGTCTATTGTTTCACGGGGAAAGGATTAAAGTGGACACATATTTGTCACTGGCCTTTCTCACAGTCCCTGGACCTTATTATTTCCCTCACACCCAACCCTAACTATAACGCCAAAGCTTCTACATGAAGCAAGTCTAGAATTTCCCCTCTCACTTGGGCTCCTTTTTCAAATTAAATGGAGTTGTTTGTTTCTGTTAAAATTATATATTTTTAGAGACTAAGCGTTAGTCTAATTACTGGGAATCACGGATAAGTTAAACCAACTCATAAAACGCGTTTGAGACAATTAGGCGGTGCACAGAATTTGGGCAAACATGTTTGGTTTGTTACAGTGAGAGGGTGTACGCATGAAATTGACTACGCTCCCGTGGACACATGTGTTGTTCATAAGTCGATACCAGAATTCTCTAAAAGTCGTTTGATGGAAGTTACTTTAAAACAGATATGCATGTCAAGTCTGGCTAAGCATGACCAAATCATACATTCACAGGGATTCATTTTTGAGTATGTCATTGAGTCTACTATAACTACGTTAAGGTCTCAACCTTCACAGGGGCGGTCGGGTAGCCTAGTGGTTAAAGCGTTCGCTCGTCACGCCGAAGACCCGGGTTCGATTCCCGACATGGGTACAATGTGCGAAGCCCATTTCTGGGGTCCCCCGCCGTGATATTGCTGGAATATTACTAAAAGCGGCGTAAAACCATACTCACTCACTCACTCACTCACTCACTCGACCTTCACAATCATTTGATGAGTGAGACAACACTATTTAATGTTGCTCTCGGGGTAAAAAAGGTGTTCCATTTTCACAGCAAATGAATTCCCTTCATTCTCGCAATACTTCTCAATTGTTTTTATGTATATGCAGGTTTGTTGTCACTGTTTTCAGTCATCGAGCACCTCACATCAGCACTTACTACTACGCTATTGAACTCGCGGGTCGGTCGGGTAGCCTAGTGGTGTTGTAGTGGCGGTGTTCACTCGTCACGCCGAAGACCCGGGTTCGATTCCCGACATGGGTACAACGTGTAAAGCCCATGCCTGGTGTCCCCCGCCGTGATATTGCTGGAATATTGCTAAAAGTGGCGTAAAACCAAACTCACTCACTGAACCGCACGTATCCATCGTACCACTTGTCTCGGACCACCCGCTACCCCTATCTACACAATGGTACGCGCCAGTTTGCTAACGTCATACATAGTCCAACGGGGTTAATTGTCACGTCACAACTCACCTTATCCTGGCCTACCAGTGGCTCGTCGAATGATTGTCGTGTTGGTATAAACGATCACTTCATACACCGTAGCCCATATATAACTGAGACGAGTGCACGGGGTTTTAAATCATGACAATCGCGTACAGGTTTCTTTAAGACGCGAGGAAGAATTAATCACCCAACGTTATTTCTGTTGCAAATGGAATTTCTTTGTGCTCGCAAATGGTCGCCAATAGTTACGACGTTAACAAAAAGGAACATGTATAATGGGTTTAAAGGTAACATGGCGGTTTAATATCCCGCATATTCCCGCAGAGGCAGGGAACATGTACATCTGGTCCAGACTCGATTATTTACAGATCGCCGTCATATAGCTGGAATATTGCGTTGTTAAACAACAAACAAACACTCACAGACTTACTTTACTCGCTAAAATGCGTTGTGTTGTGGCTACATACCCGTATCGACAATATTTAGTCGGACTTATACAGATAGTGATTGCACAAACTGCTTCAGATATAATATACTGAACCAAATTAAAAACTTCACAATCCTAAAAATTTAACATTTTGACCAGTTATCATTGTGGGCCCTTGTTGTGTATTTAAACAGTAATTACCACGTATTGTCTTCAGATAACACCCGTTTTTGTGCAGGTGAATCGATCAAAATCATGTGCACAGCACTATAGTGGCAAAAGTGCTTTTTCACGTGCAACTGGTCACGTGGTCATAACACCGCACGTGTTTTCAGCCATACTTGTTAGCAGCCATTAACAAAAAAAGAAAAACACAAGAAAACAAAAGTCTTTACAGCCATTTGTCATGCCACGCCTTTCAAATGTGCAACGTGAACGTGCCATCGGCATGTTGCAGACGGGAACGTCCGTAGCTGAAGGACGATGGGTTGTAGTCGACGGACTGTTTATGATTTACAGACGCGTCTACAGCAAACGGGTATCACCGCTGATCACCCTCGGCCAGGCCGACCACGTGTGACGTCACATGCAGAGGATCGTCAGATTGTCTTAGGTCACCTCCGTAACCGACTTTGACGGCTACATCAACCAGAAATGAACTGTTTAGGGGTAGACTGAGCGCAAACTGTTGGAAACCGTCAGAGAACTGCTCACCTTCAAGCACGACGGCCATACTGCGGGCCGATTCTGACTCAATTACACAGACTTCAACGTCAATTGTGGGCACAGCGACACTTACGATGGACTCAGAGGAATTGGAATCAAGTCGTCTTCAGTGATGAATCCCGATTAAATCTTCGATTTGCTGATGGTAGGGCGAGTGTGTGGAGGCGCCGTCATGAACGTTACACCCAGTGTTGTGTACAGGACGTTGACAGATTTCAAGGCGGAAGTGTCATGGTGTGGGGTGCTTTCTGTGGCAATGCACGTTCCAGGCTTCTTGTCATCCGTGGGAACCTCAACGCTGCTGCTTACTGCTACCAGGCACCAGAACTTCTGCCTTTTATGGCAGCACATGGACCCGGTTTGATCTTCCAACACGACAATGCCAGACCCCACACAGCAATTTTGACAAGGGATTTCCTTCAGAATGCGGGAGTCAACGTCATGGACTGGCCGTCAAGGTCTCCCGACCTCAATCCCATCGAACACGTCTGGGATGCTCTTGGCAGAAATCTGCGCACTCTCAAGAAACAACCACAGAATTTGCAAGATCTTGGCACCATTTGCTGCAACAATGGCGTCGTCTTCCCAATCATGTGTTCACAAGCATCACAAGGTCCATGCAGAGGCGTTATGTGGCAGTTGTCAACGCACATGGTGGCCATACACGCTACTGAACTTGTGTGCCATCAGATTCTCGTGCTTGGGACTTATGATTTATGTTATTACCGAATACCGTAGGTGCTTGAAACAAATAATGGTTACCACCGTTAATTAACATTCTTCTTTGGACATTAATGATTAAAAATGACCTTCTCTGATACATTTGTCCGTTGTATATCATATATGGGATTACTTTAAAAAAATGTGAAGTTTTTAATTTGACTCAGTATACTTTAATAAGGGCCTGAGTAATAGTCCGAACATTTAAAGAAATATACTTAAGTCTACTTTCTTAAAGCATTTCATGATGCACAAGGATTTTGTCAAAGATCTCGCTCATGCAAAGCATGTGGTTGACAGCAGATCCGCACCGACATGGTAAGATGAAACACATGGGACATCCGATCATCAAACCCCTACCGGTGGCACCCGTCACAAACACACGCAAAGGCTTGTCAATTGTTCACTCGAACACCCAACATATGGTACAAGTCACGCTGGGGAATTGCATCGGAAATCACGCTTGTCGCTGATGCGACAAATTTGGAGAGGTCTTTCACACGTCTACCCTAAAACGTTTTACTGAGGCCTTGAATGTTTTTACCTTGATCAAACTGCTTTAACCAAGAGCCCATGACGCTCTTTGAAATATTCGTGGACAGATTTTGTGGATCGTTGCTCATGCTTTCAGTCACCCGTTTGTCTGCTCCAGGCTCGATTGTTAACAGGTCGAAAAAAATGTGCGGCGTTAAACAACACCCACTCACTCGTGCTCACCCCACATTGTTCTTGTATTAAACCTCGGGATAAAATAATGGACCAGAATATTAAACCAACGTATGTATTAACCTGTCGGTGTTTACATTTCGATCCCATGTGGCGGACCGACAATGACTTCTCTGTAGAAACCGGCTGCATTGTCACATGGCTCTTTGATCGCGTTGCGTGTTTGGCGTGGTCGCCCCGGCAACATGGTCAACAGATAACCCAAACAACATGATGTACTTCCCCAAACATGTTTTACCGTCACCAGAGGTCAACCGGTAATATGCCACGCAAAATAAATTTAGGACCAACCGATTATTTCTAGATCTATACTATAGTTAATTCATCATGGCATGACGGTTGACCTATTGTAATATAAAAGAATCGGTTATCCTTAACTTCTTTTATGTAGTATATTATATTGAGTAGTATTATATGTAGCCTATGACTTCGGTCAAGGTAAATACAAATCGACTGTTGACTTTCTCTCTTATTTGGGATAACACACTATGCAGATCAAAGCGAACACACTATGAATGTCAATATCACCACCGTGGATATTTGATTGACGTGTTTTTCTTTCTTGGTCAATGTTATCTTGTCATTATAACGGCCCCACGTGGAGAATTCAATTGATATATTATTAGTGTTTAAAGTACACCCGTTAAGGGCTGTTGGTGTGAAAGTATGTCGTGTATATTAAAATTGAAAGACTAATGGTTTTATTTTTACTTGGTTTACAGATCAGCAGACCCTCAATAAAATTAAATTAAAAATTTGTCTGAGAAATCCACAAATATCAATATGAGAAGCGATCACCCTTCGACTTACCTTGAAAATGCCGATTTTCTTCATTTCACCCAACCAAGAATGCTTTTAAAAAATTCGGGGGCATTGGGTCGCAATGGCTGTGCAGAGTTGCGTTCCTTGTGCTCGTCAGAAACCAATGATTGTGGTTTCGAATCCCGGTTCGCCCCGATTATGTTTCTAGGTTTGTCAGCACCATATCCGTGCTCGTGGGTTTCACCGAAGTGGTAAACGTCTGAGAGCTGCAATCACTGTGGGTCGTAATATACGGGACGACTAACGGGATCGGGTGGTAAGGATCGCTGACTTGGTTGATGTCATGGTATCCCAATTGCGTAGACCGATTCTCATCATGTCAGTCACTGGATTGTCTGGTCTCGACTCGATTATTTACAGACCGCCGTCATATAGCTGGAATATTGTTGAGTGTGGCATTACAATAAACAAACAAATACATTATCTGATCGTGATACCAAGTTTATTGGATTGGCTTACCGCACCTATAACACAAGCCTTTATACCTATATGGAGTTGATGACTTCCAGTTGTTGGGTAGAATGCATCATGCATCACACCAAATACACGCAGTCGCTCAGGTCGGCTTCAATCAGTTAGAAGTCCGCAAATAACTCTCCGACAGGCTATAACAATCATGTGAATCAATCAAAGCCTCGCTCATTCTCACCTGGCAACAAGGTAAACTGAACGCACTTCAATTAACTAGACCAACAATGACGTAAACAGACAGGGATACAGATGGGAGTTGTATCTATATTCATTACTCACATTATCAGCATTGATGTGAGTTGTTACATTCTTGATACATGTTAATACTGGTCACACACACACACACACACACACACACACACACACACACACACACACACACACACACACACACACACACACACACACACTCCCTCTTTGACTGTTGGATGTTAAAAAACTCCTCTCATCCCCACTGATTCACGCACTCTCTCTATAACGCTATCCACCCTCGTCTATAACGCTACCCCTCTCTCTACAGGTCTATCGTTTACCTTTAAAAAACAACGCAATGCCATAAAGATTCGTTTAAACTCGTGACGTATGTTTTTTTTTACTTAGCTCTTTACATAATGCTCTTTCCTTTACAATTCACACCAACATTACTCTTTAACCACCTGTGAGTGAGTGAGTGAGTATAATTTTACGTCGCTTTTAGCACTTTTCCAGCAATATCACGGCGGGGGACACCAGAAATGGGCTTCACACATTGTACCCATGTCGGGAATCGAACCCGGGTCTTCGGCGTGACGAGTGAACGCTTTAACCACTAGGCTACCCGACCGCCTCCATAACCACCTGTAGAATCAGAACATACAATACTGTCATACGAACATAAACTGTCTCGGTACACTCTGTTATACAGTCCACATAGTATTGGGAATGTTTATTTGAAGTAGGCGTCATGTATTTGTTCATTGTACGTGTGCCGGTAGTCCTCAATACCCACCTTAAAGGGGAATCGTGTCTTGAAAAGTTAATGAATTATGCACCTGTCATCTATAGCTTATATTAAACTCGGGTAATCGTTAAGTACACAGATACGAGAACGTTACCACTCTTCCTGGTCGCTTACATACTTTGTTAACTATGACGGGTGTTGACGTGATTATTCCGCGGAGAAACACCCCTTTGTTCCCGGTAGAGCCTAGACTAGAGCCAGTCTCTACATCATTTGTTTCATTGTAAGAAGTGTCCATCAGTTCCTGTAACAATGCGAACGCTGCTGCCAAAGGTGAAGTCTTGTTGATGCTTCCGGAAAACACTAAGGGCCCTATGCCTGGGGTTGATGAAATATGTTCTGTCTTCATTTGCAAAAAAATCCGAAGTCTGATAAGAAATATGATAACGTATGCCTTTTTGCCAGCAAACACTGGTGTAAAATGGTATTCGAAAATAATACAAGACAGGAAAATAACTACGATATGCGCCAGGAACTCGTTTCACAAAGCGATCTTATCACTACGACTGTAGTTATGATCGTCTTGTCGCGTTCGTGGGCACGATGGCCAAGTCGTCTTAGCGATTCACTGTGCAGAGTTGCGTCCCTTAGGCAGGCCAGAACCCTGTGATTGTGGGTTCGAATCCCGGTTCACCCCGATTGTGTTTCTAGGTTTGTCAGCACCATACCCGTGCTCGTGGGCTTCACCGAAGTTGTAAACGTCATAGACCTGCATCACTTTGGGCTTTCCTCCCACATTAAGCTGACACGCCGCGATATAACTATACTGTTAACGGGGCGTTAAAGCAACTCACTCACTCTTATCGCTTTCTTGAAGGGAATCCCTGGCTCTGAGTGGTGTGTTGAAAGGGAGATAACTCTGATCAATCTATGATGATATTATTGTAAAATTCCTCTCGTTTTTTGCCCAAATCATATTCTGTCAGGGTTCTCGCGTTATTAGCTCACCTGCCTTGAATGAGCGGTAATGGTCCACCCGTCCGATATCTCTTCGTCATTATAACCATCCTCTTTTACAAATCAAGGGATGAGGCTAAAGCCCAAGGTATCCTCATAACAGGACTCAGATTTGTCGGTTGAATTTTGATTTTGAATTATAATTAATGGTAAATTATTATATTTTGGATAAGGATAGTTTGTGTTGCATTTGTATCGGAACTTGTAGGTGATCATAAAAAAGCAAAACATTTTGTCCTTGTTTGGGTCCTCATAAATAATCTAAATCTTAATTTCACATTTATTTCATTAATTCACATTTCAATTCTTAATGCAGCGTTAGAAATTGGCACTAGTCCTATAGCCCTTGCCAATTTGCCCAATGGTAAAGGTATCATAAGGACTTGTAGAAATTTGCACTTTTTAAGGGATTTGCTATATGTTATCATTATAAGGACTAGTGCACGAAAACTGTTTAACCATGCTTAATGGGAAAGCGATCTTTCCCATCGGCGGTAAAAATAATACCTTTGTTATTCTGATAATACCTTTTTCTGTTGAACTATCGGTTTATAATGTCGGTTGATCCGTTAACCAAGAAAAAAACGTAAGGCCCGAAAAGAATGAAGATTGTGATTGTTTTAAGAAACCGCCAGGTCTTTAAAGTTAAAACTTTTGAATAATATGTACCAACATATAGGAACTAGTCACTAAAATACCTTTCTCGCCTAGTCAGCCTGAATTTGTATTCTGTAGGCCATGCAAGGGAATCTCGTTTTCACATCGATTTTGCTGAAAATGCACACGGCAAATATTCATAAAAACGCACTTTTATATATCATGTGCTGAGATAAAGTGTATTTAATTGAAACTACTTCTTAATTGATTATTGATTTATGCTTTGAATATTAGTTTGGGCGCAGTGAGTGTAAACTCGTTATTGAACAGCTATTAACGACAGCTTGATGATGTACATCATGGAGCCAGCAGGGCGCGCTGACACTGACTCCGTGATACAAAAGAGTCAGTTAAAAAAACGATATAAAAAAAATAATATCATTGAATTGTTTCCCTTCAGTGAAACAGATGTGACAGTTTCCTCGCACTGCATCGCGAAATTGTTGATTGGCACACTTTGCAAAACCACGGTCGCATCTGGCGCAGATATTGAGAACAGATATAACTCAGAATATCAAGTTCGTATGATAGGGACATAGATGTGGAATGACCTCTGCGAGTACAACTGTTACTGTGGCAATGCTGAGGGTGCCAATCTTTTGGTAGGATGTCAAGCCTTGATGAATTGTATTCCGGTGTGGGGTGTCGGGTGGCCCCCTCAATGCTGTGTCGTTATATTTTTGTTCTTGGGCACTAACGTCCCTTTAAATAGGCATCAAACGGACCTTAGCTGCCGACGTAGAACGTTATTCCATTCATATGTCCGTTTTCCTTTCAGAGCGATTACTGTGTTCGATTACATAAGGGCTTGTAACGGAAAACACCGCGACTAGGTTTGTCAGCACAATACCCGTGGGTTCCACCAAAGTGGTAAACGTCTGAGACCTGCATCACTTCGGGCTTTCCTCCCAGATGAAGCTGTCACGCCGTGATAAAATCATACTCGTTGCGTCACAGCACATTTTGTAATGATAACACACTATATCATATACCCGTTGCATGTACAGTAGAGCCAACATGGAGATGGTCATATCACAGGGGGTGTAACAACCAGACCCGTATATTACACATCTGCCGGCCTGATATGGCTGGTCAATGCATTTTGAATGGGCAATCGATATAAGCCAGGGTAAGAAATTAGAGTTACGTCCCTTAGTGCGTCGTCTGCTCGGCAAGTGAATTCCCGTGACAAGGTGAATATGTTTTTATAGACAGACACGAAATTTAGAGATGTTTTATGAATGTATACATTTTACAATTTGATGTTATGGTACATGATAAAAAGGTAATTGTATGGCGGTTTTCATATAATACCCTACATCAACCCTCGACCCCCAAGATCAGCCCAAGAGCCTTCGGTATGGGGGTCGAGGGTTGATATGGGGTATGATATAAAAACTGCCCAAAATAACCTTTAAATATCCACAGGGGCTCGTAACACAACAATTAGCAGCTACTCTGGCCATCTGTACCTTCAGTGACACAAACACGATACGTAAACCAGTATTAATGTTACCTTAACGACCAAATCAACATGTCAAAATGGTAACATTTTGGGTTTTTTGTTTTGCTTTTTTAACTTTTTAGTCTGTTGCAGTGACAGTTTACATCTTCGCATATTACACATACAGTTGTTGTACATTAAGAGAAGAGTGAGTGAGTGAGTATGGTTTTACGCCGCTTTTAGCAATATTCCAGCAATATCACGGCGGGGGGACACCACAAATGGGCTTCACACATTGTACCCATGTCGGGAATCGAACCCGGGTCTTCGGCGTGACGAGCGAGCGCTTTAACCACCAGGCTACCCGACCGCCCCATTAAGAGAAGAGTAAATGACAGCTTGAACAGTACTTGCTGAAATATCAAATATCGTAATATATATTTGCAATATATTTTGTTAGTAAACAGTTTTGAGTAAGCTCCCTCTGGATTTCGAAAGTTGGAATTTTGTGCGGGATTCTTTTGTTAAAAGTAATTTTTGCAGCACCAACATTATGGTATTTACAGAGTTATTGGTTTGTAAAGTATACCCGAGTAAAATGTTTTCTTTTGAAATAAGAATGTCTATTTTCCCTTTATTGAGAAGCCAGTTTTCCTCCCTAGTTGGTAAATTCAAAGTTCCAAATTACCCGTGACTTGACTATGAAAAACTGAAGGCGAACTAAATTGTAATGAGGTCGAAGCAGTTAAATGTCTGAAAAATGGAAAACATGTTTGGGACCGGACGTGTTTACTGAGGAATTCTTAAACTTCTTCTGGAATGATATTGGTATTTAAATACTTAATAAGAGCTCTCATTATTGCATGCATAACTGGTTAACTATCCATCTCACCAATCACATGTGTGCCATAAGATAGTTAACCAATACCAAATATTGGCGTCGAATATCATTATAATCGGTTTTCTATATGGTTGCCTCTATAGCTATATTGCGTAGAACATAATTTGTTTTGAATATATCTCTTAACAAAAAACAGAGGGGTTTTATGCCTTGGCGATACATTGGGGAAATAGCAAGACCGATTTAATGCACTATACTGAAAATTATCAAATCCCAGGCCTCTTTTATTATATTTCTCCATAAAGACCACAATAGGTGGTACAAGAGCAAATAGTAATATAGAACATCATTATTAGTTTACATGACATGAGAATGGCTAACATAATTTGTGAGTGTGTAACGTATTGAATATGTTCATTCTAAATTGTGTTTTATATTCTTTTTAAATACCCCTGTAATAAACGGTCAAAATGTGTACGAGATCAATATCCGGAAGCATAAGCCATATATATTATCTAGAGTAAACAATAAGTTCTATAGAGATTTACAGATGTCTTGTTTGGCTTTCGTGGGGGGTCTAGTAAATAATAATATTTCTGTCGTTGGCATTCTTTCACAAAATGTCTGGTTAAATGATAACATACACCTGGGGAAGGAAACGGTTGTCTACCAATCATGGTTTACGAAAGGCATCATATTTACAAATTATTTTATTGATGAAAAAGAAACATTTTCTCTCAGCAATAAAACATTAGAATTACCGTATTCTACGTAATAAGCGCCCCGCTCTAATAAGCGCCCACGGCGATATTTGCTAATTTATTGGCTAGTGAACAATCCCAATTGACACCCCTTCGATTGATCAATGTACACAAGACATATTTTCGCGTATAATATGCACTCGTGTGTTTTATACACCCTTAGTTATGGGCAATTAAATTCTGGAAAAATATATCTGTCGTACTTAAACATTTCAGGCTGTCAGCATAAACCACGCAATTTATCTTTCAACTCTGTTTTTTTTCACCAAAATAATATTCTTATAAGAGCCCCCTATGTCTAATTTTGAGAGCGCCCTGGGCGCTTATTACGTCGAATACGGTAGTTACCCAAACTTTCTAAGCCTGATCCTGTCTGTTAAGCAATGCTGTCGGCAACAGGGCATACCTAATTTTACTATTTACTGTATTTCACTTGTTAAAACCAGGACAAATCCTCAATATTTCTATAGAATACATATGGATAAACAAATCACCAAGAAACAACACCTTAAAAAGTAGCCGGAATCCCTGCTTGGATGTTAAATCTGCGAAGAGTTATCAATCTTATACCGTTTCGGTCTCATTAAAATCAGACCTTAGTTCTCGCTATCGCTAAACAAAGATCTGAGGACGAACCCATTACGTCAGAATGACCTTTCATCCAACCAATCAAAGCGTCGCTTACCAGATCATGAAAGTGACAGCCGGAATGTGTTTTCTCATCATGCAACCTCGAAAACGTTAACACGGGGTATTCCGAACGACAGTTACTGCCCGTACGACTGATTCCGTCAAAATTATCGCCTATCTCTCGCTTCCGTGGGACAAACATTTGAACGGAGGAGGCGTTCAACTGTACATGGGAAGTACTGTCATACAATCTCAACCATATATTAGACATTCAGGAATGTTCGTTTGTTCAGTTTTCAAAATTTTAATCGAGTACTGTGCCAACATATTTTTCACGCGTATTTTGAAATGGAAGTCGCCAGGTTGAAACGAGTACCGTAATGCTCGAGAAAGCTGCTTTCTAATTGGCTGATGTTTGTCATTTCAGTGGTTGGTCAAAGTTCGCGAAAGGTCGCTCTGACGTGACCCGTAATGGGATGTCCTCATATCTTTGTTTAGCGGCAGCGAGAACTTAGGTCTGATTTTAATGAGATTGATACCGATTAAGTGTACAAGGTCATGTAAAAATAAGCGGTTTCAATGTCACATATCACATCACATTCAATTTCGCTTCTGAATGAAATAAGATACGGGGATTGTGACTTTGTTTAGTTATTGCTCAAACGATAAATTATTTCACACCTATTTTGGAAACGTCAAAAGGTACCATATTTAATTTTTCTTTACATTTAAATAAAGGGGGCGGGGGGTCTCAAGCTAAACACTCACGCTATCAACCACTGGTTTGCACGCTCTAGGTCCACAGACGCCGTGTTTCAACGGACAAATTGCTGACTATCGCGAAGAGCCCACTCATACCAATCAAACAGTTGTTGACATGTAAATATATCGCCGCACATGCAACAGATGAGTGTGTCATTTATCAGATCCCAGGTACAGGATGGAAAGTGCTTATTGATTTCCAACATCTGGCACTGATGTTAGTGTTGTTTAAAGCAGGTACCATGGGCAGCAAGGCTGTTTAGTCCACGCAATTATTGATAAATCTCCAAGTCAGTTTCTACCTAATGGATAAATCCATTCACTTGAAACATCCGATGTATAACACGTAAAATGAATAAAATATGAAATATTATTATTCATCGAAGCACATATATTTTACAGGTGAGCCTTCCTCTACTGACCCGTCCGTATTACAGGGGAACAGTTTGTTTGACCAAACCCAAAGACCTCTAGAACACGCGTTATTTCGAGGGTGGAGTTCCAACGTTTGATGTCGGATAAAACAAAAAATCTTTAGGCCTCGGTAATTAAGTTTTGAGGCATACACCCACCCACCCCTACATACCCACCCATGATCTCCGTCCCCACTACCCTCTATCGTGAAAATGTTGACACCCTCAAAGAGAGCAACTGAAAGTACAATGAAGAAATGTAATCAAATTATAGAACAGGTGTGGATCTACAATAACATGCATTAATGTCTTTGACCCGATCCTGCGGGAACGTCGATCACGCCGATCGTGTTCAGAGTGAGATATAACGATTAGGTCTACTACTTATTGCCTTGAAGAATGGAAATAGATGGAGGACTTGCAGATGTATCGCCCTAACCCCCTCACTGCACATACGTAATCTTTAGGAATAAGATCGTTTTACCGACATGTATTTTTAACTGCCCCCTGTGCTGGCACGCCTTGATTTTTCTAACACAGTCGTCATAACCGCGTTATATTCTTTTCATGCTTAACATATCAATATCCTTGGTTACTCGTGCCTTCATATTCCAACTGTGCAGAGTTGCGTCGCTGTGGCACGCCAGTAGCATATGATTGCGGGTTCGAATCCCGGCTAGCACCGAGAATGTTTTTAGATTTGTCAGCACCATATCCGTGCTCGTGGGTTACACCAAAGTGGTAAGCGTCTGAGACCTGCATCACTTCGGGCTTTCCACCCACATTAAGCTGACACGCCGAGATATGACTGTGTAATACTGTTGAACGCGGCGTTAAACCCAACTTACTCACTCACTCACTCGTATGAATCACGGTTTATTCCACGTTATAACTCATATCCTGTATATCTACAAGACTGCCCTACTCATGAAACGTTCAAGACTGCTGGCAGATCGTTTTGTGTTATGTGATTGTCACGTACGTGAACGAATGAAACAAGCTCACCCATATACGGCGGATGTTGGATTTCAGCCAGCGCTGCGACATTATTTCTACTGTGATTTTGGGGCGGTCGGGTAGCCTAGTGGTTAAAGCGTTCGCTCGTCACGCCGAAGACCCGGGTTCGATTCCCGACATGGGTACAATGTGTGAAGCCCATTTCTGGTGTCCCCCGCCGTGATATTGGTGGAACATTGCTAAAAGCGGCGTAAAACCATACTCACTCACTCTACTGTGATTTATATATGTTTGCTTGCCACACATAACGCGTCTGTTATCCAATCTGACACATGTAGTCTATCCCCAACACTGTACCAGCGTACTCAGGCCTAATAGTATCATGTCATAGAGTATGTAGGTTCCTCATCGCGGTGTAACGGGAAGTCCGATTACACACCCGATAACGTTAACCCCGCTGTAACGCGCACAGTTCTACATTAATGATAAACATTGCCATACAAAGTGAAAAACGATTGTCAATTACGTGCGTTATGACTTATCATATTAGTGCTACTGAGTGTATCAATAGTATGTCACTCTACGACGACAGCTGAATGCATTACCAAATGTGTGCACGGAATATACCGGGCTTTCCCGAGTACCTTACATTCAAGCACCGAGTGAAGCGGCAAGCTTTTATATATCCGCTGAATTTAACGCTAGTTGAACCAGTTGGCTAAAGCGATACAGTATTTCATACAGCCAAACATTACATGCATTGCTAATTAGAGACGTAATTCTCCATATAATAACCCTAGAGAAAATTGGTAGTTTCCTGTATTTAAGTTATATGATCCATAATGAACTATGAAAATAAACAAAGGTCGGCGAACATGTCCTCACGGAAAGTAAACATTGTGTCGGCGACCGAGTCTGTACGGCTGATCAATGCGGTTATATAATGGTAAGCTCTTCACAGCAGTTACCTCCCTTAGCTTTGTAAACGGGACTTTTGATATTTGCGTTTAATAAAAATACCATTCACCGCTGCCTCCCTAAAATTGCTACCGGTTTAATTTTGTTACTCACGTCTGTTTTTACATTCTGTGTTCTGTTGATCCTGGACAAAACACAATTTTTCATCGGAAATATATTTGTTTGTTAAGTAAATCATAGCATGAGATTTGTTTACAACGAAGAATTGGATTTTTACTGAAATTATGACAGTTTGTCACAATTTTTTGTCTCATATGTATAATTATAGGCCATGAATTGAATAAATCATATTCATTTTTGTATTTTGTGTTTTATTTGTTACGTGCTTTATCGTTGTTTATTTTCAAACCTACTCTGATATATATAATTATTTTTTTCATACGTTTTTCGTTTCCCATTAAATTTTAAATAAACGCATTCCATTACAAAGTGGAGTTTTCGATAAAAATGCGTTTGTGGTTTTGTAGATCCTATATAAAGAGAAAAAGATACATCAACCAAATACGTGTGATAATGAATTTTATGTATCATATCCAAAATATATTGCAATAACGATGTTTAATTACCATCGTCATTCACACAATTGTTCGATTTTGCGCTTTTATTAACTGTGCAGCTTTCACAGCCTTGGTTACACATCACCCGAATTATTCAAGTTAAATAAAACGATTCGTTACACAATTAAGATCTATTTATTGTCTTTGGTGGTAATTTATACAGAAATAAAGATTTCCACACTCTACCCCTTAGTATTAAAATATCAATGTGTTACCGAACAAACTTTGTAGTACATACAAGCTTTAACATAACATACTCCTATATACATTGCTATCTATATGCACATGAATCAATATGGCCCAGCAGACGACACGTTTTGTAGGAACAGCTGTTGGATATATATTATTATTCCTTCCAATCAATGGCATCATGGACGATTCTATGCCTCTGCTGAGGATGCAATGTATATATTTTGCAAGTGATCTTCATAATAGGAGCGATCTGAGGTTATGTAGCATCAGCAGGCAGTGTTGAAAACAGCTTCGTCCTTTAGAGGTGTTGGTGGAACCATTGTGTGAGGAACGTCTAGGATGTGTGGAGATAGTTAAACAGACGGCATTAGTGTGTGCTAGTTTTGTCGTACACATTTTGAGACTTGTGCAAACGTGGTGTATGTAACGACGAGCGGAAGTGGTCAATCGGCAGACGACATTTGAAATCAAACCCTATATTTTTGGAAGAAACATAGTCTTCATTCTAGCTGTGAAGACGTTTTCATCATACATCGGTTAGCAAATAGCAAGAGGTCCTTTGGTGCATATGAACTGATATGGAGTGAGCAGACGACACGTACATTTGTAGAGCTATAAGGTTTTGGCGGGAAATAGCTGCTGGTGATAAAGGGTTATCTTTGCGAAGTGATAATCTGATTCTGATGATTGCATGTGACTGCTGACTTTGACAACGAATGTTACAGTGTCATAGCCATGTCGTCGGAGACATCGTTGTTGACAGTTGACGAAGGTAAGGCGCGTTGTGTAGCCATTTTGGTGAAGGATTTGGATAAATGTTTTATGTTTGAAAATCGTTTACATCGACGTGTGACCCGTGAAGATCCGTGATAGAATAGGTCTTCAGCAACCCATGCTTGCTATAAAAGGCGACTATAAGTTGGTCAGGCTCGTTGACTTGGTTGATGCATGTCATCGTATCCCAATTGTGTTGATCGATGCTCAATGGGTCAGTCACAGGATTTTCTGGTCCAGACTCGATTATTTACAGACCGCCGCCATATAGCTGGAATATTGCTGAGTTCGGCGTTAAACAACAAACAAACAAACATCGACGTGTATTCAGCATGTGGCTCCTCGGCTGACGTATTGTTATCAGGGCTGCAGGTTACAGGAATATCTGAATAATCTCCACCATATTGCCATCCATTTGAAAACTAGGGACGCCTCACGTGTTGCATGGAATGAATCATAACTAGATTAAATTACGTATACGCACCACTGGGCGAATGAATGGGCGAATGAATAGTTAGGTTGATTGTATTGTTCCGGTTTGTACATCTAAGGTTTCTTTTTTAATATTCAAAAATGACAATACTTCGAAAATGATTCGTTACAGCAGAAATTTGTTAATCCAGACGATTTCACTTGGTAGTGTCCGTATTGTTAACGAAGTAAGTAGTTGTAGAATTCAGAATATGCAAGGCGTTAGGTTTAGTCGAGGCTGGGGGAATGCCATGCATAACTCGCAACACAGCATATAAATCTTTTCAACAGGTAGATCTGTGCGTTTTGGCCTTTTAAGAATTATAGGTACGAAAATGGCTCTACGCACCAGCATCTAGACATTATAGGAGGCAACAACTCACTCGTTAAACTCACCATTGAGCGTGGAACAGTTTAGACTTTCTTCAAATATATTCCTTTGAAGAATCGTGCTTATTAAATCTTTATGGCTGGTATTCAAGATGTGTAATTTGATAAAAACGTTGCTTATTTGACATTAAAAAAGCAACTGATTTCTCCAAACCAAGGTCCAACTAAATGCCACAAAATGCTACAGGATAACCCTGTTAATCCGATTAACGAATCTTTGTTATTATGTCACTTTGTATACAT
Source organism: Haliotis cracherodii (assembly GCF_022045235.1). Classification (NCBI taxonomy): domain Eukaryota; kingdom Metazoa; phylum Mollusca; class Gastropoda; order Lepetellida; family Haliotidae; genus Haliotis; species Haliotis cracherodii. The sequence goes on from NW_027266268.1 coordinate 17,566,622, forward strand.
AGGGAGACCGGACTATCGAGGTTTCACCTGAATGAGTAGGTTCCAACAGAAGGTTAAGTGAACATGGTATTTCAACTCTCTGTCTCCAGTAGCTGACAAGGGCACAATTAACGATCGTGGAGGGTCAGTGTGCGGTAGATCCTGCTCGGTGCATTGCTTCAGCCTTTCACCTGTTTTACTGTTAAGGGGTGTGAGGTAGCCTAGTGGTTAAAGTATCCGCTCGTCACACCTGTTACCTGGGTTCGATTCCGTGTAGATCATGTTTGAAGTTTGTCCATAGTCCTTGAGTTCTAGACGCTGCTTTAAACGATATTCACACACGCACACACACACACGCGCACGCACGCACGCACGCACACACACACACACATTCAGTGGAGACTCCGGGTTGTCTCAACCAACCTATAATTGTAAGACGTGCCTCGTGGATCGGATCGTCACGCTCGGTTATTTCATCGATTGCAGGGGCGGTCGGGTAGCCTAGTGGTTAAAGCGTTCGCTCGTCACGCCGACGACCCGGGTTCGATTCCCGACATGGGTACAATGTGTGAAGCCCATTTCTGGTGTCCCCCGCCGTGATATTGCAGGAATATTGCGAAAGGCGGCGTAAAACCATACTCACTTACTCACTCTCATCTCATCGATTGCATGTCATCGTACCTCGACGGCGTTGACCGTGCTTACAGTATCAATCACTGGTTTATTTGATCCAGACTGGATTATATACATATTCCGTCACCTGTGATATTGGTGCGGCGTAAAACAACAACAGATTAACAAAACACTGAGCATAAACTTACCTAGCTGTCACTATTTCATAAAATAGTGTGTACAAGTAATGTATAATTGATTACAATGCATTTTATAGTCATCCTCTTTTTGAGTTGATTTATTTAACGTGTTGAATTTCATTGTCGGGCATTTATTATATTTTGTAGTAATTTTATACCGTGGCGTCACTGAGCGATGCTCGACTTTTCAGATTCTTCAATGAAGGTTAACATACTTGTTATGTGCATGTGATGATAGTCGACTTCCGCGGTCGTGTCACTCCTCCTGTTATCACAGTAAATGTTATCAAGGTGTTGGCGCGTACTATAAATTTAATCTGCATTACTTACATCAATAGTCAGTAGCAAGAAGGTCGGCATTTGCGATAACCGCAAAATTAATTACCTGGGTTAAACTCAACAACAAACAAACTACCTCGATATCACTGGACTATTCATGACTGCGACACTTGACAATATTCACTCACTCATTCAACTTGATTTAGAGGATGAACATTATCTGTTAAATTGACAAAAATGTGCGTAATTTGTATCTGGAACCGACGCCATTACCTAAGGGTTTCAAATGTGTGTATTCGAAGTTGTATTCGATATTCTTCTGTGTTATTGAGTATTTGGTTTCCAGGAATTACAATACCGCCGGTAACAATGGCGGACACTGTTGCAGTGTAATCGGTCAATAACCCAAATTAGGCCACGTTGCACGTATTACATGAACAACAGACAACGCCAACCACGATTTATGACTTTCAAAATTCGTCATACAAAAGTCTCATACAGCCATTAAACCACCTGTCGGTCATATTTGTGTGGACTTTCATGTTTAACACCAAACTGGCCTATCACTAACCGATCGACCTAGTGATTGTATTCCACTTCAAGGCGGACGCCAGCTGTCGACCAAGTCAGGTTGCCAGTCAGTGTACCCAGTTAACTTACAATCATTAAAATCACTCCAAGGATATATCAATGGTATTCATCGACGTTTTCTCTCGCTCTCACCGCGCCAGTTGTACAGATTAAAATAAAAAATGCAGCAAAGTGGGTTTGGGTGATCCTGGCACAGTCAGGCTGGTTAGGCTCATCATCAGCCCAGGGTCCTTGCCCCCTCTACACGCAGCCCAGACAGCGAATGGGACTTCTCCCAGGAAGCGCTGCCTAGTGAAACCCACCAAGAATTTTTCGGAGAATGTGAAGACTCCCAAACACTGCAGCCTTCTGCATTACCCAACTTGCCAGAAGGGCTGTATTCCTGGTAGTAAACCCTGGTACTCTCCCAATGTCTGTCAACAGGTTTGGAGGTACCAAACCTAAGGCACCGAGAACAATGGGCAGTCGGATAACTTCGTTCTTGGGATGCAAGCGTGACATTTCGAAAGCGAGGTCCGCATATTTGCCATGTTTTTCCCCCAATCTTGTCAATCAAATTATTATCATTATTGCAATTATTATATAGTTGCATGGTTCAGTTCAACGGTTTTGTCCATGTTCTGGTGGTTTGTCTGTATAAGGATAGTGAGAATGGCTCATGAACCGAAATACCAGCCTTCCATATCTATTCCCGTTTGTTTGTTTGTTGTCGAACTCCGAGCTCCAGCTAAATGACGTCGGTCTATAAATAATCGAGTTTGGACCAGACAATCCAGTGATTGATATTGTGAAGAACGATACACGCCGTCGGGGTACGATGACACGCCTTGAGTGAGTGAGTGAGTTGGGTTTAACGCCGCTTTTAACAGTATTCCAGTCATATCGCGGCGTGTCAGCTTAATGTGGGAGGATCCCCGGCCGTGTCATACCAAAAGACCTTAAAAGATGGCCTGGCACTCGGCATTAAGGGGCTAAAACAATAACTAGTCGGCTTGGAGTAAGTATACTTTGTCTGAGTGGGGTATTCATGTAAAACTACCGCATTGTATCTCAGTGGACTAGCACTATAAAATCGGCATTAATTCGGACTAGTACAAGCAGCCACACACGCTACATAAGTGCAATAATCTTGGACGCGACGTCAAACGCCATTTCAGCTCACCCCTTGTTTCTAATGATTATTGACAGGAAAATTGTACATGAATTATATGCTGTGACAACCAAATCTTGCAGTTAGTGAGTTTTTAAGCCATGCACCTTTAGCAATATTCTAGCTATACCCACGCAGGGGACATATGATATGGGCTTCACACATTGTACCCATGGGGAATCGAAACTGGGCCACCACCACCTTCCGAATACAAGGATAAGAGGTTTAGACTGCAACATTTCAAGTAAACGAAACTGATTTAACATGAGCATTGGACACGTTTATTACTTCTATTACGGTACGTCGTTGGGATGGGAAACGACGATAGGACCACGTACCGCCGTTTTAGAGGTATATAGATTCATTCTGAGAGTCACAGGTAGCTCAATGGTCTTTGACTACGACATTCGCAGTGTGGTGTTCCCTCCTTTATTCCTTTTAGGATCCGCTGAAACTGGGTTCGATTATGAACCTTGGTTTATCAGCACCATAATCCCATAAAGTGGTAAATATCTAAGACCTGCATCCGTTCGTCATAATTCCCACATTACCTGACCCGCCGTGATGATTGAAATACTGTTTAAAGCGGGTAAAATCAAACCCCGAATCAATATTTGCAAAAGATAGTAAAATGAAAACTTTTCACAATCATTTCTTGCTAACCAGCATCGTGAACAGTTCGGAAAATATGAATAACTCAAAGTATTCAATGTATGAAAGTGTCACAGTAACTTGACACGTGAAACTACGTGTTCAGTCATAAGCGTGGGTCACAGCGTGAAGGGACATGTCGTTGGAACCGATGCTGTTACTGGTGAACGCCTGTGTGAGTTGGTAACATCTTGCTCGCCCAACTCGGGAGCCGGCAAAATGTTAACACTGGAATGTATGGATCTGACACACAGACTGTTAGCGTCAATCAATCACAGTTATTTAAAAAAAAATATGGCTAAAAAATATATAATGCTAACTAACCTCGTTCGCGTGAGCGCTTGAGAGTTTGGCGAGATAGCCGTGTGGTTTTGGAGAAGACATACTTGTGTCTGAGAGGGGACAAGCAGCAACGCCCTCCCCCCTCCCCCAACATACACGTAAACACACACACGCGCACACATACAAACACAGAGGTGCATAAACGCAATATAGTTCAATAATCTTGACCGACCCTTGTGTGGTTAGCAGATATCAAACTATAGTGTTAAAGTGAGTGAGTGGTAGAGTTAGGTTAGATAGGTTTAACACCGTTTTTAACAATATTCCAGTTGTATCACGGCGTGCCAGCTTAATGTGGAAGGAAAGCCTCGAAGTGATGCGGGTCTTAGACGTTCACGTTGGTGTATCCCACGAGCACGGATATGATGCTGACTAGCCCAGAAACATAATCGGAACTAACGGGGATTCGAACCCACAATCACAGGTTTCAGTCGGGACTTAACTCTGCACGGCAAATTACAGCGCCTTTGTCGACTGGGCCACTCGTACCCTTTCATCGTGTTTAAACTAAAGGGAATCTACGTTGTCATCCTCTGTATCTCAAGGGATCGTATTTCGCTAAACCTACACCCAGGAGATAAAAAAGATGATACGTTGTAGGTCTCAGGTACTATCGCACTACTACTACTACTACTACTACTACTACTACTACTACTACTACTACTACTACTGATACTACTGATATTACTACTAATAATAGAGGCTATCTGAACGACCAATGCATCGAGTTTATGCGCAGTGTGTTGAAAAGATCAGCAATCCTGCAGAGTCCTTTATTGGATGAAGTCGTCTGGCCTGAAAAGTGTCAATAATATACATTTCTAAAAGACATCTAATGTCTGAAAATACAGAAGGGACAACCTGAGTTAAAACCACAATATACTGAGTTATCCTTTATATGGGCTGGAGGCACCATGCCATACCATACCATACCATACCATACCATACCATACTAGCTTGCCTTCTTAACTAGAACAGTAGTATAGCCATGCAAATATAAGCCTAAAAAACATTTCCACAATCAAAAGAAATCTCTGCCCAAAACCGAGTCCACTGTCCGATTCCGACTGTATCATCAGAATTTGTTTATGAATCATTATCAAATAGGGATGATTCCTTCTCACTATTGGAGTTTTCGTAGGATTATTTGATATGTGGAACGCTGAACACTTGTCCTGTAACGGTAAACAAATTGTATGTTAAGCCCCTTTGTGCAGTCGATAACGACATGCATCGTTATTATAACAATGTCATTATATATTATAGATGTTTTGTTGTTGTTTTTCAGGGAAACCATTGGTTTACGACCCATCTTTCAAAGGACCAATCAAAAAGAGGTAAGTTTTGTCAACCTTTCAATAATTTAAAATCAATTACACAACAAACCTTCAAGACAGACAGATTTTGTTATGTTGGAGGCCATAAGACGCACAGTACAAATTAATTTTGACTAGATAAATTATCTGAACACTGTTTTGTTTTATATTTTTAATCCATCTGAAGAAATCATTTCTCAAGTTTTACTATTTAACCTTTACCATGTTAAACATACGGAGCCTCTTTACTTGTCACAAATATTGTTCAAAATGAGAACCACTACAGTTGAAATAGAACATTTATTAAAGTGAGTGAGCGTGAGTGAGTTGGGTTTAACGCTAGTTTTAACAGTATTCCAGTTATGTCACGGCGTGTCAGCTTAATGTTGAAGGAAAACCCGAAGTGATGAAGGTCTCAGACGTTTACCACTTCGGTGAAACCCATGAGCACGGGTATGGTGCTGACAAATCTAGAAACATAATCGGGGCGAACCGGGATTTGAAACCACAATCATAGGTTTCTTACGTGCCCAAGGGACGCAACTCTGCACAGCGAATCGCGGCGCCTGAGGCGACCCGTGCTCCCACATTTATTTAAGATTTTACCATGACTTATATAGTGTGTGGCCTTTTTTAGCCAAATGTATGACAGCTAAGCCCATTTATCATCATAATGCTTATTGTTTAAATCCACGTTGTGGCATAAATTATATTACCGATCAGCATTTCGGGAATATATATCAAATTAAATTTGATTATATATCATATATTGCCACAATTCATAACATCTGTCGAATATAACTCGTAACTACATATATCATGAATATTTACAAATCAGGAACTTACATTTGTGTTTATAGATTGTGATATATCATATAATGTATTTCCATAGAGTAAAGGATTTCACTCGTAACATATCAAAGCCTATATAACACCATGTATACCCACTGATCGAATCATATGTGTTATATATCATACTGTCACATGTATATCAACAGATCAAAACATCTGTTTATTAATAGAGTATGATGTAGCGTATGTCGTATGCATCATGATATATACCACGTTATAACATATATCCTGTATATCCACAGATCAAAGCATCTGTTTATTAATAGAGTAGGATGTAGTGTAATGTCGTATGTATCGGGGGGCACGGGGGGCCCAGTTGGGTCCCTTATTAGACACGCCAGAAACTTAGGATTGTGGGTTCGAATCCCGGTTCGCTCCGATTATGTTTCTAGGTTTGCCAGCACCATACCCGTGCTCGTGGGTTTCACCGAAGTGGTAAACGTCTGAGACCTGCATCACTTCGGGCTTTCCTCCCACATTAATCTGACACGCCGTGCTGTAACTGGAATACTGTTAAAAGCTGCGTTAAACCAAACTCACTCACTCACTCGTATGTATCATGATATATTCCACGTTATAACATATATCCTGTATATCCACAGATCTGAGCATCTGTTTATTAATAGAATATGATGTAGCGTATATCGTATGCCTCATGATGTATACCGGGTTATAACATATATCCTGTAATATCCACAGATCTGAGCATCTGTTTATTAATAGAATATGATGTAGCGTATATCGTATGCCTCATGATGTATACCGGGTTATAACATATATCCTGTAATATCCACAGATCTGAGCATCTGTTTATTAATAGAGTATGATGTAGCGTGTGTCGTATGCATCATGATATATACCACGTTATAACATATACTACGTTATAACATATATCCTGTATATCTACAGATCTGAGCATCTGTTTATTAATAGAGTATGATGTAGCGTTTGTCGTATGCATCATGATATATACCACGTTATAACATATACCACGTTATAACATATATCCTGTATATCCACAGATCAGAGCATCTGTTTATTAATAGAGTATGATGTAGCGTTTCTCGTATGCATCATGATATATACCACGTTATAACATATATCCACAGATCATGCACGGACATCATCTGCTGTATACTATTCCTGGCGTTTGTGGCGGGCCAGGTAGTCGTGGGCTTCTATGGTGAGTCCCTTACAAACCACACAACATCGATGTAACATAAGCATCACCCCAGTTCCATTCTCAGCTGTAACAGCCTAACGTCACCAACTTTTCAGCTCTAAATACTTGAGAGTTCCTTAATACTGCAGTGTTCCTTGATAGAATTGTACCTTATGCACAACGTTATTACGAGGACTACCCAGCAACCTGTGACAGCTTCCTGCCCGCTGCATTACACCAAAAAGCAGCATATCAGGACCACAAAAGAAAACCAGCATAGAACTACCAAACTATGGAATATGTATAAACTTTACATTGAAATTGCCCCACAAATTATAAACTTACACATTTCCACATAAAGCTTGAATCGTAAAGATAACAACCCTGTACAATTTCAATGGAACCAAACATAGTATGACACGTGGTCTGTCTCACGGTCCTTGAATATTTCCAAATATATTTTCCCTTTCGCTCAGTCCTGTAATGCAAATTGCCTAAATGAAGCAAGCATAGATTTTCCTCTTGCCATCTCACTGGGGCTCCTTATCAATTTAAAGGGAGTTTTTTTCTTCAAAATTATATATTCTCAGAGACTAAGCATTTGTCTGAAAACCACCCAGTACACCGTCCTACCCCCCAACTTAAGGATTTTTGGTCGACAACTTTTGAACTGCGCTTGGCTGTACAAGTAGTACATCTGTTCTATGATGGCTAAAACTGGATGAATAACAACTCACTCTCCTAAAGCTATAGTTATATTTCCTATTAGTTTAGCTAACTATACGAATCTTGATAAGCTAATATGTGTTGAAGCTTAAATATTTTCAGGGTGGATTTGGTTACCAAACATTAAACATTATGAATCGCTTGACCATTAAATCTAACATATTCATTATCAACGTATCCAGAGTGAATATTCATGTAAGGAGAGTTGAGCCATGTCAAGACAGTGTGAACAACGTTATAGTAACATGCCTCTTACTACCCCCACAGCCTATGCCTATGGGGACCCCACCCTACTGCTCTACCCCCAGGATTCTGAGGGTAACCTGTGTGGAATTGGTACAATGAGGTGAGGTCCAATATTTGTGCTGATATATATTGTAGTGACCGCTCCTCTTGTGGTCCGTGTTTGATCGTATAGTTATTGTTCATGTAAAACCGTACGATTTGGAATGTAGCTGTCAGCAAAGTGATCGAAATCCGGACGTTGTTTTATAACGTAAATATTTATATCCTGAAGTACTAAGTTTTGCAGATGTATTTCTGAGACCTTTGTTCAATTTTTAGCAGTTTGTATTTCGAAGTGGTGTCCGAAATTGACCAAAACAGGAGGATCTGTGCGGCATGAAAACACGTTATATCTTGATGACATCCATTGAACCACAGTGTATTAGAAGTGTGTTAAAGAAAATGGCAGATATTTGTCACATTATAGTTGACATATTGTCTTTCTGCAGAGAATTTTCTTCAGAAATCCTAGCTTATTTGTATTATTTACATAAGAAATATCCCTCAGTAGAAATACATTTTTTGAAAGGCATCGATGTTTTACACAAAAAATATGTATAATACAAAAACAACAGGATACATTTCTGAGACGTTTTTACAGGGGGAAGACCGACCTCTTCTTCTTCGACCTGACGGAATGCGGCCGGATGGGGCCAGGTGTTTTCATCAACGGTTGCCCCACACCCCAGGTAGAGGGATACCGCCAGTCAAACCAGTCCCGTGGAGGTTGGGGTTGGGGTTGGGGTGGGAGGGTGGTGGTCAGGTGTAGGCCACAGACTTGTCATAAGAGCCGCACCGTGCCATCATGTGTGGTTCGGTGCTCATGCTATCAACCACTGGTTATCACTGACAAACTCAAACATGTACAGTAAAGCTTTAATATTGCTGATGTGGGTGTTAACCAACACTCGCTGATTCTCAGCCAGACCATTATACAAATATAACCATACAACTCCCGAGAAATCCCCTTTTTGGAGCAATCAATGTCTTTAAACAGAATAACGGTCTGCGAAATATAAAATAATATACCTTTCGCCGTGATATTGCTTAAACATTACAAAATGATGAAAGTCTTAGGTGCCTATATTCATTTATTGTTGATCAAATGAAAATAATACAATCAAAATCATATGGAGCGACACATTCAACGCCGCATAAAATCACATTCACTAAACGGCCACGGCGCTTAGTCACAGTCAAGTTATACCTGTAAGGTTTGAAAGGTACAATATACAGTTAATTTCCTCAACCTTGTTAATCCGGAAGCTATAGTTCACTGGGACTCAGACCTTGTCCATTGTAGCACATTTCAGGAATGCGATTCCTATGCGACGTAGTATGTCTCTTTTAGTATACATAGGGATGTCCGGAATAGCTGTGTCCGGATTAACACGGCTGTACTGTATATTCCAGGTGTGTGTGTCAAGCTGCCCAACTTCCAACTACGTGGCGTTTCCTGACTTCCTTAAAACCGGGAACGCTGCGTCAGATTTAATATGTGTTGACGGCGCAGACAAAACAAAGGTAAGAAATAGTTCTGTCTCTCACAACAGATCGATTCCCAATCTCATTAAAATCCGATCTAAGTTCTCGCTGCCGCCAAACCAAGATCTGAGGACATCCCATTACGCTTCACGTCAGAACGACCATTCGCGAGGTTTGACCGACCAATGAAACGACTAACAAGAAGTCGACATCAGCCAATTAGAAAGCAGCTTTCTCGACGTTTACGGCACTCGGCGACTTCCATTTCAGACTACGCTTGAAAAGTATGTTGATACAGTTCTCGATAAATATTTTGAAAACTGAACAAACGAACATTCCGGAATGTCTTAATATGGTTGCGATTGAATGGCAGTGCTTCCCACATACTGTGCAACGCCTCCTCCGTTCAAATGTTTATCCCTAGGAAGCGAGAGATAGACGATAATTTTGACGGAATCAGTCATACTGTCGTTCGGAATACCCCGTGTTAACGTTTTCGAGGTTGCCTGATCAGAAAACACATTCCGACCTTCACTTTCATGATCTGGTAAGCGACGCTTTGATTGGTCGGATGAAAGGTCGTTCTGACGTGACCCATAATGGGATGTCCTCAAATATTTGTTTAACTGAGATCTGTTTTTAATTAGATTGGATCGATTCCCTATATCTTTTGGATATATCTTGAGTTATTTTCCATTCCGTAGTTGTTTATTTATGTTCCCGTCCTGATGGCCAGCGACGTCCTTGAATTTGCAAATCAGGAAAACGTTCAATGTCTTGAGCATTTTGAGAGGCGTCATTTTTTGTCATTTCGAAAAAGAATGAATTTAGGTTGGTATATGGAATTAAAAACCATAATTATACCAATCTACCTCTTTATTGTCAAAGTGTTGACGCGAACATGTCTATCAATTTATGCTTTATATGTCTTTGTTCACTGCTGAATATGCTCTTCTGTATTTTGTAGGTGTTCATGTAAAATGATTGTTTATCAGCCTGGTGCCTTAACATTCGTAAATAAAGAAAGTATTCACTTTTGTTTGATGGTGTCTAAAAATGAAACAGACAAGAAATGGTTATTCGACGGTGATGTATTTGCTGGGGATGTCACAGTTGTAGTGCGAATCCCAACTCGGCAGTGTTTCGGCGACTATTTTCAGCCGGGTAACTTTTTGATAATGTTATTTTTTGGTCAAATCCATTTTTCGAGTGAATATACTTTCTTTTGCGGGGCAGTAGATGCTAACTACGGGCGACATAATCTGGGTTATCTGTTATAATGTTACAACCACCTATACACTGAGTACGTAATTGTCCATAGAGGAGTAACCATCAAGTTTGTCCTTCACCTTGCAGCAAGTGAGCGAGCTAGTAACGTCGAAGGCCTGTGCTCCGTTCTACTTGAAGAGTACCTCAGGTAGGACTTAATCTGACATATTTCTCCAGGGGATTCCATGGAAGAATAGGTCCCCAGTACCGGAAATTGGTTGATGTTCAATTGTTGAACATTCTGATAATCGTCCTAGATTTTAGATTTTTGACTCAATGCCCATTACTATCGTACCATTCATCAAGAAACTCTGGGTGCCATGACATTTCAGACAGATGGGATCAAGTGTTTACGAATACATATAGCAAGTGATTCCGTGGATGACCAATGTTTTGTGCGTTAATGTTTCCATAAACTTGAACAAATTGGGCCACGCCCCTTAACGAGCTATTTTGCTGTATCATTGCGCTGATGGATGTCACTGATTTTTTTCTCGTTGTACACAGTTTTGTGTGATATGTATTAAATAGCAATATGTGAATTTATTATTATCGATTAATTATTCATAAAATATGAAACTTTTCAATATTATTTTTGAATTTATAAACGCAAATGTACGTAGTATACACGCATAAGCGCAGAACATATTGGCGTACTGTCTGAATACACCTCTGATTATATCCTTGTGGTTGTAACAGATCTGTAAATACACCTCTGAATATATCCTTGTGGTTGTAACAGATCTGTAAATACACCTCTGAATATATCCTTGTGGTTGTAACAGATCTGTAAATACACCTCTGATTATATCCTTGTGGTTGTAACAGATCTGTAAATACACCTCTGAATATATCCTTGTAGTTGTAACAGATCTGTAAATACACCTCTGATTATATCCTTGTGGTTGTAACAGATCTGTAAATACACCTCTGAATATATCCTTGTGGTTGTAACAGATCTGTAAATACACCTCTGATTATATCATTGTAGTTGTAACAGATCTGTAAATACACCTCTGATTATATCCTTGTGGTTGTAACAGATCTGTAAATACACCTCTGAATATATCCTTGTAGTTGTAACAGATCTGTAAATACACCTCTGATTATATCCTTGTGGTTGTAACAGATCTGTAAATACACCTCTGAATATATCCTTGCAGTCGTAAAAATATCTCTTAATACGTCCCTGGATATATCCTTGCAGATCTTTGAATACAACTCTAAATATGTCCTTGCGGTTGTAAACAGATGTCTAAATACACCTCTTAATATATTCTTATAGTTGTAAACAGATGTCTAAATACCCCTCTGAATATATCCTTATAGTTGTAAAAAGATCTCTCAATACCCCTCTGAATATATCCTTATAGCTGTAAACAGATGTCTAAATACACCTCTGAATATATCCTTACAGTTTGAACATATCTCTCAATTCACCTCTGAATATATCTTTGCAGTTGTAAACAGATGCCTGCCAGATATAAGCCAGTTCGTCAGTTTGGGTAACAGCGCTGCTGAGGTGGCGACCTCTGCCGGAAGCAACATCCCCATCACAGATGGCAGCAACAATACAGTCACAGGGGAGGCCCTGAAGGTGGCTGAGGAGTAAGTACACACAGTTGTCTCCTCATCATCAATAATGTCAGTTTTGCCGAGATGTATCTTAGGGTCATAAGACTCATGATGCTACTATACGTCAAGAGTGCGCAATGATTTAATACCAAAACAGAACTGTACGTTTTGAGTCGACCAAGCACTCGAAAACACGACGACCGGGTACAAGGAAAAACGACGACCACACACTCGGAAAAAAAAGCGGCGAACACGCACTCGGAAAAAAACGATGACCAAATACTCGGACAAACGGCGACCCAACACCTTAAAAACGGCGACCAAACACTCGGAAAAACGGCGACAAAGCACTCGAAAAAATGACCATGCTCTCGAAGGCACGGCAACCACGCATTCGAAAAAACAACGACCATGCACTCGAAAGCACGGCAACCATGCACTCGGGAAAACGGCAACCACGCACTCGGAAAAACGATGACCACGCACTAGGACAAAAACGACGACCACGCACTCGGAAAAGCGGCAACCAAGCCCTCGGAAAAACGGCAATAATGATGACCAAACAATCAGAAAGGATACGACCCATAATCAAGCTCTCGAAAAATGGACTACTGGATTCCTTCCCGACGTTATCCGAGTGGTTGGTGGTCTCAAAACGGACCTCCTAATAGTATAGTATACTCAATATTATATTTCAGGTTTGTTGTCTTTGTGTGCACAAATCCGACAGATAGCAAACCTAGTTCTATCTTATTGGGTAGATATTATTTCTTTTATTGCAGGCCTAATTTGGAATGTCCAAAAGCCTATGGTAGATGTGTAATCTATATCTGAATTTCAGGCTTCAACAAAACATGAATATAACACCGAGTGTCCTTGAGCGCAGTGTCAGGTTATAACGCCTCCGCATGACAGTCAATTTGCCATGTAGCACCTCATGACTATACCAACACACAGATACGCTGACTGCATCTTACGATCAAATGGGTATCTTGGTTTTTAAAAAATTCTTAAGTTCATGTTCGTTGCTCTATATATTAGATCAAGTCATTCACTTCAAAATGACCAAGTCCAAGGCCTTATTTCAATAATAGGCAGAAAGTCTTCTGAAGCCACGGATGCGCTTTTTAGACAAGAAAAGATAACCCTTCTTAAAATCCGGACAATCCGGACATTCGTGATAATAAAATCAAAACCGTTTTAACGTATACAACAAAATATGTGTTGTCCTGAAAAGGTCGTTGATATAGCATGTATCTGAGACCATATTATGAGACATTCTGTTAACTCTCCAAGAAATAAGCAGTTTATAAACTTAGAAACCCCGTTTAGACATGGTGAATGCGTCACAGATCGTGTATTGGTATGGTCGTTGGTGCTACGTGACCCCTTACCAGGTGTCTTGCACGTCAGGGAAATGGGTTGACGGGGATGTGAATCATCCTTTATGAGGTGGAGCGAAGATATGGCCGGATTGTTTTCTGACATTCTTCGGAAGACAATTTCTCATTTTTTAAACATCTTATCTTTTATGTTCATAAATGTTATATCTTCTATTCCATGCTTTGGACGGACTGACGTCTTTCTTCATTTTCTGAACAACTGCACTTGTCACAGTTGGTCTTGGTGGCGAGTAACCCATTTCGCTAGACATGACTCTATATTCGCCACATAGAGCTACATCTGGTGTACTGCATGTACTGCATAATCACCATTATTGCATAAACTTAGTATAATGCCCTGAGACACGTGACTCATAGTTGCATCCTCGCATATGTGGGTTTTACAGTACCTTTTCGTAAACGTCCATTAAAACAGAGATTGACTTGTCCGGATTTGTTGATTGCGTGTCATCGTACCCTGATGTCGTTGAATGTTGTTCATGCTTTCAGTCACTGGTTTGGTTTAAAGGCCACTTAATGTATTGCGTACGCCGACGGCGCGGTACGTTGCTCATAATGTTAATCACTGGTTTGCCTAGTCCAGAATGATTACAGGTCGGCGTCACGAAGCTTAAATGTTGTTGAACAACACACAAACAAACCAAACGATTTATCCAAACTAGTAATTTAGGTAATAATTATATTCTTGTACAGACAACATAATAACATCACATTTCAAATCTATCCACACTCGTAAAAAATAAATGAAAATAAATCCAATTCAGTCAAAAGACAATCAACAGTTTAAAATCCCCCTTGGCAGTGCGGGTTAGAATAGGCCCGTTTGAGGCGACAAAATGGAACGCCTGGTCAGCCTCAGTGACTTGGGTGATGTCATGTCATAATATCAATCACTGGATTATCTTGTCCGGATTATTTACAGGCTGCCGTCATACAGCTGGAATATTGCTGAGTGCGGAGTAAAAACAACAAGCAAACAAACATTTAGAAACATTTTAATTTTTAAAGTTCAACATCGTTTCATTCGTGTTCTTTTAAAATTCCCAACAGAAACACTTTCCGAGAGATGTCGATTTCCAGTAATTATTATTACACTAAACTACGTTTATAACGAACACGCTTATAACGAACTGACGGATATAAACGAGCTGTTTTTGGTCCCGTCCATTTGCTGTATATATGCTGTTAGTATGCATATAACGAACTACGGTTATAACGAACTACATTTAGTGGTCTCTTTGAGTTCGTTAGAACCATAGTTGATGTAAAAGCATAAATATATAGAAAGGCATTTGGTCATATGTTTTCAAGACACTGTATTGATATGCCATAACTCCCCAACGATAAACAACACATACACGTGCATCATCTATTGTATTTCAGAACATTTATTCAATATTAATTCTCTGTGGTGAATATGTTTCAATGCATGTCCAGAGAACTGCTTGCATCTCCTCTTGGTACCAGTGTTCAACTCTATTTGCATGCTGTGCGTATTACTGTCAGCGGAATATGAAACTAGTATTGGGTAGTGACTTATATTTGGTAAAATGCACCTTTCGGATATTAATAATTGATTTTAATTTTTTTCTCATATTACAGAGTTGAATGAATATATCGACACAAACTGTGTAAATGAATACGCTAGATTTAATACACGGTGTCCTTGGTAGAGATAGCTAGAACGCCCAATACTTCTGTGAATACATCTATACATAACACGGTATGGATATCAATATTAATTTACAGGCAATATACAATTTATTGCTGTCCATAATGTAAACCGCATTTAGGGTTAGTTATATATTCTTTGCAAAATAACAAAAGAATAACTTGTAATCCGGCTGATTATTAGAAATCGTGCAATCAATGTAAGCTTTTCATCAAAAGGGGTCTATTTAGATCTTTTAAAACTACATTCGAGAATATCCATGTATCGCGGACTCTTATTATTTGAAAATTACACAAATTAAATGTTGATTCCGATACTTCATCATATTCGACACAACATTGTGAAATTCGCTTTGTGAAACGAGGCTTATTGGGGGACTTACGGCAGACGTGGTGTTGTGGTAGCTTTGTGAAACGAGACCTATAAAGTGAATTACGACAGACGTACTGCGAAAATCAATTTGTGAAACAAGGCCTATTGAGAGATTTACGACAGATGTATTGCGAAGATCGTTTCCTCGTCTTAGTGCTGTGTGACCACTTTGTGAAACGAGGCTCATTGACGCGATTACGACAGACATAATGTTGTATGACCTCTTTTTAAATGAGATAAACTGACGAAATAACGAAAATCATGCTAAAATTTGTTCATGACTCAATTCTCTTGTTCTGCTGCCGTGCGCAGGTTACCCGTACAGCCGGACTTCCGCGTCTTGTACCGTGCGATCTTTGCTAGGGACGTCTCTCCTAAATAACGATAAGAATATTCAAAACGAAATATATGAATTCAACAGTTTGCTGATTATAAACATGACCTATATTACTTAAACTATGCTTCTATTAATATTGAAATATATGATTACCATGCATTTCTTTCAAACAAATTTGTTTGCGAAGTGTTTGAGACAGGTGTCACCGCTATACATTGCTGACACATAGAAACAGTTAGATTGAACCTTTTGGTAAAGTGATCTTATTTACCAGTACAAGGTTAAATATATCAAGTTTACAATTAACACATATACCAAGTATATAGTACTGACCTCCATAACCTATTTATGTTCATGATTCTTCTATACATATATACATTTATTTAAACACGCAAATTATGAAATATCCGCTTACTTTGGTGGAGGAATTTATGCTTGCACAGGAATCGATTTGTTATTTCTTGCCAACTACATATTTCAGTATTTGCTCTTGCATAATTATATATTGTTGTTTACAAACAACTTATCTGTTAAATATATATTATATATATCATATCACCTTTTCGTGAACTGTTGTAATTGTCATGTCAGTGAAGGTGTAATGTGGTTTAACGTCGCGTCCAAGATTATTGCACTTACAAAGCGACGCGCATGCACATTGTCTGTGTGTGTGTGCGCGTGCGTGCGTGCGTGTGTGTGTGTGTACTAGTCCGGACTGATGCCGATTTATAGTGCTAGCCCACTGAGATACCATGCCGCAGTTTAACATGAATACCCCACTCAGGCACAGTATACTGACTCAAGCCGACCAGTCCTTGTTTTAGCCCATTAAGACAGGGTAACAACAAGTACCATCTTTTAACGTATTTGGGTATGACGCGGCCGGAGATCGGACTCCGGAGACTCTACAACTAGACCACGGAGACGGTCTATTAGTTAAATCAAAGATCAACGCACATGGTATCTATATATTGTAGGTTAGATAACTATATTTACATTTTGATTACAGTTATAGCTATGATGGAAATAATTTGAAAGTTAGCAAATCGATTTATTATATATATTCTATTGTAAGCAGATTAAACTTATGACTTATGTAAATAAGAACCGGCTGAGTATCGCATTTTGTAGTCTCATGTAAACTGAAAGACGGTTTTGTTTGCAATAATATAATATAAAACGTATAACATAACTGACAGTGTATATTGTAGAAGTATTCTAATAGAGGGCGTAGAGACAATGTATATGACGCGTGTTTGCAGAACACTTCCCCATGAGGTCCTAAACAAAAGTAATGAAATTGTCACAATAAACTAACGTGTTGGGTAAAGAAACGAGGGACGGTGGGGGTAGCCTATTGGTTAAAGCGTTCGCTCATCACGCTAAAGACCCGGGTTCGATTCTCCACATGGGTACAATGTGTTAAGCCAATTTCTGGTGTCCCCTCCATTATATTGCTGGAATATTGCTAAAAGGGACATTGGATATTTTTAAAAATAATTTCGATTAAACATTGTTATTATTCGCATTCCGGCCCAAACCGAATGGCATTTTACGGGATCTGCTGATTTGTGCCGAATGCAAGCAATGCCCTACATTAAGGCCTATGTGTTCAATTGCAGGGTGTTCCAGGCTTTTCTCAAGGCCAAGGAATATGGAGAGAAGATTATCTCGGACATTGTGGAGACCTGGTACTTGATCCTCGTGTAAGTACCATAAGAAAGTACCGTTATTGAGACCATTTCTGAAGAGAATAAGACACGTTGGCATATACAACGACACCTCGTTAATACGTACGCGTCCCTCCGCGCCTTGATGACTACCTCTAGGAAGTCTACGTGGATGCCAAAGGATATGAATGAGTATGAGTAGGAATAATAAATTCGGACCCTGGTCTATCCGCACGATTTTACTGGGAAGAGCAATGTCCGGATAAACGAGTTTCGCCGTGTATGTAAAAAATATTTTCTCAAAAACTTCATTTCATACGCATAACAGTCGGGTTGGAATCAACTGTTTTATAACTTTAAATAAGTGAGTGAATTGGGTTTACCGCCGCTTTTAAAAGTATTACAGTTATATCGCGGCGTGTAACTTTAAATGAATCAAAAACAACAAAAAAAGTAATCACTCCTTTGCAATCATTGTGTGTATGTACAAGTAGCATATTTGTTAGCTGGTATCATTGTCATCAATTACTGTAGTTTTTAAACATTCTAACAATTTTTTAACAGAGTGCATTATACTTGTAGGTGTCTGGTGTTGACGATGATTGTCTCCCTTGTGTACATCGTCATTATGAGATGGATAGCCGGATTCATGGTGTTCTTCAGCCTCGTCGCCTTCGTCGGCATCTTCGGCGCAGGTCAGATATATGCAGTTGCATTTAGTTTAATTCATAAGGTTAATTTATTCATTAATTTGGTATTCTGTCAGGAGGGACCCGTCAAGATCCGGGGTAGAACATGCTTGCCGTAAGGGGCGACTATACTTGAGGTAAGGGCGGCTAACATGATGTCAATCATTGGATTGTTTGGTCCAGGCTTGATTATTCACAGACAGGCGGAGCACGGCTGAAGATCCGGGGTAGAATAGGTCTTCAGCAAGGCATGCTTGTCGTAAAAGGCGACAATGCTTGTTGTAAGAGGCGACTGACGGGACCGGGTGGTTAGGCATCGCTTGGATGATGCATGTCATCGATCCAAATTGCGTGGATCGATGCTCGTGTTGACAATGATTGGATTAACTGGACCAGACTCGACTATTTACAGACCATATAGCTGGAATATTGCTGAGTGAGGCGTTTAACAACAAACAAACAAACTCTGTCAGGAGGGGGGCGCTGGGGAAATAAGGCGAGGTTCGAAGGTGCTACAATTGGCTGTACACAGGTGTGCCATGAAGACATGGGTTCAATTCGAGGAAGGGCGTTGCAAAACTACTGACGTCAATGTTGTGAACATCAACATCTCTGTCAGATATAGAAATGTCTGGCATATAAACCGAAAGACTGGAACACAAGAGGTCCGAGGCAAGAGCGTCTATTAGCCTGTTTATCAAAGTATTGTAGAAAATAGGTTTTGATTGAGGCTAGTGGACACGCTTGCCTCGGGGAGATGACAATATAGATACGGAAAGGCTCAGAAATAACCTGTTTGAAGGGTTAAAATTCCTGGTTTTACAAGAATCGGTCCAGTTCGGCTGGTGACCTAACCATTCTTGGACCAATAGGGTAACCGAATGTCCTAGAGTCATTTAACTTAAGATCACGTGGGGAGTTTTCTGTCATTAAATTTTCACAGTTAATTCACTCTGTTTTTGTCTTTCTGGCGTTGCTGTGGACATCAACATTTTTCAGAATTGCCAACTTCGATTCAGTTTCATAAGGCCATGACTTTTAACCAATATTGCGAAAACAGTACATGTTCTTACACCTTGTTGGCCGTGGGCTGGCCTAGTGGTTATAGTTTTCGCTCGTCACGTTGATTCTCCACATGGGTACACTGAGTGAAGCCGTTGTTATTACTGACGTAGTGCTTAAAATATACTACTCGCTCGCTCTTACACCTTTCCCAATGTTTTATCTAGGCTCCGGCTACTGTTTCTATCAATGGTACTACTCCCGAGGCAGCCAGGAATCCTACACGATCTACATGGGGGGTCTGACCTTCACTTTTCAGAAGGAAAAGCTATTTCTCGGATGCGGTAAGTGATAGAACTACTTCCATAAATAGTTCTCCGACGCCATTTTGTATAGCCGATGTAAACGCGATTAGTAGGCGATTTCTGATTGGTCATATACAGACAATTGCTTGACAAAGGCTCATGCATCGAATATCTATTTGTAAACATGAAAATGTTGGTGAAAATATTGACAAGAACAGAGACTGGTTTTATTTCTTCCCAACTGTTGCTGCATTCACACACACAGGCTTGTCTTGACAAACACGAGTTTGCAAACATTTATTGTCCGTGTTATGGTGGCCCATAAGGGACATGGAGTCTGTTTTTCAATATTTTGATATTTCACTTACAGTTATCGTAACCTTTTGCAAATTAACACGATTTGTCATATAAATATGTGATAAATCATGTATAAAGTAGATATTGAATCGCTGAAAAGTGAGGCGAAAATGTCAAAAACTAAAATGAAAATATCAAAAGCAAAACCGAAAATGTCAAAAACAAAAGCGAAAATGTCAAAAACTGAAATGAAAAAATGATAATATTCACACCGCGGTGGAAATAGTTTTCTGTATTTTCATTTTAGTTTTTGAGTCCTTAATGAAGATTTCATTATTTAATATAATACCGTAAAGTGTATTGACAAGTGCATGATCTGATCAAAACCATGGCACTTGCAGGCATAACAGCGGGCGCCATTTTCCTCATCGTCATGCTCATCCTGCTCTTCCTCATCTCCAGGATCCGAATCGCCATTGCTCTCATCAAGGAGGGAAGCAGGTATGTGATGAAGTATTATATACTACTGAAAAGAAGTTCTAGAACACCCGATTCTTTCATATTACGATAGTTAATCTGTCAGCTGAACTGTAGTAATATGTAGTAACTTCTTTTCAGTCGTAAATAAACTAGTTGTCAAGGCGAGGTTTGCTGCCACCAGCATGTAGTACTGTTTATAATTTCACAAAATGATAAAGATCAACGACCTCCCACTGTAAGTTACGAGCCTTCAACTGCTGTCAACTACTAAACACGCCACACTCACTCGTTTTCTGAAATAATCAATCACGTATAAGCGAATATTTTTTATTATTAGTCATTTGAAGTAATTTTCTGCAAACGTTTGTATTTTTTAAAGTTTTTTTTAAAGTGATGTAACAGACCCATTGTGCCAAGTGCAACCCCTTGCTTAAATTTGAATACTAACATTACTGACCTTGATCAGTGGGAGCATGGTGGATCAGGCATCGTAATTTGTTAAGTAGAGTTGCGTCCCTTGGTCGGTCCAGGATATACTTATCGTTGTTTCGAATATCATATTAGACCCAAATATAATGACACCCGTGGTCGTGGCTTTCCCCAAAGTCGTAAACATCTGTGACCTTCGCCACTTCGGGCTTTCCGACCACGTAAATTAGAAACGCCTTGATATAACAGACTCAATCACAAGAAGTGTCCGAAACATTTTCCTGGTAGAGAATCTGACGTGTTGCCTTATCATCATCTGTATCTGTGAGTAAGATAAATTCAACGTCATAAATGGCACTGACGTCTTCACGTCCCCTTGAATAGTCGATGACATCATTGGTAAATCCCTGGCTATTTTTACCTCCGTCACAAAAGAGCTCACTGTCATAGATAAAATTTGGGTCGTGAGTGAGATAGATTTAAGACAGCTTCAAGAATGACTCTTATGGCAGTCGTACGCTTCATGAATACGCTGGTCACAAGTGGCTGCTTGTTTGGCTCGGTAACTTGGTTGATTGCGTGTCATCGTACCCCGACTGTGTGGATCGTTGCTCATAATATCCGGGGTAGGACAGGTCTTCAGCAACCCATGCTTGCCGTAAAAGGCGACCATGCTTGTCATAAGAGGCGACTAACGGGATCGGGTAGTCAGGCTCGTTGATTTGGTTGATGTATGTCATTGTATCCCAATTGCGTGGATCGATGCTCATGTCAATCAAGTTCAGACTCGAGTATTTACAGGCCGTCGACATATAGGTGGAATATTGCTGAGTGCGGCTTTAAACATGAACAAATTTAGAACATGTACACTATATGTGACCGCTTTGTATTTCAGGGCAGTGGGGAACATGATGTTCACCCTCGTCTGGCCGATCTTCCCCTTCATCCTACAGCTGGCCGTCGTGGGGGTCCAGCTGGCCATCGCTGTGTATCCTTGTTACCATGGCAACAATATATAGCTACACCCTTGTGAAGAGGCCACCCTTAATCTTATACATTGAGATCCGGGTTATGAAATATCCGGATTAAGGAATGAATACTGAGTGATATAATTTCATTTAGGGAGCCGTTGATCGCCCTGGAGACGGGGGTTCCAGATTAACGAGGATTAATAACTTAACAATATGATTTTATGATTACCGTTTTTGACATAGTCAATAATTGATTGTTTACCCAAATACTGAATTCTTCGTGACATAACTATTCATATTTGGGACAACTGTTCTTACCAGGATGCATTTTATTTTTTATTTTGTCTTCTTTATTCTTCTGTAACTGCCTGGTCAGGTTATTTTTCATTTAACAAAAATGATATCCGGTCATTGTTGATTACGGAATATTTTGTTCAGGTGCATTGAATAATGCTCACTATATTGACCACTAGTTTGTGTATTTCGCACCTAATTACCCAACAAACTCTTTAATGTAATTGTGAGACTGAATTAGTTGACGTGTTTCGATTATTCTGTTATAAACGCTCGTTATTCTCATAATACCCCGCTTGCCTCGCTTGGTAGGTCGTAAACAAATACATGCTATTTATTTGTTTGGTGTTTTTATTCAGGTATATTTTTCACGAATGTAGCTAGCCAGGGGGTATAAACATTAATAATATAAATACTAACATTGCTTTGTGTTTCTGGTAAACCTGTTTGAAAGTGGGAAAAAAACATATCATGATGCCAATAACAAAATATTGAAATAGGTATTGCAATGCAGATCTAAGAATTGTAATATTGTTTCAGTTCGGTGCCGTTCATGGAACCGCTCAATATCATTCTAATATATGATATGATCATATATTGATAATGGATAAGAAAAATAATGGATATTATTTGGTAGTGTTGAAACAATATATAGCCCAGGTATCAAAATAGGATGCTACATATAGATTTGTCTTAATTGAATTAGGTTATATTTTACTGTTATCCTCAATACTTCAAGGGTTAGAATACACTACGTTCCTCCATATACGGCTTAATAGTGACGTGTGTCTATAATTCGTAGACTAAATGTATATAAAGACCCCGGGGTATTGTAACATCCTACTTATGAGATGTGACCCGAATGCAGAGCAATAGGATTACGTCACTGGAGGTTCATAATACTGAAAATCAAATACCAATTTAATAGTAATACTGCGCCAGATATTCACCATTAATATGCACGGGGCGGTTAGTTAGCTCAAGCGTTCGTTCGTATCGACGGAGACCCGGTTTCTATTCCCCATTGGTACAATGTGTGAAGCCCATTTCTGGGGTCCCCTGCTGTGATATTGCTGGAGTATTGCTAAAAGCGGCGTAAAACCGTACTCCCTAAATATGGTATAAACCTTAACTGGCTAAAGCTACCTCGCGTCTATTGGACGGAACCAGCAACTTGGCCAGAACAACATCACGTTCGCTAACGGGACTGTCAACGAGGACTTGGTCAAGCAGACCACTAAAAACCTGTTCCAACAGATACCCTGTGACACAGATGTAAGTATACGTGATTGGGGCAGGTTGCACTTTTGTATCGGCCCTGACCATGTTTTTGTAATAAAAATTGTTTGAATGGTGGGTGATCTCGCATGCTTACCCTTTTCGCTGATTAACAGTCATCCGTTCATATTCTGTAAATTATGTGTTTGTAATGAAATTAATTTTCATCACTATCTTGAAACCCTATAGGATATGTTTCGATGACGTTTTGAATTTAAATACTTTTTCAAGTAGTGTGCAATGGTTACGACTCAAACGTAAGTGCTTTCTTCCCACATTAATCTGTCACGCCGCGATATATCGGGAATACTGTTAAAAGCGATGTTAAACCCAACTCACACAAACACACATTTTCTTTTTTTTTTTATAACGTTAGCGCGTTGTCAAGAAGCATGTTTGTATCATTCTGATAAAATCAGACTGTGTGAGTTGGTGAGTTGGTGACAAGAACATTTTCATTTTCAGACGAATGACACCACTCTGGGAAACGTGTGTGGTTACTTGAAGTATGGGCGCGGAGAGTAAGTCACTCAAACATTCATTGTAAACCGGACCGCCTCCGTGGTCTAATGGTAGAGCGTCCGCCCGGAGAGCGGAAGGTCCGGGGTTCAATCCCCGGCCGCCTCATACCAAAAGACGTTAAAAGATGGTACTTGTTGTTACCCCGTTTGGCTCTCGGCTAAAACAAGGACTGTTCGGCTCGGAGTCAGTATACTGTGTCTGGGTCGGGGGTATTCATGTTAAACTGTGGCATGGTATCTCAGTGTGCTAGCACTATAAATCGGCATCAGTCCGGACTAGTACAAGCAGCCACAAACACACACATACACGTGCATGCACGTCGCTATATAAGTGCAATAATCTTGGACGCCACGTTAAACCTCATTTCACCTCACCTTTATTGTCAACCATTCAGTGAGTGAGTGAGTTAATATTTGAAGTCACATCGGCATTGTTTCAGCCATATCGTGACTTGCAACCATTTAGTACATGTGATGACAGGGAAATTTGCTAGCCTTGTGCTAAATGTTTGCTCGTCACCTCGAGGCCACGGTTCCATTCCCCACATGTGAACAACGTTTTAAGCTTTTATTGGTGCCCTCGCCGTGATACTATTAAATGGTTTGAAAGCGGCGTTCCACAAGGCTCCTTTATATAACATAAGGGTGGCTGTGTAAGCCTTGTGGTTAAACATTCTCTCGTTGCCAACGTATACAGGTTCAATTCCCTTAGAACAATGTCCGACGCCATTTATGTCAACCTTTGACGGTTACTGTAATATTGCTGAAAGCGGCATAAAACAATACGCATCACATGAAGATAAGCACGATACTGTATTTCAGCTTCACCATCTACCTTCAAATCTACAACATCTTCATGCTGTTCTGGATGGTCAACTTCGCGGTGGCCCTGGGTCAGATGACCCTGGCCGGAGCCTTCGCCTCGTACTACTGGGCGTGGGACAAGAGCAAGGACATCCCCGCGTTCCCCCTGGCTAGTTCCTTCTGGCGGTGCTTCAGGTACGTACACTGCAGATCGACCGGCGTGTGTTTCAGAAAGACTGTGTTTAAAGACCGCCCACACTGAAACAACACGGTGCGGCGCGGTGCGGCGCGGCGCGGCACGGTGCGGTGCGGTGCGGTGCGGTGCGGTACGGCGCGTCTGCTTAAATAACCGGGTCATTGGCTTTTCAATAGCAACCTTGATTAACGGAGCGTGTCAGAAGTGTCTGAATAAAAATATCGATCGCTCAAAATGTTATTTTTGTTGAGTATATAGGTCCCGAGTAGCCTGTGCCTGTCATGAGATGTGACTAAATGGATCCAGTTGTCAGGCTCGGCGACTTCCTTGATTGCATGTCATCGTATTTCAATTGCGTGGATCGATGCTCATAATGTCAATCACTAGATTGTCTGGTCCAGATTCGATCAATTACAGACCGCCGTCATATAGCTGGCATATTGCTGAATGCGGAGTTGAACAAAAAAACAACAACAAACAAATAAACTATTTCGTGCATCAATGATCGAGGTCAATCACTTGATTGTCCGACCCAGACTCGATTATTTGCAGACCAGTGTCATATAGATTGAATATTGCTGATTTAAAAATAATATGTTTCTGAACTGCTGCTATGATGCTGCTTGAACGTGGGTTGAACAAACGTTCTGTCGTGCTCTCCGCTTCAGTGTGTCCCGGACCGCCTCCGTGGTCTAGTGGTTGCACGTTGCTATATAAGTGCAATAATCTTGGACGCGACGTTAAATCCCATTTCACCTCACCTCTGTGTGTCCCGGCCTTCAGATGTAAATCTTCGTGGAGAGCTGATGGCGCAGTTGTAGTTTTGACATGATGTCATTCTACCATGAGAGAATGTCATGTGTCGGCGGCGATAATGAGCCTTTTGTTATTTTGAGTGGGTTGGCAATTTGGATTAATGACTAAACTGTTTTAACCTTCAAATAGCAGTACGTTGCTTACGATATAGTTACACAAATACTACTGATTTAATATCCCGTAGTAATTTAGTAATTTTCGCAGAAAGAAAAAATAAATTCTTTTGATATCACTACAATTTTTTTTTATAAAATAGAGGTTATTTCAAGTGCCTCGTGGAATATCATGTTGCTCTCATCGAATGACGGGGGAAAAGAAATATTTTTACGTACGCCACTCTTGAAAATATATCCTTTTCCCCCGTCGCTCGATGAGAGAAACATGATATTTCACGAGGCACATGAAATATCCTATTTATTTGTACATTTTGTGTAGTTGTCTACCGAAAATAATTTTTGTCATTACAAAAGTAAAACCTTGAAACGTTGATTCTCCCTATCTTACAGTCAGGGACGTTTCACTATCCCTTTGTAAGTGCGACTTTAAAAGTAGTTCCGAGTTTGCAAATCAGCAAAAATATAAACAAAAGAATACCAAATATTTGAGGTTGAAGTTCTTTGTGATACATTTCGATATTATTATATACAAAATCAACTTCAAACAAAAATATTCCTGAAAGCTACGAGACCGCCGTAGGAAACGAAGGAATACACGTTGGTCAAGTAACAAAAATGGCGCTTTACGAAATAAACTCGATTGACGATTTAAATGAGAAATTTACAGTAACTGTTTATAAAGAAACATTTTTAAGAGAATATCCAACGACAAGAAGCGATATAAAATCCATAAAATGACCATCTTGTCAATGTGGAACTAACGTAAAAAGGGAGTCAACAGTTTGTGTACGGGCCAGGTACTTACGATAAAGGGAGATAATTTGAGGGGAGGTAATTCTTGGAAGGCAATATTTCCGTCAAAGTATAATATCCACTGCAGTGAAATATCAAATGGTGTGTTCACTGCAGTAAAATATAAAGTGTTATGTTCACTGCAGTGAAATATCATGTGTTATGTTCACTGCAGTGAAATATCATGTGTTATGTTCACTGCAGTGAAATATCAAGTGTTATGTTCACTGCAGTGAAATATCAAGTGTTATGTTCACTGCAGTGAAATATCAAGTGTTATGTTCACTGCAGTGAAATATCAAGTGTTATGTTCACTGCAGTAAAATATCAAGTGTTATGTTCACTGCAGTAAAAAATCACGTGTTATGTTCACTGCAGTGAAATATTAAGTGTTATGTTCACTGCAGTAAAATATCAAGTGTTATGTTCACTGCAGTAAAATATCAAGTGTTATGTTCACTACAGTGAAATATCAAGTGTTATGTTCACTGCAGTAAAATATCAAGTGTTATGTTCACTGCAGTAAAATATCATGTGTTATGTTCACTGCAGTGAAATATCAAGTGTTATGTTCACTGCAGTGAAATATCAAGTGTTATGTTCACTGCAGTAAAATATCACGTGTTATGTTCACTGCAGTAAAATATCATGTGTTATGTTCACTGCAGTGAAATATCAAGTGTTATGTTCACTGCAGTGAAATATCAAGTGTTATGTTCACTGCAGTAAAATATCATGTGTTATGTTCACTGCAGTGAAATATCAAGTGTTATGTTCACTGCAGTGAAATATCAAGTGTTATGTTCACTGCAGTAAAATATCAAGTGTTATGTTCACTGCAATGAAATATCAAGTGTTATGTTCACTGCTGTGAAATATCAAGTGTTATGTTCACTGCAATGAAATATCAAGTGTTATGTTCACTGCAGTGAAATATCAAGTGTTATGTTCACAGCAATGAAAATTTCTCAACTTCCGAAAACTCAGTCTTTCACACGGTCTGGTAATATAATGAAGAAAATAATTACTGGAATGAGTTATCATGCCAGACGGGAAGACATAACATGTTTATGTGAATGTATTCGTGAATCATGTATTGTGGAACAAGTCCCGAAAGATCTCCCTCAATCCAACTACAGCAGCGGTTGATTACTTTTTATCTTACGTCCCACGCTGTTGTGTTTATAGTGTTAATGCATGCTATGTATGAACGCTTCTCGACTCCAGGTATCACCTGGGCACCCTGGCGTTTGGCTCTCTCATTATTGCGATAGTACAGATGATCCGGATCTTCCTGGAGTACCTGGACCACAAGCTGAAGGGGAGCGAGAACGCTGCGGCCAAGTTCTTTTTGAAGTGAGTTCCACAAGCCTGGTAGTTATTGAATGAACCTGCATGTTGTACACAGATGTCTGATAGTTACTGAATAAAACTGTCTCTTGTCTGCAGATGTCTGATAGTCACTGTATAAAACTGTCTGTAGTCTGCAAATGTCTTATAGTCACTGAGTAAAACTCTCTCTTGTCTGCAGATGTCTTATAGTCACTGAATAAAACTGTCTCTTGTCTGCAGATGTCTTATAGTCACTGAATAAAACTGTCTTTTGTCCACAGATGTCTGATAGTTACTGAATAAAACTGTCTCTTGTCTGCAGATGTCTTATAGTCACTGAATAAAACTGTCTGTTGTCTGCAGATGTCTGATAGTTACTGATTAATAATGTCTGTTGTCCACAGATGTCTGATAGTTACTGGATTAAACTGTCTGTTGTCTGCAGATGTCTGATGGTTATTAATACTGTCTGTTGTCTACAGATATTTGTTAGTTCCAGAGTAATACTGTCTGTTGTCTGCAGTTGACTGATAGTTACTGAGTAATACTGCCTATCTTCAAATAGTCTGATAGTTACTGATTATCACGATCTGTTGTCTGCATATGTCTGAAAGTTATTGATTAATACTCTCTATTGTCTGCAGATGTCTGAAGTGTTGCTTCTGGTGTCTCGAGAAGTTCATCAAATTCATCAACAAGAATGCCTACATCATCGTAAGACGTTGATACCACGTATTGAGTGTAATATAATAACATATATTTACAAATTTGTAAACAGGCGTAAAACAGAGATATTTTTGCTCTTGTGATACAAATATAAATGCGGAAGGCGTAGCATGATCATGTACGGTATGGTAGGGGTCAGTGTTAGGCATAGCTGTGATCATGTACAGAGTGTAATGTGTCATGAAGGTTGTGACGGGGTCTCCAGACGTGTCCTGGGTATGACAAGATGACAAATGGCCCCAGAAGTGTTGACCTTTGCGCTCCCTGTTTCAGACCGCCATCTATGGGAAGAATTTCTGCATGGCAGCAAAAGACGCCTTTTTCCTCATCCTCAGGAACGTTGTCAGGTACGGGTTTACTCACTAACCCTGCAGTCTTCAGCAACACCCATACTCGCCCTACTAGGCGACTATGTCAGTAAAAGGCGACTTACGGGATCGGATGGTCAGACTCGCTGACTTTGTTGATGCATGTCATCAATCCCAAGTTACGTGTATCGATGCTCATGATGTCAATCACTGGATTGTCTGGTCCAGACTCGATTATTTACAGACCGCCGACATATAGCTGGAATATTGCTGAGTGCGGCGTTAAACAACAAACAAACAAACTAACTTACCCTCTAGCATATGTGAATATGAGACAGACACAGTATATCGACTTCAGTGCACCGTCGTTTGAGACGCCGCAATTCCCTGTAAAAAGTTACGTCCCTTAGGCATTCCAGGATCCCATGATCGCCCTGATTATGATTCTTGTTCCCCACCATACTCATGGGTTCCACCGGCGTGGTAAGCGTCCAAGACCTGAATCTTTTGGGGCTTTCCTCCGTAAATACGCTGACATGCCGTGATATGACTGAAATAGTGTTAAAAGCCTCGTTACATATCACTCACTAACTCACTCTTTTATTGTTTCGCGATCTTCTTTTGACACTGTAATGTGAATATGTAAAATGCACCCAGGTTTAGTTTCCCGAGCCAGCAAGCGCAATTTCAGGTATACTAATTATATATACTAACGGTAAATCAAAGAATGAAGAAAGTTAAACCCAGTCATGTCAGGACAGTCTCCCAGTCGTCCGGATCAATGGGAGTTATGTCCCTTCGTACATACTCATTCAAACTCCTTCGCAGCGCGTGACACCTTCGTTACACTTTCGGTAAAGAGAGTTCCTCGAACGGGATATCGCTGTGAGGAGTTGGATACTCATTATACAGTCGTTGCCAAACCAAGGCGAGAAAGACGGAGAGTGTTAAGTTACGATGCCTCTAAATTGTACAATGTTCCCACTTACAGGGTTGTCGTAATAGACAAGGTGACAGATTTCCTGCTCTTTATCGGAAAACTGGTGGTCGTTGGACTTGTAGGTGAGTAAAAAAATGTAGGAATTAATTAACTTAAGGGAAATTCCCATTTTGATAAAAACCGTTTCAACAAGCCAAACCAAACGAATTTAACACCTTGATGCTTTAGGTGGGTAAAATAAAACATACATATTCACAAAAATGTCTATCAGAATTATTTGTTACTAAATCACACTTCACAGGACGGATTAAATGATTTTGGGTGGGGTTGTTTGCTAGTATTCATTAGAACCTATATACTCACAAGCAAGCTGTCGCCAACATTGGTATTACATTAGATGGTTGTAGTATTTGCAAGGGAGGATACGTCAATAACGCTGTAACATGTTGGTCTACAGGAGCGGGCTCCTTCTTTTTCTTCGATGGGAGGATTCCGTACTTAGCCAAGTACACTCCTAACCTCAACTTTTACGTTGTCCCAATTGTGGTGAGTCGGTGGTTACATTGTAATATCATCTAAGTAAATGAATGTTGTTTTACGCATGGCGGATGTTGGTTATATTTGCCAATTTCGTATATCCGATTATTGGTAATGTCCGCCTGTTGGGTATGTCCGACTTTGTGACATCTGACTATTGTTGGTATCCGACTATTGGTTATATCCGACTATAAGTTATATCAGACTGTTGGTTAAAATCTGACTATTGTTGATATCTGACTATTGGTGAATACTGACTATTGGTTATATCCGACCATTGGTTATATCCGATTATTGGCAATATCTGACTATTGGCAATATCCAACTATTGGTTATATCCAACTAATGGTTTAATCCGACTATTTGTAATATCTGACTTTTGGTTATGTAAGACTATTAGTAATATCTGACTGCGGGTTATATCCAACTATTGGTGATATCTGATTATTGGTTATATCTGCTTTTCCTCGACTGTTCGTTAAAGGCGTCTACTCACTATATGTGCTTTACTTGTTTCAAGATGCTAACACTATTTATTTGCAGGTGGTCATAATTGGCAGCTACATAATCGCAGCCTGCTTCTTCAGCGTGTACGGGATGGCAGTGGACACACTCTTTCTGTGTTTCTGTGAGTCACTTATACAGTTACTTAACACTTGTATACTGCTGATAATAACTAAATTGAGAAAAATAATCAGAATCAATCTGCATATGGTGCAGGCAATAACATCAGCAGGGTGGAAGGTCCACTCATGGGCCGGGTGAACTGGCATGTTTACACACGGAATCATCACCATCACCATCATCATCATCATCTTCTAAACATCATCATCATCCCCATCATCTTCTAAAAGTCATCATCATCATCACCATCATCATCTTCTAATCATCATCATCATCATCACCATCATCATCATCACTATCATCATCTTATAAACATCATCATCATCATCTAACCATGGTTATTATCATCACCATCACCATCATCATCTTCTAAACATCACCATCATCATCATCGTCATCATCATCTAACCACGGTTATTATCATCACCATCATCATCTTCTAAACATCATCATCATCATCATGCCACGATTACTATCATCACCATCCGCATCTTCTAACCATGATGATGATGATGATGATTATTGCTATTCTTATTATTATCATTTCAGTGGAGGATCTGGAACGTCACGACGGGTCAGCAGACAAGCCGTACTACATGAGCAAGGAGATGATGGGCATCCTTGGGAAGAAGAACGCCATCCCTAAGAAGAATGACTGACCAGTGACACTTCGCTGATAGGACGGCACAGCTGCAGCGTCCCTGACATTCTAGATGAACCTTAGATAGTTGCAGCGATAATTTGAACCTTTGTTTCCATGGCAATTATTTGCACTCTGCTGTGATACTTGTATATGCCTTGACTCAGTATTGTGTACAAACATATTTTTATCAGAATAAGATTATTATCCACAATGAGGGCAACTATCGGTTTGATCAAGGCCCTCATTAGGGATACTTAATAATACTCGTGTGTGAAATGGAAATGACAAGTTTGTATACATATTTCTATTTCCCCTTTCTCTGAACAAAAGCTAGTTTGATTTATTTTCTAGTTATAGGGGCCACTGAACGAAATTCCCTGTGATCTTTTTACGAAATCAAATCGCTGTTTTATAAAGCAATGTGATTCTCAGTTGTAACTGGAGAAGAAGAAGAAGACAATGATCTTGTCAGATTCACAAGCCTATCTTGAAGCGAGGACGAATGTTTAGATTCAATGTAAATGCGCTTTGTAGAAATGTGTATGAGATTCTTAGCAATGTATTGTGGGTGTTGGGGCTGCAATGACTTACATCAGACATGGCGACTATGCTTGTGGTAAGAACAGCTAACAGGATCGGTGGTCAGCCTTGCTGACTTGGTTGATTCATGTCATCGTATGCCAATTGCTTTGATCAATGCTCATGATGTCAATTACTGGATTGTCTGGTCCAGGTTCGATTATTTACAGACCGCCGTAATATAGCTAGAATACTGCATAGTGCGGCGTTTAACAACAAACAAACAAACAAACACGAGACAAAGTGGTCCTCTTAATGGAGAACCACATACCATACAGAACCCTACTTGTATGTGGTCTACAAATATATAATACTGCCTTGCTCTATGATAGTAAAAACCCAGGTATCTATGTCATTTTAGCAAAATATACCAAATTCAATATCTTTCGTTTTTGACAATTAATATTACTTTTCAAATCAGTGGTCACCATTATTCTAAATTAATATACTGGAAAATATGTTTGTTGCAAACATATTCCATTGGGCGTAAAGTAGTCGTAATGGAAGTTATATTAATAGAGTGGAGGTTTGTGTGTAAAACATTGCATCATTGTGTTTTTGTTGTGAAGTAGGTGTATTCACTAGTGCTAGTGTTGGTTCAATCTTGGTATCTAGGCCCATCACGACTTTATGAAATGTGTAAATGCATTACTGCAACCAGATACACAAGTAGAGACTTGGAGTTCAGTGTCGTGACATTCTGTTTACAAACAACTCTTCTTGCCATGGAAAATATGCATTTTTATCATTTAAGATATTCAACAGATTCAAGTCCAAGACAAATGTCAGTATTCCCAGCTTAACACCTGGACATAATGTGTCAGCATTCTTTATAAATGTCAACTCGATACAGAAAGCATTATTTCACACAGTGAAACCCCATTAATTCGGACGATTTCCAGTTGATCCGTCCTGATTAACAAATGTCCTGATTAACGTATTCTTTATAAATGGCAACTCGATACAGAAAGCCTTATTTCACACAGTGAAACCTAATCAATTCGGACGTTTTCCTCTTGATTCGTACTGATAAACAAATGTCCTGATTAACGAGTCTTTGTCAGAGAGTAATGTTGTATCTGTAGGCGGTCCCAGGGTAATCAGCCGGAAAACGGGATGTCCGTACTAGCGGGGTTTCACAGTATTCAGTTTACAGGTGTGGACCCTTTTGACAACCCCCTGAGCTGAACCTTGAGTGCATAGTGTTTACTCTGCAGCCGTGTCAGGGGGGAATATTTTAATATCTTGTCTATATATTTTTAATAACGAATCTTTCCAAATGGCAGTAATGGTTAATGTTCATATACCTTGGTTGAATAGAATAGTGTTAACTTGAGTAAGCTGTCTTGTCAGTAGACGTGATTTTATTCTTGAAATAGTTGTCTGGCGTATGTCATGACAATGGAATTTCTGTATAATAGTAACTTTATTAGTTAGAATTCGTTTTGAACAAGCAACGCTAACTTCAAACAGTTAAGGGAGTGAAATACATGTGTAGTGGAACCGACCATTTTATATTGTGGGAGGGGGTGTCTGGAATGTTTGTCAGAGGTAGCACTTTCTCGGCTTTTGATTCATGACATAATTTGTCACCAGAAAGGATAGGCTGAACACTTTCATGTTCCTTCTCAACACATTTTCTTCAGGACAGACAAACATTTATCTCTTTTGTGGAGGCAAGATTGTTTTTTAGTATGCCCTCCCCTCCCCCCCCCCCCCCCCCCCCCCATTCAAATGGTAGGACCCTTAGGCTTCTACCGCTTCTTCATTCGTGGCCAACTCGTGGTGCAGGTGACGGAAAGGGGCGATTGGTGCCGAATGCTGCTTCTTACTATTGCAAGCACCTTCAGTGTGTATAATGCTTAGTTTCATCCACCCTGTCTACTGATGACTCTATTCTACGAAAGCAATACTCTATATTCACGCTTTGGGTAACCACAGTTTGACAAACACGACGATTCATGGGTGTTCCGTGTAGTAAAACATAAAACCAAAAATGTACATTTTTGTGATGAATAATTATATTCCTTGTGTACTCCTGTGTATATTTGTAAGTATGGCTTTAAACTGTATCTATTCATTTTCTTATAAATGTATGTAAAGTATATCTATGGAAACAAATTCGTGCAATCATGTTCATCTTATCTACGTTCTAGGTGAAAGGTATGAATCTAAACACTTGACAAATTTTACTCTTTTTAAATACATTGCGTGTGAAGTCGTGCATGTTGTAAGAACCAGCTTCAGACGTACTGAAACAGCGTTACGTTTGAAAGTGCCCGGGGCCCACTTGTACAAAACGATCTTAGCGCTAAGACTATTGTAAACCTATGTTAAAGTATGGGAGTGAAGATCATCTTAGCGCTAAGATCGCTTTGTGCAAGTGGACCCTGGTAATTTGCAAGTTTTTCAGTGACATCAGGTAGAAATGATACGGTATTCAAAACGTTCGAATACATGTGTCGTGTATGTATGATTCACTGACGTGTATTGTAGCGAGTATCAAACTTTCCACAAAAGCAGGTGATTTTCCTCTGTATATATGCTAGCGGGTGTTAAGATATGTCCTTCATACCTGTATGGTGGGTAATTACGCCTTGTATATAATGTTATGTTATGTAATAAAGTTAATTTATAAAAGATCGTACCACTTATGTGACTGACATAGTCGATGATACTTTGTTATATAAATGTTATAAACAATCAGCGAACCCATTTTTGCTCCTGAAGCTGCACTTCGCAAGTAGGTATTTTGAGGATATTTGTCCTGTTGGCGCTACGAGACTCACACTTCGTTATCCCTGAATGAAAGACCTACACATTTTTGTCTACTCAAAACACCGTTCATTTTTACACCCAGCATGTAAAGTGAACGATTGTATTCCAATCCCTGAGAAAAAATATCCCCCCTCCCCCACACGATGTTCGGGAACATATGATTTCGTTTTTAAAATTACCCCCTTCCTTCCGAAATTATCAAATGATTAGCTTCGAAGTTAATAGGAATATAGTGCATAACATACTTTCAATTAATTAAAATAAAGTTTGTTCTCTCTAGGAAGCACCGATACGTGTTAATGTTCTTTCGTTGCGTGACTTATGCTGGTCAGTATATGGTCAAGCGCTTGAACTCTATACCAGCAGTCAGGGTTTTCAATGTTTCACGTATATCCTGTGACATTGTCTTTCTGTTCTGATGGTATTTCCGTCCTTAATATGCCTTATATTCTGTACATATATATTCAAACTGAAAACTACTTGTATTTTCCTAATAATTCCTATTGTTTTACTTATGTTGTGAACAAAGCCAAACATCTTACATGTTTAAAGCAATGTGCACTGACCGCTTGAACACAATGTTGACCGCAACATGCTGCCTATCCCCCCTTGAGGTCAACCAAGAACAGAAGTAGTTCGCGGAAGGAGTCTTTAATATTATTCCAGTTGTTGATGGGAACGGTTGACGTAATGGTTTTAGCCTCTCAGTGCGCTGTACAGAGTTGCGTCCCTTTGTTATGATCCTCTGGTCTTCAGTTCGATTCCCTGATTCGCCTCCAATATGACGCTTCATCTGTCATCTCATTGTGTTTGAGGACGTACTTGAAACCAAATTTTCCCTCAACCTGCTCGTGGAAATTATCGACTTCTTTGCTTCTGAAGCTGATGTTGAGCCTTAGGATGGTGATACAGTGAACCTCGATAACTCGAAGTCCTGACTATACAGAATGTATCGAGTCATCCGTAGTTCGACACGAGCGCTGAGGCTGACGATGATTCTGACGGAACCAACAGATACATATACTACACAAAAGAAGTTATAACACCCGATTTCTTTAACAATAGCAATATGAAAGAATCGGACTTTCGTTAAATTATTTTGAGATATATACATGGCGTTATATGATAAATCGAGTTCCGAGTTAGGTTTCACGGTATATAAGGCAGCATAGGAATGATTCTGTGATACAATCATACACGAGGCGAGCTCCAGTCAGGGGCCTCCTGGGTAAAATATTTTGTGCTGATTCAGCGGTTCACATTTCTTCACCTTGTAATGTTGACTGTTTCTGTTTCTTGTTACTGCTGTTCAATATTTCATGAAATAAATATCTTTTGATATTCCTGACTTCAGGTTGTTTTTCCTGACATCCAACCGGGGCGGTGGTGTAGTCTAATGGTTAAAGCGTTCGCTCGTCACGCCAAAGACCTAATTTCGATTCCCCACATGGGTACCATGTGTGAAGCCCATTTCTGATAGTGCTGGAAAATTGCTAAAAGCGGCGAAAAACAATACTTACCAACTCACCTGCAATCCCGAGCAACCTATCATTGTCGGACCAGGGATCGGGTTGTTTGCATCGTTGACGTTTTGATTGTACGTCATTGAGACAGAGTGAGTGACTTGGGTTCAGCTCCTCTTTTAACAGTATTTCAATTATATCACAGCGTATCAGCTTAATGTGGGAGGAAAGCCCGAAGTGATGCAGACGTTTACCACATAGGTGAAACCCACGAGCACGGGTATGCTGCTGACACACCTTGAAACATAATAGTGGGCAACCGGAATTTGAACCAACAATCATACGTTACTGGCTTGCCCAAAGGACGCAACTCTGCACAATGGACGCAACTCTGCGGCGCCTTAGACGACTGGGCCACCTGAGCTCCCGTATGTCATCGAACATAACAGCATGGGACATTGCTCTTTATGTCAGTCATTGTCCTGTCCACATTAGATATTAATTAGCATCACCCCTAACCGTGCAAATGAATCGAACACTGATGGTGTTGTAGAGAAATACTCAGCCAGGCTGCCACGAGGAATCACAGACTTTAGAAGCTGCAGGGCCTGCGAACTCTTCAGGCCCTCATTTAAAAATCTGCAGCTAACTGTGACAAATAAGTCGACTCGTAAATTTACTGCTGGCCAAAAGGACCCATACATATTTAAAACTACGGGGCCGACACGTAATGTACCTGCCACGGGCCCACGGGCAGGCGCTTATTTTTTAACACTGTGGTTATCTGATATAGCTAATGCTCGTCACATCGAGGTGTTGAGGTGAAAGGGGTTTTAACGTCGCGTTCGAAATTATTGCACTTATATAGCGACGCCGGACTGATGCCGTTTTTATAGTACTAACCTACTGGGAAAGTCCGACTCAGACACAAAATACTGACTCCAAGCCGACCAGTCCTTGTTTTATCCCCTTAATGCCCAGCACCAGCAGGGTAACAAGTACCATCTTAAACGTCTTTTGCTTTGACGCGACCGGGGATCGAAATCCAGACCATACGCTCTCCGGGCAGATGCTTCATCTACAACATGTAGATCACCATGCCGAAGGCCCAGGTTCGCGTATCCACTGTTGTTGTATGTTCAAATGGATGGTTGGTATCTCACGTCGCTATTTAACT
Source organism: Haliotis cracherodii (assembly GCF_022045235.1). Lineage (NCBI taxonomy): Eukaryota > Metazoa > Mollusca > Gastropoda > Lepetellida > Haliotidae > Haliotis > Haliotis cracherodii. The sequence continues at coordinate 17,604,647 of NW_027266268.1, forward strand.
GGTATTCTGGGATGCAAAGGGTGTGATCCTTGTTGATTATTTAGAACGTCAAAAGACGATTACCGGTGCCTACTATGCTGATTTGCTTCATTGCCTGAGAGATGCTATCAAAGAAAAGCGGCGAGGAATGCTGACTGCTGGGGTTCTACTTTTTCATGACAACTCACACCTCTCGACTTGCAAAGGCTGCTGTGCGACAGTGTGGGTTCGAAAAGCTTCCTCATCCTCCATACTCGCCAGACCTGGCACCAAGTGATTTCCACCTGTTTCCTAAACTGAAAGAACACCTTCGTGGAAAGCACTATGACGACAACGATGACCTCAAAGATGCCGTGAATGGGTTTTTCAGGGTGGCTTCAGAAAACGTCTTCCTGACTGGAATTGAAAAGCTTCACTATTGATATGGGAACTGTATTGAAATGCAGGGAGATAACGTTGGAAAATAAAATTCAAAACACTTTCAAAAGTGTTGGTTTTGTTTGCTAGGCTTAGAACCTCTTGACCTGCTGTCGTACGTACGCTGCACGCATTGCTAAATGTAGCCACGTGACCCGAAGCTTTCCTGGAAAGTAATAACGCGATCAAAACCCAGAGATGATGTTTATCGCTGGCACAATTTATCATTACTGCAAGTAATATTTCTTATCGGTGGAATTGCTTGTTTTCACTTTATAAGTATTATATTAACACACTTGCAGCTACCTTCGTTGATTAATCATTGCGATATTTCGTGATGCTGATTCAGGCAGCGAGCACTACAATGATTTATCACGAACCATCAGTCAGTGTGGACCTATTACTATCAGTCCGACCATTCATACCACATTCTCTAATGGGAATATGATGATCCGCCACTTGGAATGTTGCCATAACTCCAGAAACCTGTATGCATGCATCGATGTGATGAAAAAAACAAGGTTGAACATGAAGCCTTTTTAAATTTTATTCACATAACCATACAATTAACGAAAAAAATATTGGATATTAAAAATATTGTTTTAATACATTATTTCCTCACAATAGGAAGTTTAAGTATTTAGGGCATCATAACGGGTACATGGCGTGCACAAACCTAGTTGCTTTAAATAGGTTGATTGTACAACTTTCTTGTCTTTGTAGGAAAAAAAGGAAAATTCCCATGGTCAACATTGACCTAAATGGGACCTTGTAACTATATAGAACACTTCCATCGTGTGGAGATCCATCTGTAGTGAACACTTCTAGTCTCTATCTAGAACACCTCCATCGTGTCAACATCCATCTGTAAAGTGGAACACTTCTCGTCTCTATCTAGAATACCTCCATCGTGTCAACATCCATCTATAGATGGGAACACTTCTCGTCCCTATCTAGAACACTTCCATCGTGTCAGCTTCCATCTGTAGAGTAACACTTCTAGTCTCTATCTAGAACACTTCCATCGTGTCAGCATCCATCTGTAAAGTGGAACACTTCTATTATCTATCTAGAAAACCTCCATCGTGTCAACATCTATCTGTAGAGAGTAACACGTCTAGTCTCTATCTAGAACACTTCCATCGTGAGAAAATCCACCTCTGTCGAGGAATACTTCCAGTCTCTATCTAGAACACAAAAACCACCGTGTCAACATCCATCTATGGATGGGAACACTTCTCGTCTCTATCTAGAACACCTCCATCGTGTCAACATCTATCTGTAGAGAGTTACACTTCTAGTCTCTATCTAGAACACCTCCATCGTGTCAGCATCCATCTGTAAAGTGGAACACTTCTAGTCTGTATCTAGAACACATCCATCGTGTCAACATCCATCTGTAGAGAGGAACACTTCTCGTCTCTATCTAGAACACCTCCATCGTGTCAACATCCATCTGTAGAGGGGAACGCTTCTAGTCTCTATCTAGAACACCTCCATCGTGTCCAGATCCATCTGTAGAATAGCACTTCTAATGTAGATATAGAACACCTCCATCGTGTCAACATCCATCTCTTTAGAGGAATACGTCCAGTCTCTATCTAGAACACCTCCATCGTGTCAACATCCATCTATGGATGGGAACTCTTCTCGTCGTTTCTAGAACACCTCCATCGTGTCAACATCCATCTGTAGAATAACACTTCTAGTCTCTATCTAGAACACCTCCATCGTGTCAAGATCCATCTCATGAGAGGAATACTTCTAGTATCTATCTAGAACACATCCATCGTGTCTACAACCATCTGTAGTGAACACTTCTATTCTCTATCTAGAACACATCCATAGTGTCAACATCCATCTCTTGAGAGGAATACTTCTAGTCTCTATCTAGAACACATCCATTGTGTCTACAACCATCTGTAGTAAACAGTTCTAGTCTCTATCTTGAACACCTCCATCGTGTCAACATCCATCTGTAGTGAACACTTCTATTCTCTATCTAGAACACCTCAATCGTGTCAACATCCATCTGTAGAGGGGAACGCTTCTAGTCTCTATCTAGAACACTTCCATCGTGTCCAGATCCATCTGTAGAATAGCACTACTAGTCTCTATCTAGAACACCTCAATCGTGTCAACATCCATCTCTTTAGAGGAATACTTCCAGTCTCTATCTAGAACACCTCCATCGTGTCAACATCCATCTATGGATGGGAACTCTTCTCGTCGTTTCTAGAACACCTCCATCGTGTCAACATCCATCTGTAGAATAACACTTCTAGTCTCTATCTAGAACACCTCCATCGTGTCAAGATCCATCTCATGAGAGGAATACTTCTAGTATCTATCTAGAAGACATCCATCGTGTCTACAACCATCTGTAGTGAACACTTCTATTCTCTATCTAGAACACATCCATAGTGTCAACATCCATCTCTTGAGAGGAATACTTCTAGTCTCTATCTAGAACACATCCATCGTGTCTACAACCATCTGTAGTGAACAGTTCTAGTCTCTATCTAGAACACCTCCATCGTGTCAACATCCATCTGTAGTGAACACTTCTATTCTCTATCTAGAACACCTCCATCGTGTCAACATCCATCTGTAGAGGGGAACGCTTCTAGTCTCTATCTTGAACACCTCCATCGTGTCCAGATCCATCTGTAGAATAGCAATATTAGTCTCTATCTAGAACACCTCAATCGTGTCAACATCCATCTCTTTAGAGGAATACTTCCAGTCTCTATCTAGAACACCTCCATCATGTCAACATCCATCTATGGATAGGAACACTTCTCGTCGTTTCTAGAACACCTCCATCGTGTCTACATCCATCTGTAGTAAACACTTCTAGTCTCTATCTAGAACACCTGCATCGTGTCAACATCCATCTCATGAGAGGAATACGTCTAGTCTCTATCTAGAACACATCCATCGTGTCTACAACCATCTGTAGTGAACAGTTCTAGTCTCTATCTTGAACACCTCCATCGTGTCAAAATCCACCTGTAGTAAACAGTTCTAGTCTCTATCTAGAACACCTCCATCGTGTCAACATCCATCTGTAGTGAACACTTCTAGTCTCTATCTAGAACACCTCCATTGTGTCTACAACCATCTGTAGTGAACACTTCTATTCTCTATCTAGTGTCTACAACCATCTGTAGTGAACAGTTCTCGTCTCTATCTAGAACACCTCCGTCGTGTCAACATCCATCTGTAGTAAAAACTTCTAGTCTCTATCTAGAACACCTCCATCGTGTCTACAACCATCTGTAGTGAACAGTTCTAGTCTCTATCTAGAACACTTCCATCGTGTCAACATCCATCTGTAGTAAACACTTCTAGTCTCTATCTAGAACACATCCATCGTGTCTACAACCATCTGTAGTGAACAGTTCTAGTCTCTATCTAGAACACATCCATCGTGTCAACATCCATCTGTATTGAACAGTTCTAGTCTCTATCTTGAACACCTCCATCGTGTCAACATCCATCTGTAGTGAACAGTTCTCGTCTATCTAGAACACCTCCATCGTGTCAACATCCATCTGTATTGAACAGTTCTGGTCTCTATCTTGAACACATCCATCGTGTCAACATCCATCTCTTGAGAGGAATACTTCTAGTCTCTATCTAGAACACATCCATCGTGTCAACATCCATCTGTAGTGAACAGTTCTAGTCTCTATAAAGAAAACCTCCATAGTGTCAACATCCATCTGTAGTGAACAGTTCTAGTCTCTATCTTGAACACCTCCATCGTGTCAACATCCATCTGTAGTGAACAGTTCTAGTCTCTATCTAGAAAACCTCCATAGTGTCAACATCCATCTGTAGTGAACAGTTCTCGTCTCTATCTAGAACACCTCCATCGTGTCAACATCCATCTGTAGTGAACAGTTCTCGTCTCTATCTAGAACACCTCCATCGTGTCAACATCCATCTGTAGTAAACACTTCTCCCGCGTTCTCTAACCCCTCCCCTCCTCACTCAGCTTCCTCTTCATCCATGCATCCAGGCACTCATCGGTCGTGCGCGTCTCCAGTCCCCCGCTCTTCTCGCCACGCTGTCCAACTCTGCGCTTTCCCTTTGCAGCCTTTGGGCGAATCCTTCTCAAGAGGCTGTTCGAACGAGGAACATCGTTGTCGATGGTTGTCTTGTGTTTGATGACGCTGCATTCGACTACGGAGTCGGTGTCCTCAGCAACAGCGCCGGGGAGGATCTCCTGTGGCCTTGTCCTCGCTCCTTTTGCTGCTTTTGGCCTGATCCTTTTCTGGGCAGTTCCAGACTTGGAGGTTTCGTCTTCCGTGGACAGATTGTCAATTCCCCTTTGGACTTCTTTCTGAGACAGGGGACTGGGTACGTGTGGTGTGCGCTTGCCCTTTGCTGCCCTGGGTCGGGGCACCCTGTACCTTGAGTTGTCATTCTCATTTGCGAAATTTGTCTCAACGACCTTGATTTCTTCAGCGGTGTCATCTTTTTCAGACAGTGTACTGAGAACGTGTGGTGTGCGCTTGCCTTTGGCTGCCCTGGGGCGGGGCACCCTTGACCTTGAGTTGTCATTCTCAATAGAGATATTTATCTCAACGACCTTGATTTCTTCAAAGGTTTCATCTGTCACAACGCTTGTATCCGAGGATGATGTAGGGTCTGTTCGTTTCACAGTTTGCTGGCCTGAAATTGAAAAAAACAACACTTTTAAACAAACTGGGTGAGGTGAGGTGAAATTGGGGTTTAACGTCGCGACCAAGATTATTGCACTTATATAGCGACATGCATGTACGTGTGTGTGTTTGTGTGGCTGCTTGTACTAGTCCGGACTGATGCCGATTTATAGTGCTAGCTCCCAGCCGACCAGTCCTTGTTTTAGCCCCTTAATGCCGAGCGCCAGACAGGGTAACAACAAGTACCATCTTTTAACGCCTTTCGTATGACGCGGCCGGGTATCGAACCCCGGACATTCCGCTCTCCGGGCGGACGCTCTACCACTAGACCACAGGGACGGTCTTTTAAACAAACTGATATTTAGTTCTGGAATGAAGATTTTAGGTGGCATTTTGCAATATTATGCAATGGGTTTGAGACATTGTACCCATGAGGGAATGGAACTGAGGTCGTCACGAGTCAACGCTGTAAACACTAGGCTGTCCCAATGCCCCCAAATAGTTTTGATAGGAATAAGTAAATTAATCATGTGTTTGTCGCCGTCAGCAATATTTCAGATATGTCATAAAGCTACCGCCGCCGTCATATACACAAAGAGAAAGGTAAAGCACATCCTAATATATTTCATAATTGTTTAGGGTGCACAGGTGGCCCAGTCGCCTAAGGCGCCGTGATTCGCTGTGCAGAGTTGCGTCCCTTGGGCACGCCCGAAACCTATGATTGTGGGTTCGAATCCCGGTTCGCCCCGATTATGCTTCTAGGTTTGCCAGCACCATACCCGTGCTCATGGGTTTCACCGATGTGGTAAACGTCTAAGACCTGCATCACTTCGGGCTTTCTTCCCACATTAAGCTGACACGCCGCGATATAACTGGAATACTGTTAAAAGCGGCGTTAAACCCAACTCATTCAATCACTCACTCATTACTGTTTGGTCCCAATATTTGTAACAGTCGTGAAAAATATAATTACGGGAAGAATTATGTTTTCTCGAGATGATGTAATCAGTGATGCGTGACGAAAGCTCACGTGCCATGCATGGTATTCCCGTGCAGCATGCTACCCTCGAGTATCTCTAAAAGCAGTGTATCCAAACGTTAAAATTGCTTTCTTCAGCTCGGTTTTAAACAGTTATTCCATGACGTTGTGTGACCATGGCATGAAGGCGATTATCAAACGCCACAAGAGTGCAAAACGCAGGAATGTCTTGTAATGCCATTAGTCAGAATTTGGGGTATCATCACACTGTCGTAAGCCGTTTCGTCGAGAAACATGCTCAGACCGGTGATGTAAAGGACCGTCCAAGATCCGGAAGACCTCCTGTGACGACACATCAGGAAGACAGGGACCTTATCCGTCTTATACACCGAGAACCCTTTCTAACAAGTACTCGTCTGAAACAGCTGTGGTTGCCCAATCGTCGTTTCAGCACCAGAGTCGTTAGGAGCCGGATGAAAGCAGGACTGTGGGCTAGACGAGTCATAAAGCGTCCCTTGTTGAGAGATCACCACAAAGCTGCTCGTGTAGCATGGTGTACTGTGCGACAGAACTGGAATCTGAGAACTTGGAGACGGATCCATTGGTCAGACGAAAGTCGCTTTCTGCTCCACGTTACTGATTGAAGAACGAGAGTTTGGAGGCACCGGAACACGGCCTACACCCCCGTGAACATTAAACCGACTGTTGTTGGTTTGGGGGTGTATCTCTCATGATTGCAGGTTGGATTTGGTCACCACAAGGTGCAACTTAACAGAGGATCAGTACATCCGGGACGTTTTGAGGCCTGTCGTCGTTCCTCATTTTGACAACCACCCTCTTGCTACTCGTCCTCAGTAAATAGATGACAGTGCCAGGCCTCATCGTTCGCATGTAGTCGTGGATTACATGAGGGCCAATGCAATAACGACTTTACCCTGACCAGCAATGAGCCCAGATTTGAACCCCCCTGAACATGTTTGGGATACTCTGGGGCGGCGCATACAGGCACGAGATCCTCCTGTACAAGATTTACGTCAATTGGAAGCAGCATTGCATCAGGAGTGGTTGTTGTTGACCCATCAACAGATCCAACGTCTGACTGGAGGCATGAGACGTAGGGTGGAATGCGTCATCCGGGCACGTGGCGGTTATACCCGCTGTTGATCTGTTTCATGTGTCAAGTCAAGTAGAGACTTTAAGGAACATTTTCACATGAAACATCATACGTAACTCGTTTACTTAATCCTGCAGCTCCATCTTGTTTTGAGGTATTGTCTAAGGTCAAAAACAGTACCTGTGTTACCATGATGTTTTTGTCAGTAAATTTCAATCACAACTCGCCATAACTTCTTTATTTGTTGTCAAATGTTTGTTTTATCCGATGATATTGGTATCGCCCAGCCCCTGTGGTCAGTCATCCCATGCCATTGTTTTTGCCATTTGTCATGGTTCAGAAATAGGGGTGTGCTTAACTTTTTTCTTTGTGTATATATAGCTAGAATATTGCGGCTCATTCTGGACTTGATGACATTCATCCTTGTTATAAACCTCATCATATGACCTATTCTAATACGGGTGGAGGGGTGGATTGGGCTGGTGTGGTTGGGGGGGGGGGGGGGGGGGGGGGGGTAGATGTATGACGCTTAGTTACGATAAAAATACTAATTATTCAATCTTTACTCATCAAGACTTTAGTGGGGGCACGGGTGGCCCAGTCGTCTAAGGCGCCGCGATTCGCTGTGCAGAGTTGCGTCCCTTGGGCACGCCAGAAACCTATGATTGTGGGTTCGAATCCCGGTTCGCCCCGATTATGTTTCTAGGTTTGTCAGCACCATACTCGTGCTCGTGGGTTTCACCGAAGTGGTAAACGTCTGAGACCTGTATCACTTCGGGCTTTCCTCCCACATTAAGCTGACACGCCGTGATATAAATGGAATACTGTTAAAAGCGGCGTTAAACCCAACTCACTCACTCACTCATTCAAGACTTTAGTGCGTAAGTTAAAGGCTCTTGTCGAGTGATTCAGATGCTGACTGGAGGCATGATTTAAGAAATGCAATTTGTAACTTGATAAGACATTTACATTTTCACCGGTTTTGGCCCAAATATATGTTACGCGGATTATTGCCAAGGCCAGTCTAAACTACAGGCAAATATGATTATGTATACTTGTGATCCTTTTAACATTTTCATTGATTCTAAAACTTCTTCACTTTTCATCTCCTTTTTATTGAAGTAACATCATTTCCAATAATATATATACTACAACAATTACTACTACTTCTGCTGCTACAATAGTCCAGACTGTGGAATATATTTATTTTGTGAAAACAAACTAATTTTAGAGAGAGATATGTTGTGTATTAACATATTAAATACAGTATTTTAGTTTACTGCTACTATTACTACGGCTATTACTACTTTTGCTGCTACTACGTCAACTGCTGCTGCTGCTGCCACCACCACCACAAGTACTACTACTACTACTACTACTACCACTACTCAGTCTTCTACTACGACTGCTGCTCCTACTACTACTACTTCTATTACTACTACGTTTACTACTACTACTACTACTACCATTACAACTACTACAACTACTACTACTACTACTACTACTACTACTTCCACAACTACCACTACTATCACAAACACCACTACTACAAAATGCTGCTACCACTGTGGTCATTGGACAAAAAGACGTTTTTAGGATGCTTTCTAACCATCGGTTTTCCGTCCAAATAACGGGGCAAGGACCTTTAAAGGTTACGGTACAGATTGTGATATTTTAAAATTTCATCTGGTTATTTTTTTTCACAGCTACAATTTGGAGTTATGCCACTGTCCTTTGTTGAGAGTTTTGTTATTAAACTATCCATTGCCCTCGTCTGTCTGGAATATTGCCGATGATTTAATAAATATTGACTGAATAACACACTCACTATGAAATATAATATCAAGATAAGAAAGACTTACTTGACTTGTCCTGATGTTTGACAGAGATTGACACCACCCTGTCCTTGCCCCGTTGTCTCCGAATCAAGTCTCGAAACTCCGTCCACTTTTCTACAAGGGTCAGCTCCCTGTCCTCCCTCCCTCCCCATCCCGACCTGGGGGTCTGCGTTAGGAGTGACTGTTCACAGCCCATTAAATAATCTTAATACGTTATCCATAAGGTAAAAGAATCTATCGATGAAAAACACGTCTTGCGCTTTCCATTACCCGGTGATTATGACGTCAAGCCATTGATGACGTCATAGTATTGTTACGTGTGCAGACACCCGACTCCAATTTAAGCCACGCCCACCGGGCAACTTTAAACACACTCCGGCGCAGTGGTGACTTAGCATGGAACTCTGGGTGGACGATAAAAAAAATAAAGTGACCCGGGCTTTACAAAACGGCGTGTATGTGATCATGATGACAATATTGTACCTAAAATGGTTGAGTATCATACAGTTAGAATGAATATTTAAAAATAACATCGCAGAGCGAAGCTGCTTATGTGCGTATAATTCGCACAATAAATAATCATAACCGAATTGATTTTGTGTTTGTGTTTGTTTGTTTTGAATACACGTGGAAAAAAATAAAACAAACAATTACATGACGTCACCGGGAGTAATTTACTAAATGTAGCCTTTTCAACTTGTGTACCTGTTTGTCTGTCCAGATATTTATTTACTGATCGTACGCAGGCATCCCGAATACATGAACTCTACTGCAGTGAATAATGAAAAAATGCTACGTCTCGCTTGTTGTAACTTAGATAGGTATCGCTGTTGTGTGTTATGCGACATGTGACACACTTAGGGCATCACATTGACAGATGCAAATAAGAAGTCACCTGAAACAGTGTTTGAAAAAAAGTGAACTCATCGGTTTAAAAATACGTAATAGAATGGCCCCAACGAAGTAAATCATTATTAAATACCCAAAGAAAACCGCAATTCCCAGTGTGAGTGATAACGTGAGTAAATACTCAATAGTTATTGTTTTTAGTCTGGGGGCTTGGTGACAGGGTAACAGATCTAAAGACCCTCAACTGTGACGTAGAAATATATAACGTTAACTGTATGTACAAAATGTTAAATGTTAACTGTATGAAAGGAACTAATTGTTAAAGACCAGGGCCGGAATAACTCGCCAGCATCTCATACTTTTCGTAAGAGCTGACTAATATGGGATGTTCATGCTATCAGCCCCTTGTCATCTGGTCCAGAATCGAATATCTTTTGAAAAGCCTTCATTTTTTATTCACTCACTCTTTCACTGACGCGCCGAAAAGGCTATATTATATTTTCGGACAACGCGGTTTAAAAACTGAAATTTAATTCATATATGAGTACCAACTTCAAACTGTAATATGGCAATTCAGAATGACAAATTTCGCCCGTGCGTCCAGATAGATTTACCGTAAGGCGGTACACGGCTCTCTCTGTGCGCACGTCGCCAACATGATCATATTTCAGATGTATGGCGAGACGGAGTCCAGTTTGGAGTTATCGTTCCTAGGTGACGTCACTTCCTGTTTTCATTCGGCACGTGTTGTGTGTTGATCATACATTCGAAGAGAAGATTTGATAAAGTCTAGTCTTTACGTAATATCCTACGGCAATGGGATTGTTTTCTACAAAAAGCAAGAAGCAATACGTCAAAAAAGGGGTAAGTTCGCAATGTCACCATCTTGAATATGTATTTTTGCCATCAGTTTATCAACAGTCATATTGATGAATTATTTTTATCATTAGACATGTAACACTTACGACTGACAAGACGGTACTCTCCCTAAACATCACAATGTATTCAAACACGGCTATAACAGGCCTCAAAGTTGCGACTAAAACGGTCGCCAATGCGACCTAAAATTCAATTTGACTACTGTCTAAAATTCAGTTGTAGCCAAATGACTACCTTTAAAAATATCTTGTGCCACAAGTTGTGGCGACTAAATTCTATTGCTACACATATGTAGACACAAAAATAAACATGTCTGCTACTAATCATGATACAGTTATAATACCTTTTGGCGACGTCCCCCCTTTCGATCTTTCATTTTTTCATGACGTTCCCCCTCCCCTTATAATAAAGGACCAGTCCCCATGTAGCATATACCAACATTCAGCGTATGAATTAGTTTCCAAAGTTCACAGGCCAGGAGGACTTGTTAACAAAAAAAGCCTTCATCATATTTTACTAGCCCACATTTATGACAGCCTCCATACATTGCGTTATCCTAAATGTACTTCAGGTGTTTGTGGGGGTTCCCGGACTTTCACATGCATCGCTACTAATGTACATACATGTATATGGCTCCATGTAAATCAGTCATAATCAGCGTACAGCAAAAACCCACTTTACTATTTTGTGTTTCCGATAAACTAGATGAAATGAAAACAAAGTATTGACAAACAAACTTTGACATTAAATGACACCTTAACTGACTTGATGATTCATAGAAATAAATTTGTATTGACTTGAAGTTTCAACTTGACAGTCAAGGCAACTTGAAATGTTACTAGCCCAATTTAAAAGTCGCTATTCGTGGTATTTGGCTAGGAGGGCAGCTATTTCGAACACTGCCAACATTCAATGTTAGAATAACTTATAAATTTGGAACAAAATCATATTATTATATATGTAAAATCATTTTTCCCAAAATGTCTGTCAAAGGGCACAAAGATTATAGTCTGCAGTCCAAGACAAATCCATGGAATAAGTTTATAGCAGGCCTCAAAGTTTATTTTTTTATCAAGTAGCCATATGGCTACAAATATTTTTGTCCAGGTAGCAAGTGGTAAAATAAAGAAGTCAAGCCAATAGTGTTGGTAGCCAAAAGCATTTGAAATGATCTTTTATCAAATAAGTATTATATGTACAAGTCATAGCACTAGTCTTGGAATTGTATATTAGTGGAAACTGTACTTTGACAGCGTTAGAAATTGGCACTAGTCCTGTAGTCCTTACCAAACTACCCAATAGTAAAGGTATCCTAAGGACTAGTAGAAATTGGCCCATTTTAAGGGGTTTACTATATGTTATCATTATAAGGACTAGTGGACGAAAACTGTTTGAGTTTTGTTATTTTGCTTATCCAATAAATTATCAACTAAAATAAAATACTAATTACATTAATATTTATGTATTTCGGTTCATTGTTGACTTTAGGAGGAATTATTTGTAAGTACAATTAGTAGCAGACATGTTTATTTTTGTGTCTACATATGTGTAGCAATAGAATTTAGTCGCCACAACTTGTGGCACAAGATATTTTTAAAGGTAGTCATTTGGCTACAACTGAATTTTAGACAGTAGTCAAATTGAATTTTAGGTCGCATTGGCGACCGTTTTAGTCGCAACTTTGAGGCCTGTTATAGCCGTGTTTGAATACATTGTGATGTTTAGGGAGAGTACCGTCTTGTCAGTCGGAAGTGTTACATGTCTAATGATAAAAATAATTCATCAATATGACTGTTGATAAACTGATGGCAAAAATACATATTCAAGATGGTGACATTGCGAACTTACCCCTTTTTTGACGTATTGCTTCTTGCTTTTTGTAGAAAACAATCCCATTGCCGTAGGATATTACGTAAAGACTAGACTTTATCAAATCTTCTCTTCGAATGTATGATCAACACACAACACGTGCCGAATGAAAACAGGAAGTGACGTCACCTAGGAACGATAACTCCAAACTGGACTCCGTCTCGCCATACATCTGAAATATGATCATGTTGGCGACGTGCGCACGGAGAGAGCCGTGTACCGCCTTACGGTAAATCTATCTGGACGCACGGACTTCTTTGCTTCTGAAGCTGATGTTGAGCCTTCTAAAGGATGGTGATACAGTGAACCTCGATAACTCGAAGTCCTGACCATACAGAATGTATCGAGTCATCCGTAGTTCGACACGAGCGCTGAGGCTGACGATGATTCTGACGGAACCAACAGATACATATACTACACAAAAGAAGTTAAAGAACACCCGATTTCTTTAACAATAGCAATATGAAAGAATCGGACTTTCGTTAAATGATTTTGAGATATATACATGGCGTTATATGATAAATCGAGTTCCGAGTTAGGTTTCACGGTATATAAGGCAGCATAGGAATGATTCTGTGATACAATCATACACGAGGCGAGCTCCAGTCAGGGGCCTCCTGGGTGAAATATTTTGTGCTGATTCAGCGGTTCACATTTCTTCACCTTGTAATGTTGACTGTTCCTGTTTCTTGTTACTGCTGTTCAATATTTCATGAAATAAATATCTTTTGATATTCCTGACTTCAGGTTGTTTTTCCTGACATCCAACCGGGGCGGTGGTGTAGTCTAATGGTTAAAGCGTTCGCTCGTCACGCCAAAGACCTAATTTCGATTCCCCACATGGGTACCATGTGTGAAGCCCATTTCTGATAGTGCTGGAAAATTGCTAAAAGCGGCGTAAAACAATACTTACCCACTCACCTGCCATCAACCCCGTGGGGATTCCTGGTAAGAATAGGTCCCGAGCAATCTATCATTGTCGGACCAGGGATCGGGTTGTTTGCATCGTTGACGTTTTGATTGTACGTCATTGAGACAGAGTGACTTGGTGAAGCTCCGCTTTTAACATTATTCCAGAAATATCACAGCGTGTCAGCTTAATGTGGGAGGAAAGCCCGAAGTAATGCAGACGTTTGCCACATAGGTGAAACCCACGAGCACGGGTATGCGGCTGACACACCTTGAACCATAATAGTGGGCAACCGGAATTTGAACCCACAATCATACGTTACTGGCGTGCCCAGTGGACGCAACTCTGCACAAGGGACACAACTCTGCGATGCCTTAGACGACTGGGCCACCTGAGCTCCCGTATGTCAAAAAACATAACAGCATGGGACATTGCTCTTTATGTCAGTCATTGTCCTGTCCACATTCGACTGATGCCGTTTTTATAGTATTAGCCCACTGAAATGTCCGACTCAGACAAAAAAAACTGACTCCAGGCCGACCAGTCCTTGTTTTATCCCCTTAATGCCGAGCGCCAGGCAGGGTAACAAGTACTATCTTAAACGTCTTTTGCTTTGACGCGACCGGTGATCGAAATCCAGACCATACGCTCTTTGGGCAGACGCCCCATCTACAACATGTAGATCACAATGCCGAAGGCCCAGGTTCGCATATCCACTGTTGTTGTATGTTCAAATGGATGGTTGGTGTCTCACGCCGCTATTTAACTGGTATTCTGGGATGCAAAGGGTGTGATCCTTGTTGATTATTTAAAACGTCAAAAGACGATTACCGGTGCCTACTATGCTGATTTGCTTCATTGCCTGAGAGATGCTATCAAAGAAAAGCGGCGAGGAATGCTGACTGCTGGGGTTCTACTTTTTCATGACAACTCACACCTCTCGACTTGCAAAGGCTGCTGTGCGACAGTGTGGGTTCGAAAAGCTTCCTCATCCTCCATACTCGCCAGACCTGGCACCAAGTGATTTCCACCTGTTTCCTAAACTGAAAGAACACCTTCGTGGAAAGCACTATGACGACAACGATGACCTCAAAGATGCCGTGAATGGGTTTTTCAGGGTGGCTTCAGAAAACGTCTTCCTGACTGGAATTGAAAAGCTTCACTATTGATATGGGAACTGTATTTAAATGCAGGGAGATAACGTTGGAAAATAAAATTCAAAACACTTTCAAAAGTGTTGGTTTTGTTTGCTAGGCTTAGAACCTCTTGACCTGCTGTCGTACGTACGCTGCACACATTGCTAAATGTAGCCACGTGACTACCGAAGCTTTCCTGGAAAGTAATAACGCGATCAAAACCCAGCGATGATGTTTATCGCTGGCACAATTTATCATTACTGCAAGTAATATTTCTTATCGGTGGAATTGCTTGTTTTCACTTTATAAGTATTATATTAACACACTTGCAGCTACCTTCGTTGATTAATCATTGCGATATTTCGTGATGCTGATTCAGGCAGCGAGCACTACAATGATTTATCACGAACCATCAGTCAGTGTGGACCTATTACTATCAGTCCGACAATTCATACCACATTCTCTAATGGGAATATGATGATCCGCCACTTGGAATGTTGCCATAACTCCAGAAACCTGTATGCATGCATCGATGTGATGAAAAACAAAAGGCTGAACATGAAGCCTTTTAGAAAATTAATTCACATAACCATACAATTAACGAAAAAAGTATTGGATATTAAAAATATTGTTTTAATACTGTAACATTATTTCCTCACAATAGGAAGTTTATGTATTTAGGGCATCATACCGGGTACATGGCGTGCACAACCCCAGTTGCTTTACACAGTTTGATTGTACAACTTTCTTGTCTTTGTAGGAAAAATAGGAAAATTCCCATGGTCAACATTGACCTAAATGGGACCTTGTAACTATATCTAGAACACCTCAATCGTGTCGAGATCCATCTGTAGTGAACACTTCTAGTCTCTATCTAGAACACCTCCATCGTGTCAACATCCATCTGTAAAGTGGGACACTTCTCGTCTTTATCTAGAACACCTCCATCGTGTCAACATCCATCTGTAAAGTGGAACACTTCTCGTCTTTATCTAGAACACCTCCATCGTGTCAACATCCTTCTGTCAAGTGGAACACTTCTAGTCCCTATCTAGAACACTTCCATCGTGTCAGCTTCCATCTGTAGAGTAACACTTTTAGTTTCAATCTAGAACACTTCCATCGTGTCAGCATCCATCTGTAAAGTGGAACACTTCTAGTCTCTATCTAGAAAACCTCAATCGTGTCAACATCTATCTGTAGAGAGTAACACGTCTAGTCTCTATCTAGAACACCTCCATCGTGTGAAGATCCATCTCTGTCGAGGAATACTTCCAGTCTCTATCTAGAACACAAAAACCATCGTGTCAACATCCATCTATGGATGGGAACACTTCTCGTCTCTATCTAGAATACCTCCATCGTGTCAACATCTATCTGTAGAGAGTTACACTTCTATTCTCTATCTAGAACACCTCCATCGTGTCAACATCAATCTGTAGCGAACACTTCTAGTCTCTATCTAGAACACCTCAATCGTGTGAAGATCCATCTCTGGAGAGGAATACTTCTAGTCTCTATCTAGAACACTTCCATCGTGTCAACATCCATCTGTAGAATAGCACTTCTAGTCTCTTTCTAGAACACTTCCATCGTGTCAGCATCCATCTGTAAAGTGGAACACTTCTTGTCTGTATCTAGAACACATCCATCGTGTCAACATCCATCTGTAGAGAGGAACACTTCTAGTCTCTATCTAGAACACCTCCATCGTGTCAAGATCCATCTCTGGGGAGGAATACTTCCAGTCTCTATCTAGAACACCTCCATCGTGTCAACATCCATCTGTAGAATAACACTTCTCGTCTCTATCTAGAACACCTCCATAGTGTCAGCATCCATCTGTAAAGTGGAACACTTCTCGTCTCTATCTAGAACACCTCCATCGTGTCAAGATCCATCTGTAGAGGGGAACGCTTCTCGTCTCTATCTAGAACACATCCATCGTGTCAACATCCATCTGTAGAGGGGAACGCTTTTGGTCTCTATCTAGAACACCTCCGTCGTGTCAAGATCCATCTGTAGAGAGGAACACATCTCGTCTCTATCTTGAACACCTCCATTGTGTCAACATCCATCTATAGAGGGGAAGGCTTCTAGTCTCTATCTAGAACACCTCCATCGTGTCAACATCCATCTGTAGAGAGGAACACTTCTATTTTCTATCTAGAACACCTCCATCGTGTCCAGATCCATCTGTAGAGGGGAACGCTTCTAGTCTCTATCTAGAACACCTCCATCTTGTCCAGATCCATCTGTAGAATAGCACTTCTAGTCTCTATCTAGAACACCTCTATCGTGTCAAGATCCATCTCATGAGAGGAATACTTCTAGTATCTATCTAGAACACATCCATCGTGTCTACAACCATCTGTAGTGAACACTTCCATTCTCTATCTAGAACACATCCATAGTGTCAACATCTATCTCTTGAGAGGAATACTTCTAGTCTCTGTCTAGAACACATCCATCGTGTCTACAACCATCTCTAGTGAACAGTTCTAGTCTCTATCTAGAACACCTCCATCGTGTCAACATCCATCTGTAGAGAGGAACACTTCTCGTCTCTATCTAGAACACCTCCATCGTGTCCAGATCCATCTGTAGAGGGGAACGCTTCTAGTCTTTATCTAGAACACCTCCATCGTGTCCAGATCCATCTGTAGATTAGCACTTCTAGTCTCTATCTAGAACACTTCCATCGTGTCAAGATCCATCTCATGAGAGGAATACTTCTAGTATCTATCTAGAACAACTCAATCGTGTCAACATCCATCTGTAGAGGGGAAGGCTTCTAGTCTCTATCTAGAACACCTCCATCGTGTCAACATCCATCTGTAGAGAGGAACACTTCTTGTCTCTATCTAGAACACCTCCATCGTGTCCAGATCCATCTGTAGAGGGGAACGCTTCTAGTCTCTATCTAGAACACCTCCATCGTGTCCAGATCCATCTGTAGAATAGCACTTCTAGTCTCTATCTAGAACACCTCCATCGTGTCAAGATCCATCTCATGAGAGGAATACTTCTAGTATCTATCTAGAACACATCCATCGTGTCTACAACCATCTGTAGTGAACACTTCTATTCTCTATCTAGAACACATCCATAGTGTCAACATCTATCTCTTGAGAGGAATACTTCTAGTCTCTATATAGAACACATCCATCGTGTCTACAACCATCTGTAGTGAACAGTTCTAGTCTCTATCTAGAACATCTCCATCGTGTCAACATCCATCTGTAGAGAGGAACACTTCTCGTCTCTATCTAGAACACCTCCATCGTGTCCAGATCCATCTGTAGAGGGGAACGCTTCTAGTCTTTATCTAGAACTCCTCCATCGTGTCCAGATCCATCTGTAGATTAGCACTTCTAGTCTCTATCTAGAACACCTCCATCGTGTCAAGATCCATCTCATGAGAGGAATGCTTCTAGTATCTATCTAGAACACATCCATCGTGTCCACAACCATCTGTAATGAACACTTCTATTCTCTATCTAGAACACATCCATAGTGTCAACATCTATCTCTTGAGAGAAATACTTCTAGTCTCTATCTAGAACACATCCATCGTGTCTACAACCATCTGTAGTGAACAGTTCTAGTTTCTATCTATAACACCTCCATCGTGTCAAGATCCATCTGTAGAATAACACTTCTAGTCTCTATCTAGAACACCTCAATCGTGTCAACATCCATCTCTTTAAAGGAATACTTCCAGTCTCTATCTAGAACACCTCCATCATGTCAACATCCATCTATGGATGGGAACTCTTCTCGTCGTTTCTAGAACACCTCCATCGTGTCAACATTCATCTGTAGTAAACAGTTCTAGTCTCTATCTAGAACACCTCCATCGTGTCAAGATCCATCTGTAGAATAACACTTCTCTTCTCGTCGTTTCTAGAACACATCCATCGTGTCTACAACCATCTGTAGTGAACACTTCTAGTCTCTATCTTGAACACCTCCATCGTGTCACGATCCATCTGTAGTAAAAACTTCTAGTCTCTATCTAGAACACATCCATCATGTCTACAACCATCTGTAGTGAACACTTCTATTCTCTATCTAGAACACATCCATAGTGTCAACATCTATCTCTTGAGAGAAATACTTCTAGTCTCTATCTAGAACACATCCATCGTGTCTACAACCATCTGTAGTGAACAGTTCTAGTCTCTATCTTGAACACCTCCATCGTGTCAACATTCATCTGTAGTAAACACTTCTAGTCTCTATCTAGAACACCTCCATCGTGTCAAGATCCATCTGTAGAATAACACTTCTCGTCTCTATCTAGAACACCTCAATCGTGTCAACATCCATCTCTTTAAAGGAATACTTCCAGTCTCTATCTAGAACACCTCCATCATGTCAACATCCATCTATGGATGGGAACTCTTCTAGTCGTTTCTAGAACACCTCCATCGTGTCAACATTCATCTGTAGTAAACACTTCTAGTCTCTATCTAGAACACCTCCATCGTGTCAAGATCCATCTGTAGAATAACACTTCTCTTCTCGTCGTTTCTAGAACACATCCATCGTGTCTACAACCATCTGTAGTGAACACTTCTAGTCTCTATCTTGAACACCTCCATCGTGTCACGATCCATCTGTAGTAAAAACTTCTAGTCTCTATCTAGAACACCTCCATCGTGTCTACAACCATCTGTAGTGAACAGTTCTAGTCTCTATCTAGAACACTTCCATCGTGTCAACATCCATCTGTAGTAAACACTTCTATTCTCTATCTAGAACACATCCATCGTGTCTACAATCATCTGTAGTGAACAGTTGTAGTCTCTATCTAGAACACATCCATCGTGTCAACATCCATCTGTAGTAAACACTTCTAGTCTCTATCTAGAACACATCCATCGTGTCTACAATCATCTGTAGTGAACAGTTGTAGTCTCTATCTAGAACACATCCATAGTGTCAACATCCATCTCTTGAGAGGAATACTTCTAGTCTCTATCTAGAACACATCCATCGTGTCTACAACCATCTGTAGTAAACAGTTCTAGTCTCTATCTTGAACACATCCATCGTGTCAACATCCATCTGTAGTGAACAGTTCTAGTCTCTATCTTGAACACATCCATCGTGTCAACATCCATCTGTAGTGAACAGTTCTGGTCTCTATCTTGAACACATCCATCGTGTCAACATCCATCTGTAGTAAACACTTCTCCCGCGTTCTCTAACCCCTCCCCTCCTCACTCAGCTTCCTCTTCATCCATGCATCCAGGCACTCATCGGTCGTGCGCGTCTCCAGTCCCCCGCTCTTCTCGCCACGCTGTCCAACTCTGCGCTTTCCCTTTGCAGCCTTTGGGCGAATCCTTCTGAAGAGGCTGTTCGAACGAGGAACATCGTTGTCGATGGTTGTCTTGTGTTTGATGACGCTGCATTCGACTACGGAGTCGGTGTCCTCAGCAACAGCGCCGGGGAGGATCTCCTGTGGCCTTGTCCTCGCTCCTTTTGCTGCTTTTGGCCTGATCCTTTTCTGGGCAGTTCCAGACTTGGAGGTTTCGTCTTCCGTGGACAGATTGTCAATTCCCCTTTGGACTTCTTTCTGAGACAGGGGACTGGGTACGTGTGGTGTGCGCTTGCCCTTTGCTGTCCTGGGTCGGGGCACCCTGTACCTTGAGTTGTCATTCTCATTTGCGAAATTTGTCTCAACGACCTTGATTTCTTCAGCGGTGTCATCTTTTTCAGACAGTGTACTGAGAACGTGTGGTGTGCGCTTGCCTTTGGCTGCCCTGGCGCGGGGCACCCTTGACCTTGAGTTGTCATTCTCAATAGAGATATTTGTCTCAACGACCTTGATTTCTTCAAAGGTTTCATCTGTCACAACGCTTGTATCCGAGGATGATGTCGGGTCTGTTCGTTTCACAGTTTGCTGGCCTGAAATTGAAAAAAACCCCACTTTTAAACAAACCTGGGGAGGTGAGGTGAAATTGGGATTTAACGTCGCGACCAAGATTATTGCACTTATATAGCGACATGCATGTACGTGTGTGTGTTTGTGTGGCTGCTTGTACTAGTCCGGACTGATGCCGATTTATAGTGCTAGCTCCGAGCCGACCAGTCCTTGTTTTAGCCCCTTAATGCCGAGCGCCAGACAGGGTAACAACAAGTACCATCTTTTAACGTCTTTTGGTATGACGCGGCCGGGTATCGAACCCCGGACATTCCGCTCTCCGGGCGGACACTCTACCACTAGACCACGGGGGCGGTCATTTAAACAAACTGATATTTAGTTCTGGAATGAAGATTTTAGGTGGCATTTTGCAATATTATGCAATGGGCTTTAGACATTGTACCCATGAGGGAATGGAACTGAGGTCGTCACGAGTCAACGCTGTAAACACTAGGCTGTCCCAATGCCCCCAAATAGTTTTAATAGGAATAAGTGAATTAATCATGTGTTTGTCGCCGTCAGCAATATTTCAGATATGTCATAAAGCTACCGCCGCCGTCATATACACAAAGAGAAAGGTAAAGCACATCCTAATATATTTCATAATTGTTTAGGGGGCACGGGTGGCCCAGTCGTCTAAGGCGCCGCGATTCGCTGTGCAGAGTTGTGTCCCTTTGGCACGCCAGAAACCTATGATTGTGGGTTCTAATCCCGGTTCGCCCCGATTGTGTTTCTAGGTTTGTCAGCACCATACCCGTGCTCGTGGGTTTCACCGATGTGGTAAACGTCTTAGACCTGCATCACTTCGGGCTGACACGCCGCGATATAACTGGAATACTGTTAAAAGCGGCGTTAAACCCAACTCACTCACTCACTCACTCATTATTTTTTGGTCCCAATATTTGTAACAGTCGTGAAAGATATAATTACGGGAAGAATTATGTTTTCTCAAGATGATGTAATCAGTCATGCGTGACGAAAGCTCACGTGCCATGCATGGTATGCCCGTGCAGCATGCTACCCTCGAGTATCTCTAAAAGCAGTATATCCAAACGTTAACATAGCTTTCTTAGGCTCGGTTTTAAACAGTTATTCCATGACATTGTGTGACCATTGCATGAAGGTGATTATCAAACGCCACAAGAGTGCAAAACGCAGGAATGTCTTGTAATGCCATTAGTCAGAATTTGGGGTATCATCACACTGTCGTAAGCCGTTTCGTCGAGAAACATGCTCAGACCGGTGATGTAAAGGACCGTCCAAGATCCGGAAGACCTCCTGTGACGACACATCAGGAAGACAGGGACCTTATCCGTCTTATACACCGAGAACCCTTTCTAACAAGTACTCGTCTGAAACAGCTGTGGTTGCCCAATCGTCGTTTCAGCACCAGAGTCGTTAGGAGCCGGATGAAAGCAGGACTGTGGGCTAGACGAGTCATAAAGCATCCCTTGTTGAGAGATCACCACAAAGCTGCTCGTGTAGCATGGTGTACTGCGCGACAGAACTGGAATATGAGAACTTGGAGACGGATCCATTGGTCAGACGAGAGCGCTTTCTGTTCCACGTCACTGATGGAAGAACGAGAGTTTGGAGGCACCGGAACACGGCCTACACCCCCGGGAATATTAAACCGACTGTTGCTGGTTTGGGGGTGTATCTCATCTCATGATTGCAGGTTGGATTTGGTCACCACAAGGTGCAACTTAACAGGGGCTCAGTACATACGGGACGTTTTGAGGGTAGTCGTCGTTCCTCATTTTGACAACCACCCTCTTGCTACTCGACCTCAGTACATGGATGACAATGCCGGGCCTCATCGTTCGCATGCAGTCGTGGATTACATGAGGGCCAATGCAATAACGACTTTACCCTGACCAGCAATGAGCCCAGATTTGAACCCCCTTGAACATGTTCGGGATACTCTGGGGCGGCGCATACAGGCACGAGATCCTCCTGTACAAGATTTACGTCAATTGGAAGCAGCATTGCATCAGGAGTGGTTGTTGTTGACCCATCAACAGATCCAACGTCTGACTGGAGGCATGAGACGTAGAGTGGAATGCGTCATCCTGGCACGTGGCGGTTATATCCGCTACTGATTTGTTTCATGTGTCATGTCAAGTAGAGACTTTAAGGAACATTTTCACATGAAACATCAAACGTAACTCGTTTACTTAATCCTGCAGCTCCATCTTGTTTTGAGGTATTGTCTAAGGTCAAAACCAGTACCTGTGTTACCATGATGTTTTTGTCAGTAAATTTCAATCACGACTCGCCATAACTTCTTTATTTGTTGTCAAATGTTTGTTCTATCCGATGATATTGGTATCGCCCAACCCCTGTGTTCAGTCATCCCATGCCATGATTTTTGCTATTTGTCATGGTTCAGAAATAGGGGTGTGCTTAACTTTTTTCTTTGTGTATATATAGCTAGAATATTGCGGCTCATTCTGGACTTGATGACATTCATCCTTGTTATAAACCTCATCATATGACCTATTCTAATGCGGGCGGAGGGGTGGATTGGGCTGGTGTGCTGGGGGTGGGTAGATGTATGACGCTTAGTTACGATAAAAATACTAATTATTCAATCTTTATTCATCAAGACTTTAGTGGGGGCACGGGTGGCCCAGATGTCTAAGGCGCCGCGATTCGCTGTGCAGAGTTGCGTCCCTTGGGCACGCCAGAAACCTATGATTGTGGGTTCGAATCCCGGTTCGCCCCGATTATGTTTCTAGGTTTGCCAGCACCATACTCGTGCTCGTGGGTTTCACCGAAGTGGTAAACGTCTGAGACCTGCATCACTTCGGGCTTTCCTCCCACATTAAGCTGACACGCCGTGATATAAATGGAATACTGTTAAAAGCAGCGTTAAACCCAACTCACTCACTCACTCACTCACTCACTCAAGACTTAAGTGCGTAACTAAAGGCTCTTGTCGAGTGATGCAGATGCTGACTGGAGGCATGATTTAAGAAATGCAATTTGTAACTTGATAAGACATTTACATTTTCACCGGTTTTGGCCCAAATATATGTTACGCGGATTATTGCCAAGGCCAGTCTAAAATACAGGCAAATATGATTATGTATACTTGAGATCCTTTTAACATTTTCATTGATTCTAAAACTTCTTCACTTTTCATCTCCTTTTTATTGAAGTAACATCATTTCCAATAATATATATATACTACAACAATTACTACTACTTCTGCTGCTGCAATAGTCCAGACTGTGGAATATATTTATTTTGTTAAAACAAACTAATTTTAGAGAGAGATATGTTGTGTATTAACATATTAAATACAGTATTTTAGTTTACTGCTACTATTACTACGGCTATTACTACTTTTGCTGCTACTACTACAACTGCTGCTGCTGCTGCCACCACCACCACAAGTACTACTACTACTACTACTACTACCCACTACTCAGTCTTCTACTACGACTGCTGCTCCTACTACTACTACTTCTATTACTACTACGTTTACTACTACTGCTACCATTACAACTACTACAACTACTACTACTACTACTACTACTACTACTACTACTACTACTACTTCCACAACTACCACTACTATCACAAACACCACTACTACAAAATGCTGCTACCACTATGGTCATTGGACGAAAAGACGTTTTTAGGATGCTTTCTAACCATCGGTTTTCCGTCCAAATAACGTGGTAAGCTGAACGCATAGCTTCCCTTTAAAGGTTACGGTACAGATTGTGATATTTTAAAATTTCATCTGGTTATTTTTTTTCACAACTCCATTGGAGTTATGCCACTGTCCTTTGTTGAGAGTTTTGTTATTAAACTATCCATTGTCCTCGTCTATCTGGAATATTGCCGATGAGTTAATAAATATTGACTGAATAACACACTCACTATGAAATATAATATCAAGATAAGAAAGACTTACTTGACTTGTCCTGATGTTTGATAGAGATTGACACCACCCTGTCCTTGCCCCGTTGTCTCCGAATCCAGTCTCGAAACTCCGTCCACTTTTCTACAAGGGTCAGCTCCCTGTGCTCCCTCCCTCCCCATCCCGACCTGGGGGTCTGCGTTAGGAGGGACTGTTCACAGCCCATTAAATAATCTTAAAACGTTATCCATAAGGTAAAAGAATCTATCGATGAAAAACACGTCTTGCGCTTTCCATTACCCGGTGATTATGACGTCACGCCATTGATGACGTCATAGTATTGTTACGTGTGCTGACACCCGACTCCAATTTAAGCCACGCCCACCGGGCAACTTTAAACACACTCCGGTGCAGTGGTGACTTAGCATGGAACTCTGGGTGGACGATAAAAAAAATAAAGTGACCCGGGCTTTACAAAACGGCGTGTATGTGATCATGATGACAATATTGTACCTAAAATGGTTGAGTATCATACAGTTAGAATGAATATTCAATAATAACATCGCAGAGCGAAGCTGCTTATGTGCGTATAATTCGCACAATAAATCATCATAACCGAATTGATTTTGTGTTTGTGTTTGTTTGTTTTGAATACACGTGGAAAAAAATAAAACAAACAATTACATGACGTCACCGGGAGTAATTTACTAAATGTAGCCTTTTCAACTTGTGTACCTGTTTGTCTGTCCAGATATTTATTTACTAATCGTACGTAGGCATCGCGAATACATGAACTCTACTGCAGTGAAAAATGAAAAAATGCTACGTCTCGCTTGTTGTAACTTAGATAGGTATCGCTGTTGTGAGTTATGCGACATGTGACACACCTAGGGCATCACATTGACAGATGCAAATTAGAAGTCACCTGAAACAGTGTTTGAAAAAGTAAACTCATTGGTTTAAAAATACGCAATAGAATGGCCCCAACGAAGTAAATAATTATTCAATACCCAAAGTAAACCGCAATTCCCAGTGTGAGTGATAACGTGAGTAAATACTCAATAGTTATTGTTTTTTAGTCTGGGGGCTTGGTGACAGGGTAACAGATCTAAAGACCCTCAACTGTGACGTAGAAATATATAACGTTAACTGTATGTACAAAATGTTAAATGTTAACTGTATGAAAGGAACTAATTGTTAAAGACCAGGGACGGAATAACTCGCCAGCATCTCATAATTTTCGTAAGAGCTGACTAACATGGGATGTTCATGCCATCAGCCCCTTGTCATCTGGTCCAGAATCGAATATCTCTTGAAAAGCCTTCATTTTTTATTCACTCACTCTTTCACTGACGCGCCGTAAAGGCTATATTATATTTTCGGATAACGCGGTTTATTATAAGGGGAGGGGGAACGTCATGAAAAAATGAAAGATCGAAAGTGGGGACGTCGCCAAAAGGTATTATAACTGTATCATGATTAGTAGCAGACATGTTTATTTTTGTGTCTACATATGTGTAGCAATAGAATTTAGTCGCCACAACTTGTGGCTTAAGATATTTTTAAAGGTAGTCATTTGGCTACAACTGAATTTTAGACAGTAGTCAAATTGAATTTTAGGTCGCATTGGAGACCGTTTTAGTCGCAACTTTGAGGCCTGTTATAGCCGTGTTTGAATACATTGTGATGTTTAGGGAGAGTACCGTCTTGTCAGTCGGAAGTGTTACATGTCTAATGATAAAAATAATTCATCAATATGACTGTTGATAAACTGATGGCAAAAATACATATTCAAGATGGTGACATTGCGAACTTACCCCTTTTTTGACGTATTGCTTCTTGCTTTTTGTAGAAAACAATCCCATTGCCGTAGGATATTACGTAAAGACTAGACTTTATCAAATCTTCTCTTCGAATGTATGATCAACACACAACACGTGCCGAATGAAAACAGGAAGTGACGTCACCTAGGAACGATAACTCCAAACTGGACTCCGTCTCGCCATACATCTGAAATATGATCATGTTGGCGACGTGCGCACGGAGAGAGCCGTGTACCGCCTTACGGTAAATCTATCTGGACGCACGGACTTCTTTGCTTCTGAAGCTGATGTTGAGCCTTAGGATGGTGATACAGTGAACCTCGATAACTCGAAGTCCTGACCATACAGAATGTATCGAGTCATCCGTAGTTCGACACGAGCGCTGAGGCTGACGATGATTCTGACGGAACCAACAGATACATAAACTACACAAAAGAAGTTAAAGAACACCCGATTTCTTTAACAATAGCAATATGAAAGAATCGGACTTTCGTTAAATTATTTTGAGATATATACATGGCGTTATATGATAAATCGAGTTCCGAGTTAGGTTTCACGGTATATAAGGCAGCATAGGAATGATTCTGTGATACAATCATACACGAGGCGAGCTCCAGTCAGGGGCCTCCTGGGTAAAATATGTTGTGCTGATTCAGCGGTTCACATTTCTTCACCTTGTAATGTTGACTGTTCCTGTTTCTTGTTACTGCTGTTCAATATTTCATGAAATAAATATCTTTTGATATTCCTGACTTCAGGTTGTTTTTCCTGACATCCAACCGGGGCGGTGGTGTAGTCTAATGGTTAAAGCGTTCGCTCGTCACGCCAAAGACCTAATTTCGATTCCCCACATGGGTACCATGTGTGAAGCCCATTTCTGATAGTGCTGGAAAATTGCTAAAAGCGGCGTAAAACAATACTTACCCACTCACCTGCCATCAACCCCGTGGGGATTCCTGGTAAGAATAGGTCCCGAGCAATCTATCATTGTCGGACCAGGGATCGGGTTGTTTGCATCGTTGACGTTTTGATTGTACGTCATTGAGACAGAGTGACTTGGGTGAAGCTCCGCTTTTAACATTATTCCAGTTATATCACGGCGTGTCAGCTTAATGTGGGAGGAAAGCCCGAAGTAATGCAGACGTTTGCAACATAGGTGAAACCCACGAGCACGGGTATGCGGCTGACACACCTTGAAACATAATAGTGGGCAACCGGAATTTGAACCCACAATCATACGTTACTGGCGTGCCCAAGGGACGCAACTCTGCACAAGGGACACAACTCTGCGATGCCTTAGACGACTGGGCCACCTGAGCTCCCGTATGTCAAAAAACATAACAGCATGGGACATTGCTCTTTATGTCAGTCATTGTCCTGTCCACATTCGACTGATGCCGTTTTTATAGTATTAGCCCACTGAAATGTCCGACTCAGACAAAAAAAACTGACTCCAGGCCGACCAGTCCTTGTTTTATCCCCTTAATGCCGAGCGCCAGGCAGGGTAACAAGTACTATCTTAAACGTCTTTTGCTTTGACGCGACCGGTGATCGAAATCCAGACCATACGCTCTTTGGGCAGACGCCCCATCTACAACATGTAGATCACAATGCCGAAGGCCCAGGTTCGCATATCCACTGTTGTTGTATGTTCAAATGGATGGTTGGTGTCTCACGCCGCTATTTAACTGGTATTCTGGGATGCAAAGGGTGTGATCCTTGTTGATTATTTAGAACGTCAAAAGACGATTACCGGTGCCTACTATGCTGATTTGCTTCATTGCCTGAGAGATGCTATCAAAGAAAAGCGGCGAGGAATGCTGACTGCTGGGGTTCTACTTTTTCATGACAACTCACACCTCTCGACTTGCAAAGGCTGCTGTGCGACAGTGTGGGTTCGAAAAGCTTCCTCATCCTCCATACTCGCCAGACCTGGCACCAAGTGATTTCCACCTGTTTCCTAAACTGAAAGAACACCTTCGTGGAAAGCACTATGACGACAACGATGACCTCAAAGATGCCGTGAATGGGTTTTTCAGGGTGGCTTCAGAAAACGTCTTCCTGACTGGAATTGAAAAGCTTGACTATTGATATGGGAACTGTATTGAAATGCAGGGAGATAACGTTGGAAAATAAAATTCAAAACACTTTCAAAAGTGTTGGTTTTGTTTGCTAGGCTTAGAACCTCTTGACCTGCTGTCGTACGTACGCTGCACGCATTGCTAAATGTAGCCACGCGACCCGAAGCTTTCCTGGAAAGTAATAACGCGATCAAAACCCAGCGATGATGTTTATCGCTGGCACAATTTATCATTACTGCAAGTAATATTTCTTATCGGTGGAATTGCTTGTTTTCACTTTATAAGTATTATATTAACACACTTGCAGCTACCTTCGTTGATTAATCATTGCGATATTTCGTGATGCTGATTCAGGCAGCGAGCACTACAATGATTTATCACGAACCATCAGTCAGTGTGGACCTATTACTATCAGTCCGACCATTCATACCACATTCTCTAATGGGAATATGATGATCCGCCACTTGGAATGTTGCCATAACTCCAGAAACCTGTATGCATGCATCGATGTGATGAAAAACACAAGGCTGAACATGAAGCCTTTTAAAAAATTAATTCACATAACCATACAATTAACGAAAAAAGTATTGGATATTAAAAATATTGTTTTAATACTGTAACATTATTTCCTCACAATAGGAAGTTTATGTATTTAGGGCATCATACCGGGTACATGGCGTGCACAACCCCAGTTGCTTTACACAGTTTGATTGTACAACTTTCTTGTCTTTGTAGGAAAAATAGGAAAATTCCCATGGTCAACATTGACCTAAATGGGACCTTGTAACTATATCTAGAACACCTCAATCGTGTCGAGATCCATCTGTAGTGAACACTTCTAGTCTCTATCTAGAACACCTCCATCGTGTCAACATCCATCTGTAAAGTGGAACACTTCTCGTCTTTATCTAGAACACCTCCATCGTGTCAACATCCATCTGTAAAGTGGAACACTTCTCGTCTTTATCTAGAACACCTCCATCGTGTCAACATCCATCTATGGATGGGAACACTTCTCGTCTTTATCTAGAACACCTCCATCGTGTCAACATCCTTCTGTCAAGTGGAACACTTCTAGTCCCTATCTAGAACACTTCCATCGTGTCAGCTTCCATCTGTAGAGTAACACTTTTAGTTTCTATCTAGAACACTTCCATCGTGTCAGCATCCATCTGTAAAGTGGAACACTTCTAGTCTCTATCTAGAAAACCTCCATCGTGTCAACATCTATCTGTAGAGAGTAACACGTCTAGTCTCTATCTAGAACACCTCCATCGTGTGAAGATCCATCTCTGTCGAGGAATACTTCCAGTCTCTATCTAGAACACAAAAACCATCGTGTCAACATCCATCTATGGATGGGAACACTTCTCGTCTCTATCTAGAATACCTCCATCGTGTCAACATCTATCTGTAGAGAGTTACACTTCTAATCTCTATCTAGAACACCTCCATCGTGTCAACATCAATCTGTAGCGAACACTTCTAGTCTCTATCTAGAACACCTCAATCGTGTGAAGATCCATCTCTGGAGAGGAATACTTCTAGTCTCTATCTAGAACACTTCCATCGTGTCAACATCCATCTGTAGAATAGCACTTCTAGTCTCTTTCTAGAACACTTCCATCGTGTCAGCATCCATCTGTAAAGTGGAACACTTCTTGTCTATATCTAGAACACATCCATCGTGTCAACATCCATCTGTAGAGAGGAACACTTCTAGTCTCTATCTAGAACACCTCCATCGTGTCAAGATCCATCTCTGGGGAGGAATACTTCCAGTCTCTATCTAGAACACCTCCATCGTGTCAACATCCATCTGTAGAATAACACTTCTCGTCTCTATCTAGAACACCTCCATAGTGTCAGCATCCATCTGTAAAGTGGAACACTTCTCGTCTCTATCTAGAACACCTCCATCGTGTCAAGATCCATCTGTAGAGGGGAACGCTTCTCGTCTCTATCTAGAACACATCCATCGTGTCAACATCCATCTGTAGAGGGGAACGCTTCTAGTCTCTATCTAGAACACCTCTGTCGTGTCAAGATCCATCTGTAGAGAGGAACACATCTCGTCTCTATCTTGAACACCTCCATCGTGTCAACATCCATCTGTAGAGGGGAAGGCTTCTAGTCTCTATCTAGAACACCTCCATCGTGTCAACATCCATCTGCAGAGAGGAACACTTCTCGTCTCTATCTAGAACACCTCCATCGTGTCCAGATCCATCTGTAGAGGGGAACGCTTCTAGTCTCTATCTAGAACACCTCCATCGTGTCCAGATCCATCTGTAGAATAGCACTTCTAGTCTCTATCTAGAACACCTCCATCGTGTCAAGGTCCATCTCATGAGAGGAATACTTCTAGTATCTATCTAGAACACTTCCATCGTGTCTACAACCATCTGTAGTGAACACTTCTATTCTCTATCTAGAACACATCCATAGTGTCAACATCTATCTCTTGAGAGGAATACTTCTAGTCTCTATCTAGAACACATCCATCGTGTCTACAACCATCTGTAGTGAACAGTTCTAGTCTCTATCTAGAACACCTCCATCGTGTCAACATCCATCTGTAGAGAGGAACACTTCTCGTCTCTATCTAGAACACCTCCATCGTGTCCAGATCCATCTGTAGAGGGGAACGCTTCTAGTCTTTATCTAGAACACCTCCATCGTGTCCAGATCCATCTGTAGATTAGCACTTCTAGTCTCTATCTAGAACACCTCCATCGTGTCAAGATCCATCTCATGAGAGGAATACTTCTAGTATCTATCTAGAACACATCAATCGTGTCAACATCCATCTGTAGAGGGGAAGGCTTCTAATCTCTATCTAGAACACCTCCGTCGTGTCAACATCCATCTGTAGAGAGGAACACTTCTCGTCTCTATCTAGAACACCTCCATCGTGTCCAGATCCATCTGTAGAGGGGAACGCTTCTAGTCTCTATCTAGAACACCTCCATCGTGTCCAGATCCATCTGTAGAATAGCACTTCTAGTCTCTATCTAGAACACCTCCATCGTGTCAAGATCCATCTCATGAGAGGAATACTTCTAGTATCTATCTAGAACACATCCATCGTGTCTACAACCATCTGTAGTGAACACTTCTATTCTCTATCTAGAACACATCCATAGTGTCAACATCTATCTCTTGAGAGGAATACTTCTAGTCTCTATCTAGAACACATCCATCGTGTCTACAACCATCTGTAGTGAACAGTTCTAGTCTCTATCTAGAACACCTCCATCGTGTCAACATCCATCTGTAGAGAGGAACACTTCTCGTCTCTATCTAGAACACCTCCATCGTGTCCAGATCCATCTGTAGAGGGGAACGCTTCTAGTCTTTATCTAGAACTCCTCCATCGTGTCCAGATCCATCTGTAGATTAGCACTTCTAGTCTCTATCTAGAACACCTCCATCGTGTCAAGATCCATCTCATGAGAGGAATACTTCTAGTATCTATCTAGAACACATCCATCGTGTCTACAACCATCTGTAATGAACACTTCTATTCTCTATCTAGAACACATCCATAGTGTCAACATCTATCTCTTGAGAGAAATACTTCTAGTCTCTATCTAGAACACATCCATCGTGTCTACAACCATCTGTAGTGAACAGTTCTAGTTTCTATCTATAACACCTCCATCGTGTCAAGATCCATCTGTAGAATAACACTTCTAGTCTCTATCTAGAACACCTCCATCGTGTCAACATCCATCTCTTTAAAGGAATACTTCCAGTCTCTATCTAGAACACCTCCATCATGTCAACATCCATCTATGGATGGGAACTCTTCTCGTCGTTTCTAGAACACCTCCATCGTGTCAACATTCATCTGTAGTAAACAGTTCTAGTCTCTATCTAGAACACCTCCATCGTGTCAAGATCCATCTGTAGAATAACACTTCTCTTCTCGTCGTTTCTAGAACACATCCATCGTGTCTACAACCATCTGTAGTGAACACTTCTAGTCTCTATCTTGAACACCTCCATCGTGTCACGATCCATCTGTAGTGAACAGTTCTAGTCTCTATCTAGAACACATCCATCGTGTCTACAACCATCTGTAGTGAACACTTCTATTCTCTATCTAGAACACATCCATAGTGTCAACATCTATCTCCTGAGAGAAATACTTCTAGTCTCTATCTAGAACACATCCATCCTGTCTACAACCATCTGTAGTGAATAGTTCTAGTCTCTATCTTGAACACCTCCATCGTGTCAACATTCATCTGTAGTAAACACTTCTAGTCTCTATCTAGAACACCTCCATCGTGTCAAGATCCATTTGTAGAATAACACTTCTAGTCTCTATCTAGAACACCTCAATCGTGTCAACATCCATCTCTTTAAAGGAATACTTCCAGTCTCTATCTAGAACACCTCCATCATGTCAACATCCATCTATGGATGGGAACTCTTCTCGTCGTTTCTAGAACACCTCCATCGTGTCAACATTCATCTGTAGTAAACAGTTCTAGTCTCTATCTAGAACACCTCCATCGTGTCAAGATCTATCTGTAGAATAACACTTCTCTTCTCGTCGTTTCTAGAATACATCCATCGTGTCTACAACCATCTGTAGTGAACACTTCTAGTCTCTATCTTGAACACCTCCATCGTGTCAACATCCATCTGTAGTAAAAACTTCTAGTCTCTATCTAGAACACCTCCATCGTGTCTACAACCATCTGTAGTGAACAGTTCTAGTCTCTATCTAGAACACTTCCATCGTGTCAACATCCATCTGTAGTAAACACTTCTAGTCTCTATCTTGAACACATCCATCGTGTCTACAACCATCTGTAGTGAACAGTTCTCGTCTCTATCTAGAACACATCCATCGTGTCTACAACCATCTGTAGTGAACACTTCTATTCTCTATCTAGAACACATCCATAGTGTCAACATCTATCTCTTGAGAGAAATACTTCTAGTCTCTATCTAGAACACATCCATCGTGTCTACAACCATCTGTAGTGAACAGTTCTAGTCTCTATCTTGAACACCTCCATCATGTCAACATTCATCTGTAGTAAACAGTTCTAGTCTCTATCTAGAACACCTCCATCGTGTCAAGATCCATCTGTAGAATAACACTTCTAGTCTCTATCTAGAACACCTCAATCGTGTCAACATCCATCTCTTTAAAGGAATACTTCCAGTCTCTATCTAGAACACCTCCATCATGTCAACATCCATCTATGGATGGGAACTCTTCTCGTCGTTTCTAGAACACCTCCATCGTGTCAACATTCATCTGTAGTAAACAGTTCTAGTCTCTATCTAGAACACCTCCATCGTGTCAAGATCCATCTGTAGAATAACACTTCTCTTCTCGTCGTTTCTAGAACACATCCATCGTGTCTACAACCATCTGTAGTGAACACTTCTAGTCTCTATCTTGAACACCTCCATCGTGTCAACATCCATCTGTAGTAAAAACTTCTAGTCTCTATCTAGAACACCTCCATCGTGTCTACAACCATCTGTAGTGAACAGTTCTAGTCTCTATCTAGAACACTTCCATCGTGTCAACATCCATCTGTAGTAAACACTTCTAGTCTCTATCTAGAACACATCCATCGTGTCTACAACCATCTGTAGTGAACAGTTCTCGTCTCTATCTAGAACACCTCCATCGTGTCTACAACCATCTGTAGTGAACACTTCTATTCTCTATCTAGAACACATCCATAGTGTCAACATCTATCTCTTGAGAGAAATACTTCTAGTCTCTATCTAGAACACATCCATCGTGTCTACAACCATCTGTAGTGAACAGTTCTAGTCTCTATCTTGAACACCTCCATCATGTCAACATTCATCTGTAGTAAACACTTCTAGTCTCTATCTAGAACACCTCCATCGTGTCAAGATCCATCTGTAGAATAACACTTCTAGTCTCTATCTAGAACACCTCAATCGTGTCAACATCCATCTCTTTAAAGGAATACTTCCAGTCTCTATCTAGAACACCTCCATCATGTCAACATCCATCTATGGATGGGAACTCTTCTCGTCGTTTCTAGAACACCTCCATCGTGTCAACATTCATCTGTAGTAAACAGTTCTAGTCTCTATCTAGAACACCTCCATCGTGTCAAGATCTATCTGTAGAATAACACTTCTCTTCTCGTCGTTTCTAGAATACATCCATCGTGTCTACAACCATCTGTAGTGAACACTTCTAGTCTCTATCTTGAACACCTCCATCGTGTCACGATCCATCTGTAGTAAAAACTTCTAGTCTCTATCTAAAACACCTCCATCGTGTCTACAACCATCTGTAGTGAACACTTCTAGTCTCTATCTTGAACACTTCCATCGTGTCACGATCCATCTGTAGTAAAAACTTCTAGTCTCTATCTAAAACACCTCCATCGTGTCTACAACCATCTGTAGTGAACAGTTCTAGTCTCTATCTAGAACACTTCCATCGTGTCAACATCCATCTGTAGTAAACACTTCTAGTCTCTATCTAGAACACATCCATCGTGTCAACATCCATCTGTAGTGAACAGTTCTTGTCTCTATCTAGAAAACCTCCATCGTGTCAACATCCATCTGTAGTGAACAGTTCTAGTCTCTATCTTGAACACATCCATCGTGTCAACATCCATCTGTAGTAAACACTTCTAGTCTCTATCTAGAACACATCCATCGTGTCTACAACCATCTGTATTGAACAGTTCTAGTCTCTATCTTGAACACATCCATCGTGTCAACATCCATCTGTATTGAACAGTTCTAGTCTCTATCTAGAACACATCCATCGTGTCTACAACCATCTGTATTGAACAGTTCTAGTCTCTATCTTGAACACTTCCATCGTGTCAACATCCATCTGTAGTAAACACTTCTAGTCTCTATCTAGAACACATCCATCGTGTCAACATCCATCTGTAGTAAACACTTCTCGTCTCTATCTTGAACACATCCATCGTGTCAACATCCATCTGTAGTGAACAGTTCTAGTCTCTATCTAGAACACATCCATCGTGTCAACATCCATCTGTAGTAAACACTTCTCCCGCGTTCTCTAACCCCTCCCCTCCTCACTCAGCTTCCTCTTCATCCATGCATCCAGGCACTCATCGGTCGTGCGCGTCTCCAGTCCCCCGCTCTTCTCGCCACGCTGTCCAACTCTGCGCTTTCCCTTTGCAGCCTTTGGGCGAATCCTTCTGAAGAGGCTGTTCGAACGAGGAACATCGTTGTCGATGGTTGTCTTGTGTTTGATGACGCTGCATTCGACTACGGAGTCGGTGTCCTCAGCAACAGCGCCGGGGAGGATCTCCTGTGGCCTTGTCCTCGCTCCTTTTGCTGCTTTTGGCCTGATCCTTTTCTGGGCAGTTCCAGACTTGGAGGTTTCGTCTTCCGTGGACAGATTGTCAATTCCCCTTTGGACTTCTTTCTGAGACAGGGGACTGGGTACGTGTGGTGTGCGCTTGCCCTTTGCTGCCCTGGGTCGGGGCACCCTGTACCTTGAGTTGTCATTCTCATTTGCGAAATTTGTCTCAACGACCTTGATTTCTTCAGCGGTGTCATCTTTTTCAGACAGTGTACTGAGAACGTGTGGTGTGCGCTTGCCTTTGGCTGCCCTGGGGCGGGGCACCCTTGACCTTGAGTTGTCATTCTCAATAGAGATATTTATCTCAACGACCTTGATTTCTTCAAAGGTTTCATCTGTCACAACGCTTGTATCCGAGGATGATGTGGGGTCTGTTCGTTTCACAGTTTGCTGGCCTGAAATTGAAAAAAACAACACTTTTAAACAAACCGGGTGAGGTGAGGTGAAATTGGGGTTTAACGTCGCGACCAAGATTATTGCACTTGTATAGCGACATGCATGTACGTGTGTGTGTTTGTGTGGCTGCTTGTACTAGTCCGGACTGATGCCGATTTATAGTGCTAGCTCCGAGCCGACCAGTCCTTGTTTTAGCCCCTTAATGCCGAGCGCCAGACAGGGTAACAACAAGTACCATCTTTTAACGTCTTTCGTATGACGCGGCCGGGTATCGAACCCCGGACATTCCGCTCTCCGGGCGGACGCTCTACCACTAGACCACAGGGACGGTCTTTTAAACAAACTGATATTTAGTTCTGGAATGAAGATTTTAGGTGGCATTTTGCAATATTATGCAATGGGTTTTAGACATTGAACCCATGAGGGAATGGAACTGAGGTCGTCACGAGTCAACGCTGTAAACACTAGGCTGTCCCAATGCCCCCAAATCGTTTCGATAGGAATAAGTGAATTAATCATGTTTTTGTCGCCGTCAGCAATATTTCAGATATGTCATAAAGCTACCGCCGCCCTCATATACACAAAGAGAAAGGTAACGCACATCCTAATATATTTCATTATTGTTTAGGGGACACGGGTGGCCCAGTCGTCTAAGGCGCCGCGATTCGCTCTGCAGAGTTGCGTCCCTTGGGCACACCAGAAAGCTATGACTGTGGGTTCGAATCCCGGTTCGCCCCGATTATGTTTCTAGGTTTGTCAGCACCATACCCGTGCTCGTGGGTTTCACCGAAGTGGTAAACGTCTGAGACCTGCATCACTTCGGGCTTTCCTCCCTCATTAAGCTGACACGCCGTGATATAAATGGAATACTGTTAAAAGCGGCGTTACACCCAACTCACTCACTCTTTCATTCAAGACTTTAGTGCGTAAGTTAAAGGCTCTTGTCGAGTGATGCAGATGCTGACTGGAGGCATGATTTAAGAAATGCAATTTGTAACTTGATAAGACATTTACATTTTCACCGGTTTTGGCCCCAATATATGTTACGCGGATTATTGCCAAGGCCAGTCTAAACTACAGGCAAATATGATTATGTATACTTGTGATCCTTTTAACATTTTCATTGATTCTAAAACTTCTTCACTTTACATCTCCTTTTTATTGAACTTACATCATTTCCAATAATATATATACTACAACAATTACTACTACTTCTGCTGCTACAATAGTCCAGACTGTGGAGTATATTTATTTTGTGAAAACAAACTATTTTTAGAGAGAGATATGTTGTGTATTAACATATTAAATACAGTATTTTAGTTTACTGCTACTATTACTACGGCTATTACTACTTTTGCTGCTACTACTGCAACTGCTGCTGCTGCTGCCACCACCACCACAAGTACTACTACTACTACTACTACTACCACTACTCAGTCTTCTACTACAACTGCTGCTGTCTCTGCTGCTCCTACTACTACTACTTCTATTACTACTACGTTTACTACTACTACTACCATTACAACTACTACAACTACTACTACTACTACTACTACTACTACTACTTCCACAACTACCACTACTATCACAAACACCACTACTACAAAATGCTGCTACCACTATGGTCATTGGACGAAAAGACGTTTTTAGGATGCTTTCTAACCATCGGTTTTCCGTCCAAATAACGTGGTAAGCTGAACGCATAGCTTCCCTTTAAAGGTTACGGTACAGATTGTGATATTTTAAAATTTCATCTGGTTATTTTTTTTCACAGCTACAATTTGGAGTTATGCCACTGTCCTTTGTTGAGAGTTTTGTTATTAAACTATCCATTGTCCTCGTCTATCTGGAATATTGCCGATGAGTTAATAAATATTGACTGAATAACACACTCACTATGAAATATAATATCAAGATAAGAAAGACTTACTTGACTTGTCCTGATGTTTGATAGAGATTGACACCACCCTGTCCTTGCCCCGTTGTCTCCGAATCCAGTCTCGAAACTCCGTCCACTTTTCTACAAGGGTCAGCTCCCTGTGCTCCCTCCCTCCCCATCCCGACCTGGGGGTCTGCGTTAGGAGGGACTGTTCACAGCCCATTAAATAATCTTAAAACGTTATCCATAAGGTAAAAGAATCTATCGATGAAAAACACGTCTTGCGCTTTCCATTACCCCGTGATTATGACGTCACGCCATTGATGACGTCATAGTATTGTTACGTGTGCTGACACCCGACTCCAATTTAAGCCACGCCCACCGGGCAACTTTAAACACACTCCGGCGCAGTGGTGACTTAGCATGGAACTCTGGGTGGACGATAAAAAAAATAAAGTGACCCGGGCTTTACAAAACGGCGTGTATGTGATCATGATGACAATATTGTACCTAAAATGGTTGAGTATCATACAGTTAGAATGAATATTTAAAAATAACATCGCAGAGCGAAGCTGCTTATGTGCGTATAATTCGCACAATAAATAATCATAACCGAATTGATTTTGTGTTTGTGTTTGTTTGTTTTGAATACACGTGGAAAAAAATAAAACAAACAATTACATGACGTCACCGGGAGTAATTTACTAAATGTAGCCTTTTCAACTTGTGTACCTGTTTGTCTGTCCAGATATTTATTTACTAATCGTACGCAGGCATCGCGAATACATGGACTCTACTGCAGTGAATAATGAAAAAATGCTACGTCTCGCTTGTTGTAACTTAGATAGGTATCGCTGTTGTGAGTTATGCGACATGTGACACACCTAGGGCATCACATTGACAGATGCAAATTAGAAGTCACCTGAAACAGTGTTTGAAAAAAAGTGAACTCATCGGTTTAAAAATACGCAATAGAATGGCCCCAACGAAGTAAATATCAAATACCCAAAGAAAACCGCAATATTCCCAGTGTGAGTGATTACGTGAGTAAATACTCAATAGTTATTGTTTTTAGTCTGGGGGCTTGGTGACAGGGTAACAGATCTAAAGACCCTCAACAGTGACGTAAAAATATAACGTTAACTGTATGTACAAAATGTTAAATGTCAAATGTATGAAAGGAACTAATTGTTAAGGACCAGGGACGGAATATAACTCGCCAGCATCTCGTAATTTTCGTTAGAGCTGATTAACATGGGATGTTCATGCTATCAGCCATTGGTCAGCTGGTCCAGAATCGAATACTAGTATCTCTTTAAAGGTCTTCATTTTTTATTCACTCACTCACTCTTTCACTGACGCGCCGTAAAGGCTATATTTTATTTTCGGATAACGAGGTTTAAAAACTGAAATTCAATTCTTATATGAGTACCAACTTCAAACTTTAATATGGCAATTCAGAATGACAAATTTCGCCCGTGCGTCCAGGTAGATTTACCGTAAGGCGGTACACGGCTCTCTCTGTGCGCGCGTCGCCAACATGATCATATTTCAGATGTATGGCGAGACGGAGTCCAGTTTGGAGTTATCGTTCCTAGGTGACGACACTTCCTGTTTTCATTCGGCACGTGTTGTGTGTTGATCATACATTCGAAGAGAAGATTTGATAAAGTCTAGTCTTTACGTAATATCCTACGGCAATGGGATTGTTTTCTATAAAAAGCAAGAAGCAATACGTCAAAAAAGGGGTAAGTTCGCAATGTCACCATCTTGAATATGTAGTTCCGCATCAGTTTATCAACAATCATATTGATGAATTATTTTTATCATTAGACATGTAACACTTCCGACTGACAGTGACAAGACGGTACTCTCCCTAAACATCACAATGTATTCAAACACGGCAATAACAGGCCTCAAAGTTGCGACTAAAACCTAAAATTCAATTTGACTACTTTAAAATTCAGTGGTAGCCAAATGACTACCTTTAAAAATATCTTGTGCCACAAGTTGTGGCGACTAAATTCTATTGCTATACACATATGTAGACACAAAAATAAACATGTCTGCTACTAATTGTACTTACAAATAATTCCTCCAAAAGTCAACAATGAACCGAAATACATAAATATTAATGTAATTA
The DNA here is from genome assembly GCF_022045235.1 of Haliotis cracherodii. Lineage (NCBI taxonomy): Eukaryota > Metazoa > Mollusca > Gastropoda > Lepetellida > Haliotidae > Haliotis > Haliotis cracherodii. The sequence continues at coordinate 17,644,790 of NW_027266268.1, forward strand.
GTATTTTATTTTAGTTGATAATTTATTGGATAAGCAAAATAACAAAACTCAAGTACAGTTTCCACTAATATACAATTCCAAGACTAGTGTTATGACTTGTACATATAATACTTATTTGATAAAAGATCATTTCAAATGCTTTTGGCTACCAACACTATTGGCTTGACTTCTTTATTTTACCACTTGCTACCTGGACAAAAATACTTGTAGCCACATGGCTACTTGATAAAAAATTAAACTTTGGGGCCTGCTATAAACTTATTCCATGGATTTGTCTAGGACTGCAGACTATAATCTTTGTGCCCTTTGACAGACATTTTGGGAAAAATAATATTACATATATAATGATATTATTTTGTTCCAAATTTAAAAGTTATTCTAAGATTGAATGTTGGCAGTGTTCGAAATAGCTGCCCTCCTGCTAGCCAAATACCATGAATACCGACTTTTAAATTGGGCTAGTAACATTTCAAGTTGCCTTGACTGTCAAGTTGAAACTTCAAGTCAATACAAATTAATTTCTACAAATCATCAAGTCCGGTAACATGGTTAAGGTGTCATTTAATGTCAAAGTTTGTTATCACTTTGTTTTTATTTCATCTAGTTTATCGGAAACGCGAAGTAGTAAAGTGGGTTTTTGCTGTACGCTGATTATGACTGATTTGCATGGAGCCATATACATGTACGTACATTAGTAGCGATGCATGTGAAAGTCCGGGAGCCTCCACAAACACCTGAAGTACATTTAGGATAACGCCATGTATGGAGGCTGTCATAAATGTGGGCTAGTAAAATATGATGAAGGCTGTTTTTGTTAACAAGTCCTCCTGGCCTGTGAGGTTTGGAAACTAATTCATACGCTGAATGTTGGTATATGCTGCATGGGGACTCTCCTTTATTATTGGGAGAGGGGTGCGATTAAGGGGAGAGGGGTGCGATTAAGGGGAGGGGGGATGTCATGAAAAATGAAAGATCGAAAGGGGGGACGTCGCCAGAAGGTATTATAACTGTATGGGGCCGTTCAATATTTTTTTTCGTAAATGTGAACAATTTCTTCAAACTACCTATTTCCCTGTCAACATTACGGATGGCACATTGGCACATAAATCATGTGGCAATATATCACAATACGGAGAGCTGTTTTGTCAGTTTTGAGAGCTGTCAGTTTTGTGATACATATTGCAATATGTATTGGGGACCAAATTATGTATATTGGTACTGTTCAAATGGTACTTCTTCATTCATTAATCCAGACTCCAGATTGCAAGATGGGTAGTATGGATAAACAGGACTGCTTATAACGTCATTAATATGGAATGTTAATGAAAACAGCGTGAAGTGTAAGCTGTTTACATGGTTTTAATAGGAACCCAGTCCACCCAAATGCCTCAAGATAGATATAATTTATGTAATTATTTATTAGTTTTTCAGCAAGCCATGCTTGTTGTAAGAGGCGACTAACAGGACATTGTCACAAGGTTCTACAGCTTCTTGTCAAATAACCCTGTGGTGATTGTGGGGCTGAACTGGTTGCGTGCTCCATAGGCCTGTCCTCTGTTTGCAGCTTGCAGATAATCATGATAATGTGATCCGATTCATGTCATCACACCAGAGACACGTGAAGATTCCGGGGTAGAATAGGTCTTCAGCAACCCATGCTTGCTGTAAAGGGTGAATATGCTTGTCGTAAAAGGCGACTAACGGGATCGGGTGGTCAGGCTCGCTGACTTGGTTGATGCATGTCATCGTATCCCAATTGTGTAGATCGATGCTCATGATGTCAATGACTGGATTGTCTGGTCCAGACACGATTATTTACAGACCGCCGTCATATTGCTGGAATATTGCTGGGTACGGCGTTAAACGACCAACCAACCAACCAACCAACATCACACCAGAAGGTGTGGGGTGTTGCTTTTGATGATGATAAAATCAAACTCTGGTTTGTCTGGCCCAGAGTTGATTGGGCCAATATTTGAGCCACTCTGATATATTTGGAATATTGCTGAGTGTGGCATAAAATAACCCAAATTCATGTTCATCTATCAGCATGATTAGTGGTGCAATGATACGACGATACAGTACCTTATCCCGATACAAGGCCTGCGATACAATGCATCGATTTACTTCCCCTGTATCGCGATACAAAGATTTGTACATTTCATTACAAGTTATATTGATGTAAAAATGTGTATGATAACAGATTTAAGATGCTAAACTGTTCAACAACCAGCTTTCACAGATTCTCTGGTATTTCCCAGTTGGTTACAAATAACCCATCTCTGAAATATATAAAGAAATGACTTCTTTGAAAAATGGAAATTTTAAGGAGTTTGGAACTATTTGTTATGATTCGGGATTGTGATTCACTTGCAAAAAGAAAGAATATCAACTTAAGCAATACTGAACTTGCTTAAGAATCGTATCGCCCCAATGATATTGGGATATGTATCCTATTGTGACATCATCAATAATAGGGGTGGTCGGGTAGCCTAGTGGTTAAAGCGTTCGCTCGTCATGCCGAAGACCCGAGTTCGATTCCCGACATGGGTACAATGTGTTAAGCCCATTCTGGTGTCCCCCGCCGTGATATTGCTGGAATATTGCTAAAAGCGGCGTAAAACCATACTCACTCACTCATCAATAATATCATCTATTATATAAAATTAATCACTTGTTTCACATGCCCAGTTGCTCATTAAATGCCCCAGCCCGAATATTTGAGATATGTTTAAGCAAATGACCTTTTCTACACAAATTGTTTCTGTAACTGATTCCAACTTTTTGCTCTTTGTGCTGTGGGGGGCATGTTCAGCATGTTAGAATCCAAATTATCTTTTATAGATTTGTAATCTGCGGAAGTATCAAAATAAAGTTCTCCCTCCCTACCATGTCTGTTTTGCTAAAAGTCATGAGAAACAAGTAAGAGAGAAACGAAACGAGTCTTATCTGAGTTATCATCATGGTAATTGTATGTTAAACAGGGTCGGAGGAAAAAGGGTTATGTTCCTCGTAACCGAACAGAGAAGAAAAAGCAGAAGAGGAACACAAGTAACAAGGTTCTTGTGGAGGATGAGGAGCTGATGAGCAGGGAACAGCTGCAGAAGAAGCTGTGAGTGAGACTCCATGGCACTCAGGGGTGGTAGGGTAGTCTAGTGGTTAAAGCAGGGAACAGCTGCAGAAGAAGCTGTGAGTGAGACTCCATGGCACTCAGGGCTGGTAGAGTAGTCTAGTGGTTAAAGCAGGGAACAGCTGCAGAAGAAGCTGTGAGTGAGACTCCATGGCACTCAGGGGTGGTAGAGTAGTCTAGTGGTTAAAGCAGGGAACAGCTGCAGAAGAAGCTGTGAGTGAGACTCCATGGCACTCAGGGGTGGTAGAGTAGTCTAGTGGTTAAAGCAGGGAACAGCTGCAGAAGAAGCTGTGAGTGAGACCCCATGGCACTCAGGGGTGGTAGGGTAGTCTAGTGGTTAAAGCAGGGAACAGCTGTAGAAGAAGCTGTAGGTGAGACTCCATGGCACTCAGGGATGGTAGGGTAGTCTAGTGGTTAAAGCAGGGAACAGCTGCAGAAGAAGCTGTGAGTGAGACTCCATGGCACTCAGGGGTGGTAGGGTAGTCTAGTGGTTAAAGCAGGGAACAGCTGTAGAAGAAGCTGTAAGTGAGACTCCATGGCACTCAGGGCTGGTAGAGTAGTCTAGTGGTTAAAGCAGCTGCAGAAGAAGCTGTGAGTGAGACTCCATGGCACTCAGGGGTGGTAGAGAAGTCTAGTGGTTAAAGCAGGGAACAGCTGCAGAAGAAGCTGTGAGTGAGACTCCATGGCACTCAGGGATGGTAGAGTAGTCTAGTGGTTAAAGCAGGGAACAGCTGCAGAAGAAGCTGTGAGTGGGACTCCATGGCACTCAGGGCTGGTAGAGTAGTCTAGTGGTTAAAGCAGGGAACAGCTGCAGAAGAAGCTGTAGGTGAGACTCCATGGCACTCAGGGCTGGTAAGGTAGTCTAGTGGTTAAAGCAGGGAACAGCTGCAGAAGAAGCTGTAGGTGAGACTCCATGGCACACAGGGCTGGTAAGGAAGTCTGGTGGTTAAAGCAGGGAACAGCTGCAGAAGAAGCTGTAGGTGAGACTCCATGGCACTCAGGGCTGGTAGGGTAGTCTAGTGGTTAAAGCAGGGAACAGCTGCAGAAGAATCTGTAGGTGAGACTCCATGGCACTCAGGGCTGGTAGAGTAGTCTAGTCGTTAAAGCAGGGAACAGCTGTAGAAGAAGCTGTAGGTGAGACTCCATGGCACTCAGGGGTGGTAGAGTAGTCTGGTGATTAAAGCAGGGAACAGCTGTAGAAGAAGCTGTAGGTGAGACTCCATGGCACTCAGGGCTGGTAAGGTAGTCTAGTGGTCAAAGCAGGGAACAGCTGTAGAAGAAGCTGTGAGTGAGACCATGGCACTCAGGGGTGGTAAGGTAGTCTAGTGGTCAAAGCAGGCAACAGCTGCAGAAGAAGCTGTAGGTGAGACTCCATGGCATTCAGGGCTGGTAGAGTAGTCTAGTGGTTAAAGCAGGGAACAGCTGTAGAAGAAGCTGTAGGTGAGACTCCATGGCACTCAGGGCTGGTAAGGTAGTCTAGTGGTTAAAGCAGGGAACAGCTGTAGAAGAAGCTGTAGGTGAGACTCCATGGCCTCAGGGCTGGTAGAGTAGTCTAGTCGTTAAAGCAGGGAACAGCTGTAGAAGAAGCTGTGAGTGAGACTTAGAGGCACTCGGGGCTGGTAAGGTAGCCGAGTGGTCAAAGCATTGGCTGTCATCCTGGTTTCACCTGCTTGAAATTTCCTAAAGGCGGCACACATACTTTCTCACCCACTCCCTAAAACAATGTAAGTGCCAGGGGGGTATGTTAAAGTATTGGCGATAGCGTGCTAAGCACTGCGATTGCTTTGTGGAACGAGGCCCCTCGTCACTTAGGCTTGTTATGCTACCTGTACAATAACTAGGGCAACATTGGAGTAGCAATATTACATTCATTCACTGGAATCTGTGTAATGCAAGATTCAGCCACATCAAGTTTGCATAACACAGAAGCTAGCCAGTATTTGACTGTTTGTGTTTACCAGAAATAAAGCATAGTCTTTGATTTGAAGACAAAAAGTAATGAAGATAATAATAACAGTCATGTTAGGTTCGTGTCTGCTGCCATGGTGTTTGTGTTGGGTCGTGTCAAGTAATATTTGTGTCAGTGCAACTTCTAGCTCGAACTGACCCTTGAAGCCTATCAGGAACTGACTTTAATTTATTTATTGTCCCCCGCCGCGCGAAATCGCGAAGCGGGGGATATAGTATTCACGGCCGTCCATACGTACGTCCGTCCGTACGTCCCACCTGTTTGTTGCCGCGATATCTCAAGAACTAAACACTCGATTGTCTTAATATTTGGAACTATGGTGTATATACAGACACCGCAGACACCAGTCGGTTTTGGTGACCTTGACCCCATTTTCAAGCTCACAGCAGGCAAATCTGCTTTTGGAGTTGGAAAACGGTGTTGCCGCGATATCTCAAGAACTAATCGCTGGATTGTCTTCATATTTGGAACTATGGTGTATATACAGGCGGGGGACCTTTCGTCACTTCTGTGACAAATACTTGTTTCAACTGTGCCATTGTCACTTTGATACAAGAAATTTTGAAACCTGAAAAATTACTTGAGTATGTTGCCATGTTCGTTTGTCTTACAGATTGTATTGCATACACATTGTTTTTATCCCCATGTGAGTACTGCATAAAGCAAAAAAAACCATAGCTTTTCGAACACTAGTTGTTGCAGTTTGCATTTCCATTAGGGCAGCAAAACAAACAGGCAAAAACAAATAAAGTATTGCACAATCACTGTTAAATATTTCCCCATTTGAATCTGAATGTTTAATTTTCAGGAAGAACAGGAACTGCAGTATTACAGTATCTGGGAAGCGAAGATCAAAGATGTTGAAACGTCTCCGTCACACTGTCAAAGATGACAGCAAGTTCGTACAGGTCGATGGTAAGTGGGGTGTACGTGGTGTTGATGGTCTGACGGTCGTCAAATTCACAGGTCACTTCTGGCGGGAGTGAAGTAGAGTTTTTAAAATTGATGAGTATGAAACATTAAGGGGCAGTTTGATTTTGAGATAAAATAGGGTTTACAGTTATTATGGCAAGCAAGGGTCCCAGCTACAAAAAAAGGGGTTTACATGTTTTTTCCCCCATGCTAGGGACCAACACAAACATGAAGGGTTTACCGGTTTCTATGTCACACCAGGAAACGGACAACAGAAAACAGATAGGGTATAAGAGGTATACACCACACCAGACCAGACACCATGCCACATATCTGACTAGTGTCAGTGTGCAAGTCTTTTCAAACCAGTGGCTTGTGAAACTAGAAATTCATGTATATCATTTGCAAATACTTGAAAATGGTAATAAATCAGTATGTGGAATAATTTTGTAGTTTGTCCCTTTGTTTGTGATTTAAGCCTTACTCTATCACTCAGAGTGCCACCCAAACTGTGAGAACCTTGTTTGAATTTTTGTAAGCGTAACAAGAGTTTATGCAATCTCTTCAGGCGGGAATGAGTCTTTAAAAGTAAATCGCTTACAGTTACAACCATGCTAACTGGATTTGGGAACAAAACAACTAGTCCTCCACATTTCAGTCCTGGACTTGTCGCTGTCTCTATCCCTGTTTATGGGATATTAAACCACACCAGGGACCACACAACACAAAATAAATAGTGGTTTTTGGCTATACCAGTTAAACACCAGGACATTGACACACTAACATCCTGCACTTATTTCCTGTACATAGACGGTATGGGAATGTTGCCTTGTGATGCCATCTGTGAAAAGGGGGACAGATGCTAGCCGTAAGTCAGTCAAACAGGGGCATAACTAAGAAAATTACAAAAATTGACCTCGGATTTTTGGGCCGCGTAATACAGCTGGAACTGTTGATATACATGATCTCCAGGATGGTGTATTTATCTTCTCCTTTTAGAACTTAACATTGATAAAGTTTCAGTCTGGTCCATAGAATAATCGTCTTCTTAAGTAGTGTTTAGAATATATGGGGTTAACCCTGTGTCATGGTGTCTCAGTGGGCTGACATTGTGAAGGCAGCGTTAGTCTGGACTGATAGAGCAGACACACACAGACACGCACAGACACATACACGCACATAGAGGCTGATATAAACGTTCAATAATAATGAATGCCACAGTAAACCACATTTCACTTCAATTCCATTTGCAGTGAGTCTATGGTGTTCAAGTTCTCTGGATCCACTGTTTATGAAAATATATAGAGAATCTAACCCAAGTGTCTTTTGATATCAAATATATCAACACAAGTTGATAAAAGTGGAAAAAACTCTGAGGCTGAGATTTATGTATCAACCAACATCATTCTTCCAACTTATTCAGTTTTTTAGACAGTAATAAGCAGTGTCTTAAGCGTAAAAAGTACTGTTAACTCCGAAGCTGAGATTTTTTTATCATCCAACTTTTTCAGTTTTTTTGACAGTAATAAGCAGTGTCTTAAGCATTGTTAAGCATATAAGGTACTGTTAACAGCTTCAGTAGCAGAGTCATTAGTGATGTCAATTGATTGTGACGTCATGGTAACCATGGTAACCAGTGATGTCACAATGGTCTGCAAAGTATTGTGATGCAATTACATTGTAGCGACGTAGATATCACTTGACCTCACCCAAGGATATCTCCTGTGGGAGTCAGTTTTGGATGATAAATGGAAGTAGCCAGCCCATTAACAGTTGTCTGTATTTTACAGTTGAAATGGAGGAAGAACCCCAACAGAAGAAGAAGACAAAGAAGAGCAAGAAGTCGAAGGAAGTTGATATGGAGGAAGACTTGTAGTCTTGGGGAAGAAAGAGGAAGATACTGCTGGATCTAAGCCCATCTGATTCACTATCATAATTGCAAATTAAATAATGTTTGTTTTTGAAATGTAATTCAGTTCATGGAAAATACCGTTATATCTGGCAGAGTAAGGACACACAAATGCTGCTTGTCCTTGAGGAAAAGAGTGGTTTTAACTCTTGGTGTGGCATTCATCATAGCACCAGTATTCATCCACTAGCACTCACTCCAGTGGGATGGATCTGCGGTAGAATTGGTCTTCAGCAACCCATGCTTGCCGTAAAAGGCGACTATGCTTGTCGTAAGTGGCGACTATTGGTATCGGGTGGTCAGGCTCGCTGACTTGTTGATGCATGTCGTCGTATCCCAATTGTGTAGATCGATGCTCATGATGTCAATGACTGGATTGTCTGGTCCAGACACGATTATTTACTGACCGCGTCATATACATGATATACATGTAGCTGGAATATAGCTGAGTGTGGCGTTAAACAGCAATCAACATCAACATCCAGTGTGATGGCTGCTGTGACAAGAATGTATGTGTGATGATTGACACTGTAATCAGAGTTGAGTGTCCTATCATGCCTGGTCTTGGGATTCCGTGTGTAGGAGTCTAGGAGTCCATTGAAGCTGTAAATACCTGTAAATATGCTAGGTCTGTAGACTATCAGCTGTGTCACTCTTCACTCTCATTCAGATGGATTTTTTACTCTGATATGATACCTCTCTGCGTGGAGATCAGAGGACATTGCCATAGGTCGCGACATGGGATCTCACTCGTCAGCATTGAGGCTTCAAAGTCCTCAGTGTGAGTGAAAGAAGCATTCAGAAAATCATATCTGATTTCTGTATCTCAAAAACATTATCAGGATTATTGAATGAAGAAACATATAGCCTTGTCATTTTATGGATATTTTCTCTATCATTTCGTTTCTGTTGTTACCCTGAATGCTTAAGGGGCTAAAACAAGGACTGGTCGGCTCGGTGTCAGTATTATGTGTCAGACTGGGTAATAATGTTAAGAGGCATAAGCTGCGGCATGGTATCTCAGTGGGCTGGCACTGCTAAACCGAAATAGGCCTGGATAAGTAAAAGCAGTCACATGTGTGCATGCACATCGTATGAGTGAAATAATCTCCTACATGCCAATATTCACTGAACCTCCCCTCACATGTGAGCACCATGGCATCTCCACCCAAAAGTGTGTATTGTCGAGGTTATTTTAGTGTTCTGTGTTTTTCTTTCTTTAACTGTTGTCTAAAATTCTGAATAAAGATGGTAAAGAAATGAAACTGAATCAGTTTAGAATGTTGACATCTTATTGGTTAGAAACCCAATTTGTCCCGTGCGTCTTTCATAAAGATTGGTCAGTTTGGTCAGGGTCATCTAACATGATCTGTGGAGGTGTTGTTAGATTTTCACGCAGAGGTAATCTATCAGAGTAAAAGAGCTGATTTAAATTCAGATGTAAAAGTCTTGCATTAAAGTATTTACATGCATTCAGTTTTCTGTTATTTTTTCTGACTTGGGTTTCAGCATGAACAGTATAGCCTGAAGGACAATTCAATTGTTGTCAGTCAACATTTCGTGTCAGTCAAGTGTTGTCCACTTGTTTCAAACTTTGCATTAGTGACATCCAGGGCCCCTTTCCTCAAAGCAATCTTAGCACTATGACTACCGTAAGTCCATGTAAAAGTGTGGGAGTTACGATCATCTTAGCGCTAAGATAGCTTTGTGGAACGAGGCCCTGGTTCTTAGTTGCTCCTGAATGGGGCACTGTAGTTAGTTCGTCATTGTTTGTTTGTTAAATGCCTTAGTCAGCAATGTTCCTGCTTTTTTATCATGGCGGCCTGTAAATGTTCAAGCCTGGACCAGACAAACCAATGATTTATTATACGAGGCATCTCCTGGCAATCACCTACGGTTGACCACCAGATCCATTTGGCGCCTTTTATAAAGAACATTGGTTGGGAACCTCTTCAAATCCCGAATCCCTGCAGGTTCCTTATGAAGATGCTCCATCTCATCTAGACTTGGACAGTCACCACAGCTGCATGTCAGGATCTGCAGATTCTGGGCTTGATGAGGAATCCACCCTGATCATAACAACCAGTGGGCAGTCCGGGTTACACGTGAGCCCCAGCAACATGCTGGTCGTAAGGGGTCAGCAAATAATTGGTGTTCAGGCTCAGTGACTTGGTGGGGCGGTCGGGTAGCCTGGTGGTTAAAGCGTTCACTCGTCACAGCGAAGACCCAGGTTCGAATCCCGACATGGGTAAAATTTGTGAAGCCCATTTCTGGTGTCCCCCGCGGTGATATTGCTGGAATATTGCTAAAAGCGGCATAAAACCATACTCACTCACTCAGTGGCTGCTGGAATATTGCTGAATGCATTATGGATCCTCGTTTGTCAGTTCCATAATAGTGTTTGTGGGTAACCTCTTCACAGAAGTTCAAATGACCTTATGGCCTAGTGACTTGTCCATGGTCAATCTGTCCCTGTTGAAATTAATTTTTGACATAAGGACTTTTGAAGCTGAAATTCAGCATGATTTATACCGGCTTTGGTGTCTTTTAAGATTCCTGATCAGCATTTTACCATTGCAATTGTGGCAGCCGTATTGAAATGACCTACGGGTTGATTAGTTGCCTTCTTGCCTCATCATCTTGAGCAATTATGTGACATGAAGTAATATGAGTTAAACACATGAAGTCTAAAAAAATGAAATGAAGTAGGGGGCATTTTGTAATTATTGCTGCATTTCTGGGCGTCTGAAATGGACATATTATAGACTTACAAGGGCTGTATTGGATATATTAATTTCAGGGTCTGCATAACTATTCCGGGCACCACAGTTCACTGTGCAGAGTTGCGTCCCTTGGGTGCGCTTGTAACTATGATTGTTGGTTCGAATCCAATTTGCCCCGTTTTTGTTTCTGGGTTTGTCACCACCATACCCATACTCTGTGTGTCGACCCCTGAAGATCTGGGCTAAAATAGGTCTTCAGCAACCCATGCTTGCCCTTAAAGGCGACTCTGCTTGTCGTAAAAGGCGACTAACAGATTGGATGGTCAAGATCGCTGACTTGGTTGATGCATGTCACCGTTTCCCAATTGCGTGGATCGATGCTCATGATGTCAATCACTGGATTGTCCCGTCCAGATTATTTACAGACTGCTGTCATATAGCTGGAATATTGCTGAGTGTGGCGTTAAACAACAAACAAACAAACAAACAAAACTTGGTGTGTGTCACCAGAGTGGTAAATGTCAGAAACCTGCATCACTTTGGGCTTGTCTCCCACATCAGCGGACAATCTGTGATATAACTGGAATACTTTTAAAAGTGGGGTTAAACCCAACTCACTCACTGCTAGTGTACGTTCAACATTCACAAGAATGTTTTGTAGTATAGATTGAAGGTTTTATTTTTTGTACAATGCTGAATATGTAACAATTCTGTTTCTGGGTAATCAATTTCCATGATGCTGTTGAAGAATTAATATGCAGATTGCAACAACGTATATAAAACAACATGTATATACATCATAAAATATCTCATTTGAAATTAAGTAAAACGGGAATGCATCATTAAAATAGTATAAAAATTAATAGATATATATATGATACAATAAACATACATTTACTCTAGGAAAGAACTGTTTTTTTAAAAACAGGAACATATTTTCTCTACACATATCAAGCCAACAGATTGATTAATGAAAGTCCCCTTTTCAGTTTACACATGTGTGACATATTACACCAAGTGGTATGTGTTGGGGTGAAAGACATTAGCATCCCCGGTCAGTCATGAAGACAGGATTCTAGGTTAGTATAGACCCCTACACGCCTGATGGGAGTCTCTGCGACTTGATTGATGGCGTGGTATGGATCGTTGCTCACAATGTAAATCACTGGATTGTCTGATTTGGACTATTTGTACATTCAGAGTATTTGCCGTCATACAGCTTGAATTTTTCTCTGCAACATTAGACAGCAATGTGACCTGGCGGTGTGTGTGTTATCGTGTGTGTTATCGTACCCGTCACCGTAGATCATTGCACAATCAATCACTGGATTGCCTGGTCCAGATTGGATTTCTAATAGATCACGATCATATAGGTGGAATATTGCTGGGTGTGACTTAACCAGCAAACCATCATAGAAACAACATACCCACAAACCGAATAATGTGAAAACATCAGTATAAGATTAGGTCTGATGGTCATGACAGAACCCTATTAGCATTTATTTCGTCTTCAACCCCTTGGGGGCAGCAGGGTAGCCTTGTTAAAGCGTTCGATCATCATGCCAAAGATCCAGTTTCGATTCCCACCATGGGTACTATGTGTGAAGCCTATTTCTGGTGCCCCCTGCCGTGATATTGCTGGACTAAAAGGGGAGTGACTAAAATACTCACTCACTCACTCACACAACCCCTTGTTATTGATTGAATAAGTTGATATGCCAAACATCAACATTTGTTCACACACACACACACACAGATAGCGAGCAACAATCGCGCTGTAAAACCCCATTTCACTTCACCTTGCCATTGATGGAGTAATTTGATATGTTAAGCCTCATCATTTTCTTTCAAACAACTACATGTACAAGCTGAAACCCCACCCCCACCCCAATCAGACCTTCATTCAAAATTTTACAGAGGAACTTTGTGTATGAACAACCTGTGAAGTATTGACCTGTGAAGTATTGATCTGTGAAGTATTGATCTGTGAAGTATTGATACTGTGAAGTATTGATCTGTGAAGTATTGATCTGTGAAGTATGGGTCCTCACAGAATCTTTTATTTGTCATAATCCCCTGTTTAAGATGAAAAGTTGATGTATTTTGGCGCTGACTATCATATATACAGTAGTATCATTTAATTATGTATAATTCTTTTCGCTCATGAAACCTTTGTTTCATGTCAACACTGCTGGTCCTCAGTCAGTTGATGGTGTAGTGTAATAATGTTTGGGAATTTTATTATTGGGTACTGTATTTAATGTGTGTTCCCTTGAATGATATCACATACTGTAGGTACACAGTGCATGTACCATAATTGACGTAATAAGCGCCCACGGCAATATTTACTAATATATTGGCCAGTGAACAATCCCAATTTGCACCCCTTGCGATTGATCAATGTACAAAAGACTTTATTCGCACTCGTGTGTTATATGCACCCTTAATTATGGGCAATTAAATTCTGGAAAAATAAATGTCTTCAGGCTGTCAGCATAAACCACGAAGTTTATCTTTCAACTTTAAACTTTTTTTTCCCCACCAAAATAACATTCAAATAAGAGCCCCCTATTTCTAATTTTGAGAGTTCCCTGGGCGCTTATTACGTTGAATACGGTAACTGTTTTGATTCATTGAGATGTTCATGCAATGCAATAGATAGGCGAGTGGGACAAGCTCTGGTACACACAGTAGGGGAATATGGATGAAATGAATATATTATTTTTGCATTGCTTGATTTTCTATACCTAAATCAGGCGTACAAATCTCAAAAACTTGGACGTGTCCAAGAAGTTACAAATGTGTATGTTAAGGACTGGTCATGTATTATTTTAAGGGGGGGTTGGTCTTAGGACTCGATCATATTTTGTCGACCAGTCTCTTAAGAAATGTTCAGATTCTTTTGAAAAAATAGACATGTCATTACTTCCAGGACGGATTATCCAGAAGTAGCACCTGTTATCCAGGAGTACCGACAAGATGTAATCAGTTACTTGTGTTGCCAAAAAAACATTTCAATCAAAAGAAAGTGCTTTTGGATAGATAGTATGAACATATGTATAAGCCATTGAACTTTTAAATGAAAAAAAAGTATATTGGTTGGCGAAAAAATTGGTAAAAAAAAATGATTAGCGCTGTCAATATTAATTAACTTATTATAGCATATTGATGAATAATATTCTTCGCAGGACAAATATCTTAACCTGTCTGTATTTGATGCCCATATATCTCAACATGTGTATTAACATGAATGGAAGATTATGTAAAGTGTGTGTAAACACAGTGATTTTAACAAGTGATGATGATTGAAGGGTGTCAACAAGGGCTACCATACTGTTTGGTAATATGAAAATATTATTTGTGGTCGGAAGCAAATCTTCCAGTAGTCATTGGAGTTCTTCCTGAAAATCATTAATATCAGGAATGAATGAATATTGTTTGCCGCATCAGCAATTTTGCAGCTATTCGTGGTGTTACCAGGTGAGATGATCATTGGACATTGAACTGTGTGGATCTAACTAATCAGTGGTTGTAGGACCTTAGGGATATTGATTTGGGGTGTTTAAGAGGTTATTTCTTCCCCCTGTGATGTCTGTCCTCCTCCTCGTGTTCAGGCGGGGGTTTGTTTTTCTTTCCCATGATTTTCTTCAGGTTTTTGCTCATGAAGTAGGGTTTTTCTGGGGATCCGTCGTTCTTGTCGATGTCCATTACTGGAAGTAAATAGTTGTATTCATAACTTGACAATGTTCTCACAATATGATATATAAAATTTCATGGGACAGTGAACATCAGTATCATTATAACCCAACATTAGATAGTGAATATATAATCTTTTGCAGGTTGTCCACATCACATTTAGTCTTTTTAAGAAAGGAGCGTTAATATCAATGACAATTCTACATTATTCCTATTTAATTAGGATTTTAGTTTGGTTTGTTTGTTTTTTAACGCCGCACTCCTCAATTTTCCAGCTATATGACGGCGGTCTGTAAATAATTGAGTCTCGACCAGTCAATCCAGTGATTGACATCACGGGCATCAATCCACGCAATTGTAATCGATGACATGCATCAACCAAGTCAGCGAGCCTGATCACCCGATCCCGTTAGTCGCCTTTTACGACAAGCATTGTCGCCTTTTACAGCAAGCATTGGTTGCTGAAGACCTAATCTATCCCGGAATCTTCACGGGTCTGTTTAATGAGGAAATTTGGTAATGCATGTAATTGCACCTGGAATGGTACTGACCTAATTAATGGAATTATCATAGAGCAACGATTTACAAATGTGTATTACTGCTGCCCCTTATTAGGCAACAAAATTATTTTTTAATAGGTGATGCTATAGACATGTTTTTATATTATTTCATGAACACAGTTTACATACTGTTGATAAATGAAACATAAATATTTGGTAGGACTTTCGTATTTCATCCAATAAAGAAAACAGGCACACATTTTGCGATTTTCTTTTCTATAGAGTTGGTGATGATATGTTCAAAATTGAAGATGCAGGGTTAAACAATGCGATTACTCTCACACACTCATCTGTAGGGGGCAGTAAAATTACCTGTATGTTGGCTGCGATATTTGGCTGTGGGGAAGGTGGGATGGAAGTCTAGTACTTAATTAAATTTAGCATGGCCTTATTTCACGCTATGTAATAACATGCATGTGATGGTTACGATGGCTATAGAAACTAGATGGTACTTACAGAAGCACATGAACAGTGTGTCTACCGCCATCTCGTACACACTGAAGAAACAGGAGGCGATGATGTACGTGGCCAGGATGATGATCTGAAACACAAGGCAAGAGCGTCTTAATGTTGATTGGTTAGTTTGTTGTTTAACGCCGCCCTCAGCAATATTCCAGCTATACGACGGTGGTCCGTAAATAATCGAGTCTGGACCAGACAATCCAGTGATTAATATCACTGCATATGATGCATCAACCAATATTGCACTCAGCAAAATTCCAGCTATACGACGGCGGTCCGTAAATAATCGAGTCTGGACCAGACAATCCAGTGATTAATGCATGCATTAACCAAGTCAGGGAGCCTGACCACCCAATCCCGTTAGTCACCTCTTACGACAAGCATAGTCGCCTTTTACGGCAAGCATGGCTTCCTGAAGACCTATTTTTTTAGAGCGAGTCACTGAGTGGGGTTATGTACTGGAGTGTACTTGAGAAATCATGAGAATATTCTGATTCTGGGAGTTAAATCTACTACCGTAATCAACAGATTCAAGTGATTTCTCTGACTTAAACCATGTTATGGGTAACATAATTTTTGTATATTTGTGCATACTGGGTCAGTTTTACTTGTTTACAATGAACGTTCAGAATGGCCAGTGGATGGCTCAGAATATTTTGTTTTTCCTGAAACAATAGCGTGTCGTCATAATGATTTATATGCCAGCTATATTACCTGTTTTGCCACGGTCTGTAAATAATCGAGTCTGAACCAGACAATCCTGTGATTGACATCATGAGCATCGATCCACGCAATTGGGATACGATGACATGCATCAACCAAGTCAGCGAGCCTGACCGATCCCGTTAGTCACCTCTTAAGACAAGCATTGCCATTGGTTGCTGATGACCCAATCTTCACGGACTCGGCACACATTAACTGGTACTGATAGTATTCATTATGTGAATATATCCCCATGAGATTCCAAATTAGACTATCTGGTAAGTCCCCAGCATCCACTGTAGGAGGAAGCATTTGATGACCTGATTAATTAGTTAAGTTCGTGAGCACACGTTTCACTCAACTGGGCAAGAAATTGAAGAGTTATTCCCCTTCTCAAACCACCGTCAATGCTCATTTGTCAAATTAAACCAGGCCTTTGGCATTTCAAGGGACTCACGATTCTCCCACCACCGCGTAAAGGACTCTTTTTTCCCATACGTGAATCTGGTCCAATATGGGCTTTACTAGCAACTTGTGATTAACTTGACCAGTGAGTACAGTATTCCCATCTACCGGGCTCATTCGTGACCAACTCGTGTTATTCCGGGACAAGTTCCGGAAAGAGGCGAGTGGTGACGAGGGCTATCTGGCTTGCATGGGGTACAGTGGATGTATTCTAGGTCTGACCTAGAATCCTGTGATCCGAACTTAACAGTATCTAGTATACAACTTACAATTATAGGCACGAAGTAGAAGTTCAGGGCAGGTGTGTAGGTCCTCAAGAAGGATATCCGCCCATCGAAGAAGAAAAATGACATCACTCCTATAAAATCAAGAAATGATTGAATTAGTATTTTTCAACAATTTCAGGCTTTTTTTAAACAAACTCAAATCCTTGGGTGATTTCGACTTTCAGTTGTTAAGTGAGAGATTCATCATCACCAGCATGGGTTAAAGAATTTCATTTAAAATCAGGAATTGTTTGATGTCACCATTTGTCACAATGTTGTAATCACCCTCTATTCACCTTGCATTCCGGGCGGTCGGGTAGCCTAGTGGTTAAAGCGTTCGCTCGTCACGCCGAAGACCCGGGTTCGATTCCCGACATGGGTACAATGTGTGAAGCCCATTTCTGGTGTCCCCCGCCGTGATATTGCTGGAATATTGCTAAAAGCGGCATAAAACCATACTCACTCACTCACTCACTCACCTTGCATTCAATATTGTGAAAGATCGGAACACCATTTCACAATTTGATCGTACAGCTACGACTGTCGAGGGGTTAATGAGTGAGAATGGTTTTATGCCTCAATTTAGCAATGTTCCAGCAATATCAGGGCGAGGACACCTGGGCTCTGATCCACCAAGCGACAGTAGCGTTACGACTGTCGTAAGTCTATGTTAAAGTATGGGAGTTACGATCCTCTTAGCGCTAAGACAGCTTTGTGGAACGGGGTCCTTGAATAGGTTAGTCGCATTGTACCCTTATAGGGAATCGAACCCACGTTGTCGGCGTGGTGAGATAATGGTATTTATCATATAATGGGTAGGTTTCTCGGCAGGATAAAGCCAACGGATAAAAACGATATCCGTTGGGGTCATATGCGGATAAAGATGCAAATATCAAAGGTCAAGTAGGGACTACTTTCACTGTTTATAAACAAACATGGCGTCGCCCTCGTCATCTGGCGATCGAGTCAGAATTTACCATCGGGAATCTGGAAAAACTACAGGGATAATTGCTATCATTATCAAAAGAACAGTCTATTATACTGAAAATCAGTGTCTAACTGTGACGTAGCTAAGGCATTTTATAAGTTTTGGCAACTTTGGAGATATAAATTTCGACACAATTTTGCGAGGGCACGAGGCCTAGCCAAGCGGGATCAGTAGCCATATCTGTGCTTGTAGACCTCTGCGGCTTGAAACCTTCTCTACAAATTAAAATAGTTGGATTTGGGACCAAATATGTTTGAATTGTTACCTTGTTTCGTTTTGTCGCTGTGTGTACATCTGACTACACTTCTTAACGTTATGACAGACCGACTGTCAACAACGTCTGACCGTGGCCGTAACGTCTCATAGACTAGGGTTAGAGTAGCTTCCCTTTGACAAAGGGAAGTTACTCTAGCGGACAGACCGATTGATTGCCGCGAGAGGAAAATATAAACCATTGTTGTTTTGCGTATATGTTGCTTCGCCACTGTATAAGAAACGGATTTCAGTTGGAACTATATTGGCTACTGTCACTGTCCGACTGACACATCACTTACCCTATGACGTAATATGTATAAATGCGCGCATTCCAGGAAAACTCGCAATGTTTCGGTAATGTTTGTGAGAGAGGGATAGCGATTTTGAAACACAGAATTAAAGAATGACATTATATGATAAAGAGGTTATCACGCTTGTGTGTTTGGGGATGGTAAATATCCTGTATTAGGAATAAACACTATGTATTTAGCTCGCCAAGGCTCGCTAAATACAATGTTTATTCCTAATGCAGGATATTTACCATCCCCAAACACATTCGCGTGATAACCTCTATTTATCCCCACCACGCGCCAAGTAAGGTAGTTAGACTTAGTGGTGAGGTCGCTTTGAGGAACGGGACGGATTTGGAACTTACCTACAGCGCCAACAACCACCAGTTTCGCGATGAACAACAGGAAATTCGTCACCTTGTCAACAACTGCCACTCTAGAAAGAAAAACGTAAACAATTTCGCTAATTAAAACTAAATTGAGCATTAACTTCATATGAAAAGGTTCATAGACGGGGCCTCGATTCTGACATTCAGTTTCCAGACTGTCCAGATTGAAGTTGATTCCAAATGAATGAAAAGTTACCATGGGAACTGCTTCATGTGATATAACATTAATGGCGAAACCCATCTTGTTCTGAAAGCAACCGTCTACATATATTAGTATACAACAGGAATTAGTGAGTGAGTGAGTTGGGTTTAACGCCGCTTTTAACAGTATTCCAGTTATATCACGGCGTGTCAGCTTAATGTGGGAGGAAAGCCCGAAGTGATGCAGGTCTCAGACGTTTACCACTTCGGTGAAACCCATGAGCACGGGTATGGTGCTGACAAACCTAGAAACATAATCGGGGCGAACCGGGATTCGAACCCACAATCATAGGTTTCTGGCGTGCCCAAGGGACACAACTCTGCACAGCGAATCGCGGCGCCTTAGACGACTGGGCCACCCGTGCCCCCTACAACAGGAACTAACTCAATATAGATTTGTTAATAGGAATGAAGGCATGTACTTACCTAACTATGTTTTCCAGAATCAGCACAAATGCCTTTTTCGCTCCCATGCAAAAGTTTTTGCCATACACAGCAGTCTGAAAGTATGTCGATATATCAGGTGTACTCTCAATGTTAGAGAAACAGTATTAACAAATAACATCTGCCTATATGAATGAGGGGCGGTCGGGTAGCCTAGTGGTTAAAGCGTTCGCTCGTCACGCCGAAGACCCGGGTTCGATTCCCGACATGGGTACAATGTGTGAAGCCCATTTCTGGTGTCCCCCGCCGTGATATTGCTGGAATATTGCTAAAAACGGCGTAAAACCATACTCACTCACTCACTCACTATATGAATGAAAAATCGCATATAAGTGAGTGAGAATGGTTTTACGCTGCTTTTAGCAATATTCCAGCAATATCATGGCGGGGGACGCCAGAATTGTCTTCACACAGTGAGTTGGTTTTGCGCCGTTTTTAGAAATATTCCAGCAATATCACAACGGGGAACACCAGAAATTGGTCCCCATGAATTGAACACAGGTTCCCGGCGTGACGAGCAAACGCTTTAACCAATAGGCTACCCCACCGCCCCTAATCCGGTTTTGAAATCGTGATGTGCATAGTAGGTGGGAATTCGGAAGCTGAACGTTTTGTCGGCAGCCATGCTGTAATATTACAATTGAGTACAAAGTTTACCTGCATGTCTACAGAACTATTGTTCCAAGTATCACACATTTATAGCTTATTTTTGTTTCACATACACACAAAGCAAATATAACTGTTGGATAGATTACTCCGCAACTTACCAAAATGTAAGCATTTTTATTCAACAATTTCAAGAATTTCTCCAAACACCAGAAGCAGCATTTCAGGCATCTATAAGGAAAACATAAAATGAATATTTATTAATATCGATAAAATAAAATATAAGTCATTTTAAGTGAGTAAGTTAAAAGTTCATTCAACATCGAGAATGGTTTGGAGATGGAAAACATGTCATCAATGCATTATCACCTAACCATTAACCATGCAGACGAATAACAACAGTAACATTTCCACGCTGGGCCACATAGGCCGGTGGTCCACGTGGGGGCTTACAACACCTCTGGCTCCGTTCCACAAAGCGATCTTAGCGTTAAGATGATCGTAAGCCTATGATAAAGTAAAAGGGAAACAGAAAAGATCGCTTCGTGGCCCAGGTTCCTATACAGGCACCCCAGTATAATTTTGAGTGCATAAAAACAAATGTGCGGAAGTCTTTTAGTGCCATTTGTTTTGGGGTTTTTTTTGTTTGTTTTTTTCAAAGCTCAAAGTTAGATAATAAGTTGAAATGTATAACTTGAAATTTCAACTTATGTATCAAGAAATTTCAACTTTGATCTTGAAATTTCCAGATACATACCAAGTTGACATTTCCAGATGCTATATTGAAATTTCCAGATGCTATGTTAGAATTTCAAGATACTAAGTTAACATTTCAAGATATATACCAAGTTGACATTTCAAGACAATGATCTTGAAATTCCACGATAACAGGTTGGAATTTTAAGATTTTAACTATAATTTTCAACGTATGTATCTTGAAATTTCAACTTAGCATCTTGAACTTAGTATCTTGAAATTCAAGAGAAAAAAAAATAATTAAGTTGCCCTAAAATGCTTCCTTACAAATGTTTTTGGGGCACATGTTTTTTTCAAACGTGTGACGTGGGCTGGGTTAGGCCTTTTCGTTAGTGCTAAAAAAAGATGCGCTTTTCATTTTTTCCCCACCAAGAACAACTCAAAAAACCCAGCTGGGAACACATGGAGCTCGGCTCTTTGATACAAACGGATTTAAAGTGACGCATCGATACCAGAGAAACATGCCATTTTATAACCTGAAATACTTCATTACTCTGGCTACTTTAACTCACTTGATGAAGAACTTCCCCACGGGGTTTTCCGTCCCCTTCAGCTTGTGGTCGATGTATTCTAACGCCACCCGGATCATCTGTACAATCGCGATGATCAGCGAACCAAACGCCAGGGTTCCAAGGTGGTATCTGTAAAAGACAACGTCACAAATCTGTACATATTCTCAAAAAAAGGGGACTCGCTAGTTAGAGCATTCACTTGTAGTACTTGTAATGTTGATATGCACCCTTCATTATCCTGCTTGCTTAAAGCCCAGTGAATGTGGTCGAGCCTTGTGGTACTGAGCCGAGGTCTGGTCAGTACCTGAAGACCCGTAAAGATCCGTGGTACAACAGGTCTTCAGCAACCCATGCTTACCGTAAAAGGCGACTATGCTTGTCGGAAGAGACGACTAACGGGATCGAGTGGTCAGGCTCGCTGACTTGGTTGATGCATGTCATCGATCCCAATTGCGTGGCTTGATGCCGATGAGGTCAATCACTGAATTGTCTGGTCGAGACTCCATTATTTACAGACCGCTGTCATATAGGTGGAATATTGCTAAGTGCGGCGTTGAACAAAAAGCAAACAGTACCTGAGTGTCCGCCATAATGACCCGAGGAGGGGGAAGGTTGGGATGTCCTTCTTCTTGTCCCAGGCCCAGTAGTAGGAGGCAAACGCTCCAGCCAGGGTCATCTGACCAAAGGCCACGACAAAGTTGACCAACCAGAAGAACATGAACACGTTGTAGATCTGCAGGTAGATGGTGTAGCTGAAAGGAGGGAAGGTTGAGTTGGAATTTCACATGAAAACTAAACTGCCGGGCAAACGAAACGTTGGTCAAATTGAACCAAAGAAGAAACGGTCCCTTACTTACTTACTTACTTTGGAGATTTAACGTGCGCTTTCCGACTGATGCGTATTTCTCACACGTTCATACGGTCCCTCGATGGTGACGTATTTTATAGTAAACCATTGTTACAGTCATAACTGCTGACGATTATACAACCGTGTCTTGTACTTGCTTGAGATTAATATTGTATCGATATTGTATGTTATTGTACATACTGGTATTATCGTTGTGTTTTGTTGGCAGTGTTTCTGAGACTGTTCTCAGCCTGGTAACATTTTGATAAAATCTAATTTTCAGGTGTATACCTTCTTTTGTCCGGCAGTGTACGTCATTGAGGATAAATATCAGGTGATTCCTGGTTGCTTTGGGTATTTTAATATACTTTAACTTTGAACTTTATATTAATGAATTGTTTGAAAATAACCGTACCAACCAAATCTTCTTTACGTTATTGTCAATTTCGTGGTTATATTTGTGGATCCGGACGTAGGGTTTCGGAAACAATGAAGTATGGGTGCCGAGTAATGACCCTTTTTTTATATTACGATTTAGAGTAGTAAGTGTCCGGAAGGTGGAATTAACGAGGTCCGTATTAACGAGGTTTCAGTATGTACTAATTCATCTTTTGTCATAAACGAATGTAAGTTATTCATGAACTGAATGGTGCCGTTCTGTGTCGAGTATTTAGTGAATGACACCGTGCATTCTTTCCATCTAGCCATTATTGTAGATACTCACTCTCCGCCATTGTATCGCAATTTTGTACAGAAATCTCCAAGTGAGGTGTTCGTAGTTGGCAAAATCTGAAACGTAAAAGGTACCCGTAGTGTACTTATTCTACATTATGAGGCCTTGATATGGAGTTGAATGTGAAATAGCGGCATCCATATTGATAGGAATTCGAAGCACTGGAGTGTCGCGTTCTAAGAACTTTAGTATAGCACAGTCTGTTATATTCATAACATTTGTACATTACAAAATATTGGAGAATATTCTACTTGTTGATCATTGTCATATAAACCAGCGTGAAATTATTATCCAGAGAAAACAAATACGTGCCTCTTGGTCACAAGCCAAATCTATGAGATTTGTCTTCTGTACAGCGGTTGGGTCTATGGTTCCATTGGGAAACGTGACGTTAATTGCTGACGTATTCTGGTTCCGTCCAACGCTGGCGAGATAGCTGAATGAACGTTAAGTCAATCATCATAGGAGGGGTGAAAGTGGGTTTAACGTCGCGTCCAAGATTATTGCACTTATATTGTCAATCATAATAGTTTTGCTACCACCTTTACTCGGGAAACAATCGTTTTTGATAATTTCTTGTATTGACTGACAGGCCGTGACAAACCGGCAAACCAAACTCACTCACTCATTCCATGAGCGTCACTAAAGGACACACAACACTCACTCACTCCATGAGCGTCACTGCCCGTGAAGATGCCCATGCTTGCCGTAAAAGGTGACTATGCTTGTCAAAGACATACATTTTCTGGTATAATGCGAACTGACCAATTACATTGAACAAATGAAGATATATATATACTGTACTATGTAAGAGGCGACTAACGGGATCGGGTGGTCAGGCTCGCTGACTTGGTTGATGCATTTCATCGATCCCAATTTCGTGGATCGATGCTCATGATGTCAGTCACTGGATTGTCTGGTTCCAGACTCGATTATTTACAGACCGCTGTCATATAGCTGGAATATTGCTAAGTGCGGTGTAACACAACAAACCAAGCAACCAACCATAAGCGTCACTAAAGGATACACAGCTATAGTTGCCCACACGGAGATGACCAACATCTGGAGGACAAATGGGATGATCGGCCACAGCAGTGTGAAGATCATGTTGCCTACAGCCCTGAAATAGAATAATTCTGATTAAATGAACGTTGTAAGCATCGTGAGAAGAATTTTTTTTTCTTGTTAACGAAAAGTAATAAATGAATCTGAACAATTAGATGTCCATGATAGTAGGACATTAAGCCGAAATCTTTGAGATTCAATGAAGTCGATTCTGGTCCCCAAAAGCTATAATGTACCTCTCATCAGCCAATTGGAGTTCATAAAAGTCATATGAATTCTTTAAAAAAAATTACCACCATCAGAATCCACGCGTTAATACTATCTATGTATATATCGTGCTGACATACATTGTCTTACATATTCCGTCTATCGTCTCCACATATTCCGTAGTTTCGAACTGTTGTTTCTAAAAGTTTAAGTAACCCGTACAGATCCGGGGTAGAATAGGTCTTCAGCTACCCATGCTTGCCGTAAAAAGCGACTATGCTTGTCGTAAGAGGCGACTAACGGGATCGGGTGGTCAGGCTCGCTGACTTGGTTGATGTAATGGATCCCAATTGGATGGATCGATGCTTATGATGTCAGTGATTGAATTGTCTGGTCCAGACTCGATTATTTACAGACCGACGTCATATAGCTGGAAATTGCTGAGTGCGGCGTTAAACAACAAACAAACAAACATAACAGTATTAGTAGGCTGGACCGTATTTATCATACCCCTAAATTGAACAATAATGAATACTAGAGCTATCGTGTCGACATACAAAAGCATACATTGTGTTATCTAATGAACCGGCAAACATATTCCCTTGCAAGAAAGTGGCTGTAAATGTAGAAACTCTGTACCAACCTGCTTCCTTCCTCGATGAGAGCAATGGCGATCCTGATTCTCTGGATGAGGAAGAGAAAGATGAGGAAGACGATGAGGAAGATTATTCCTGCTGTGATGCCTGTAGAAGAATGATATACACTTTGTCACCCGGAACATTCCCTTCACAACGTTATATCACTGTAGGTGTTATATTATCGGTAATACCTTGCTTGTCGGTAGCTATATGTATATAGTAAATTGTCATATCTACTACATGTGCTTAATAAAACTATATACAACTTGTCAATATTACTCTTGAATACTTTGATAAAATGTGAAATGTACACCTGAAAAAAAAGTAAAAATGTGAAAAGATTCTTTATTTTTATGTATACCGAACTTCCGTGTATCTCCCAATATATGCATGTAACATTGTTCCCATTTTGATTAATGTCTTAAATACTACCAATACCCGCTGAAACATTGATACAAAAATTACTGCATGTTGAGAGTCAGTGACCCAGAGAAATGAAGAAAGTAATTGAAGGAGTAGTCAAATAAATATTCCCGTGATGGTTGCATCATGGTTACAAAACAGTAGATATTCGATATATTTCAATATATCAATATGAGTATGTCACTGATTAAACAAAAAACACTGTGCATTTCGGCACATAATTAATACAAAATACGATTTTTAAAATGGCTCATTTATATGGGAATATATACTGAGCACAGCTTAACTTTTACCCCAGTATATAGTTATCGCCGATGGAACCTTGGTTCCCAATAGGTTCGGTGACTGAGGCATATTTTCGGTGTCCCCCAACGTGACATTTCTGTAGTACTCCAACATACGAACGGGTACAAATTTCAAATTTCTACTTCATTAATTATGATTATTTATTTGATTAAACATTATTATTTTCTTAGTTTATCAAAATGCCAGGACGTAGAATCGCAAATGATTACGCTGACTAAATAAGGCAAAGGCACTGTGAAAACTAAGTTCAAATTTAGGGTCATGTGATGAAGCGGTGTGGTGGACAATCTTACCCAAACCAAGATAGAATTTCTCTTTCGCAAATTCCATTTTTATGACAGCGATGTGGAGAGAGAAGGTTTCGGCGCTGCCCTTGGTCTCGAAATACATGTAGATGCCGAACACCGCGCCTACAACACATAGACACCTTCAGCATACATGGAGGAAAAATAATAGCTGTGTTTTATTTATATTACTTAAACAAGATTGAACCTTGGTCCTGTGTACCGGGAATCTGACCAATCAGTAAGCAGGTGATGTGTGTGTGGTTGTTATTTAACGCTGCATTCAGAAATTGTCCACCCTTAAATAATCGAGTCTGGACCAGACGATCAAGTGATCAACAACGCTGACTTTGTGTGCTGGCTATTAGGTGCCTCACTCTGGCAGCGTGGGTCCGAATCCTGGATGGGACTCAACCCCAAAACAGCACGAGAATCTCTACTTGACTCAGAAAGGGTTATCCCAAATTTAACATTTGTTACATTTGACAACTTTCTAAATGGCATTGTGTTCATGATCAAGTGATCGATATTATGAGCAAGGAACCACATCGTCTGGGTACGATGACACACAGTCAACCAAATCACCGAGTCTGACCACCCGATCCATTAAGTCGACTTAAGTTAAGACTATGACCAGCATCGGTTTCTAGGAATCCATTCGAAAACGGAATCCCAACGGGGCCCGATTGCAGTCGCGGATATGGACGTGTTTGGAAACTGACATATTACTATTTACTTGTCAGTGATAGAATCGATAAGCTATATGAATCTTATCATTGGCGGGGGATCTATGCTGATTTTGACGTAAGAGGTGACTGCGTTAAATAACAAACCAGCAAACAGAAATATGGACTCGCATTTAATTATAGAGACTAAATCAAACAATGTCATTAACGGTTGTGTATATGTATATATCGTTTAAGTTCATTTCGTGTTAGATTTAACAAATACATAATAAACAGCAACAAACATACTGTCTTGCCAAATACACGCCAAACCTCCCACTGTCAACCATCCTTCATAATACAGTGTCTTATATCTCCAATGATTATGATTGAAATTATTATTATTATTATTATTATTGACATACAGTACCTCCGGCAAATAGAAAGACAAAGGCGACAACCGTCACCCACACCATCACCCCCGCGATCCATCGCATCAGTACAATCCATATAAGGGATATTAGGCACGCCAGGCAGAGGGCGCTGTGGAGGCAAGCAAGGTGTCCGCATTTTAGAAATATTTGTGTTAAAAACAATAATGTATTCCACAGAATCATTACTGGAACTGAAAAAGGATGACACATATACCGTTACTGGGTGAGTTAACGGTTTCATGTCTCAGTCAACAATATTACAGTGACCTGTAAGTCTGACCAGTGGTTGACCGCATGAACACTGACCAAAACTGTTGAGAGCCCGAAGACACAAAATCATCCAGTGGCCCGTTCCAAAACATGATCTTAGCGTTGCCGTAAGTCAGTGTCGACGTATGAGAGTTACGACCATCTTAGGGCCAATGTTACACATTAAAACCAGTCGGTCCTCTTTAGTACTAAATAGTTTAAGAGAAGAAAACACTTATAATCTTGCTCAGGTTTTTATACCAAATAATTGTTCGCTAGTCAGGTTCTAAAAAATGGGTTTTCCTCGCCCTCTCATCGCAGTATAGGGGCGGTCGGGCAGCCTCGTGGTTAAAGCGTTCGCTCGTCACGCCGAAGACCCGGGTTCGATTCCCGACATGGGTACAATGTTTGAAGCCTATTTCTGGTGTCCCCCGCCGTGATATTGCTGGAATATTGCTAAAAGCGGCGTAAAACCATACTCACTCACTCACTCATCGCAGTATAAATTGTCAATGCAAAAGAATAACCAGTCTAGATTATCCGCCAAACAGATTCCATTCCACAGAAACAAATGTGCATCAAAACAGTGTCAGGCCGTATTTCTTTTTGTAATCCTACGAGCTTCTTTTTGTTACAGTGACCCAGGTTAGAATAACTCCCTACAACTCTACTGCTTGTAGGAAGCGATACAATGTATCGGGTAGGCAGGTTTGATCGTACCCCGACATTACTCGACTGGATTATCTGTCTCCCGATTAGATTGTTTAAAAGGCCGCTGTAATATAGTTGGAAAATTCCTGACTGAAATTTGAAATTAATATAGAGTGACAACCATAAGACAAGAGTATGAAGGGATGCACTCACATTAAAATCATCCACCAGGATGTCTGCACATCAGCGATTGCCTTCTCCCCGTACTGCTTGGCTTGCAAGAAAATGTCAAACACCCTGGAAGATAATTGTAATAATGTAAATCTTGCATGGCATGTACAGCATATGTCACATATAGCATGGCGAAAGTGAAGATGCACATCATTCAAGATCACAAATAACTCAACAAGAAAACGCTGATGCAAGGCATTAGCGCTGTCACAAACTCTTTGTTCGTCAAATCAAATGTACAATTTAATAATTTTCCCATGTTAAAACAATGTGAACAATATTGGTTCCAATTCATTCCCTGATTTACATTTCACACTATGGTTCTTAGTACGATTACCCACTTACATACTGAATTCGAAAAACAAATCATTGTCCTTCCACGGTAAATGAAAACAGTAGCCTATTATTCCGCTTGTCGTGAACCATCACTTAGACACTGTCTACCTCTCGTTATTGCTGCATAAATGACATGCATTTCAGTATTCAAATACTGCCAACTAACAACAGGAATGTTAAGAACCTACGGTTATGACGAACTCAAAGGGACCTCTAATTTTAGTTCGTTATATGGGATTGCTGGAACGTATCATTTGAAACACTGTGGCTATTGTTTCATACTTACTGTGATGCTTTTTGTAGAGTCGTTCCATTAATTACACCGCTTATTCCAGTCAGGTTCACGTTGTTTCCTTTCCCGTCCACCAAGACACTTTCGCCAAGCTTTAGTAAGTCGTCGATAGGCAAGCATCGTTGAACAACTATAACATAGCAACATGGTACTAACTGCAAGTACTGCTTGGGACACAAGAACTCCCTGTCGAACAGAGAGATGTTGAGACTTGTTTTTATTTTGAAACTGACGTTGAAGCAACAAACTAATAAATACACTTAAATGCAAAGTTTTGTATATACGCACGTTAATTCTAAGATGCTTCGCTAAAAGAGCCGACAGTACATTATCTTGCTATAAACTATAAAAGTTGGTAAAAATATATATTATCGTCCATAAACCTATGAAGACGGTATAGTTATTTGTTGTCAGTGAATCACACCATGAGCGTCGTTCTACGCAACTGGGATGACATGCATCAACCTAGCCAGCGAGCGTGACCATCCGATCCCGCGAGTTAACTCTTGGGTTGCTGAAGACCCATTCTAACTCTCTTCTCGGTGACACTTGAAACTGAAAGTGAATGACTTGTTCCCCATATTAATGAGCCAGAATGGTGCTCGGGGACACGGGTTCAATTGTATTTAAACATCTTACTGAAAGATAAGTACCTACCCGATCTACTCTTAAGATAATACGGAGCACACTCTTGGTCGATGATAAGCGTGTGTATATCCTGGAAGGGAATATAGATGATGTATACTTTAAAAAAAATAAACAATAGAGATGAGTACAGAAATTATATTTTTCACAGAAAAATTATATATGTCATTCACATTTCAAATCATGGGAGTATCTTTTGATAATAATAAAAAAAAAATAATATTAACAATATCATTTGCATATAATTGCCTTCTTTTTCAGTGTATACATATAAATAGCCATATTATATTTTTATGTATTCTACATATACATGTTCTAACATCTTACCTTGGTTTTATCAACGCCGTCTTTACATATCATATCTGATTTATCTCCAAATGTGGACTGAAAAAACGCATAGTTGACATCTGGACACTTCGATACACAAACCTGTAAAACAGAAAGCGGTTCATTATAAAACCAAATCGGAACTGGCATATCAGACAAAGCATACGTTACCAAATCAGCGTTGCTCGTGATAATGGCTGTTATTTTAATATAAGGAGGAAAACACTTACGTTATAAGAATGTGATTAAAGAGCCAGGGAAAATGATAGCTCACATGTCCCATTTTGCAGAAGGAGTTTTCTTTAGAAATAATCAGTGATCCATGATCAACCTATGGCTGCTAATTCACACATTATTTATCAGATTTTTCACTTTCACCGATTTTCTTATGTGCCTTTGAGCAGAGAGTTTCAAAAAATTCCAAAAATGTCCAATTGAGTTTTACTCACTTGTGGCGTAGGGCATCCATTGACGACCACCCCCGGGCCGACCCGTGCACACTGCACAAGGTCGAAGAAGAACAGGTAAGGCCTCCCTCTGTTGGCAGTAAGGAATATTTGTAGTCGTGGTACGTACATATGTATCCAAGGCTCGTACATTAGTGGATGGTTAAAGCCTTGTGGTTAACGCATGGTTAAAGCGTTCGCGCATCACGCTGACGACCCGGTTCGATTCCCCACATGGTACAATGTGTGAAGCCCATTTCCATTGTCCCCTGGCGTTACATTGCTTGAATACTGCTAAACGTAAAATAATATTCACTCACTCACTGGTACCAGACCCATTATTTGTAATGGATGACGAGTTCAATCAGATAAAGTCAAGCTCCAGACATGATGCCACATGCGAACACCAGACATTGTTCCTGTCTAATAGGTCTTTGGCTGATTGAATCATTTACATAAAATGTGTATTTGAAATGACTCGCTGACGCTGACGTGATTCAAGCATGTCATCGATCCCAATTGCGTGGCTCGATGCGCATGACATCAATCACTGGATTGTCTGGTCCAGACTCGGTTATTTACAGACCGCCGTCATATAGCTGGAATATTGCTGAGTGCGGCGTTAAACAACAAACAAACAAATCATGGCGGAGAATAGCAGAGTACCCATGAGGGGATTCCAACCTTGGCGTAGAAACTAAAGATGAAAGAGACCTGCCATAACTGTTAACCAATAACGTTAAGGGTCTCTCGATTAAAATACCACCAAACATCAACGACAATAGAACAGCACCTATGTATTTTTCGAAGCATTTTGAAATACTTACTTCTGGTTCCCAAATCCACACGTTTCGCCATTTGAGTTCTGCGGATAGAGTAGGGCACTGGGGTTGCCTAGGGCATATGCTGCAAAACAATCATAACAGGTTATTCTCAATAACATACGGTAATGAACCGTTCGTCAGGAAACGAAAGCGTCAATTTTCAACATGTAATCCTTTATAGGGAACACAGTCAGGGAAGATGATGGATAGAAGAAGTCTTCAGCAAGCCATGGTTGTCGTAAGAGGCGACCATGCTTGCCGTAAGAGGCGACCATGCTTGCCGTAAGAGGCGACCATGCTTGCGGTAAGAAGCGACTAAGCTTGTCGTAAGAGGCGACCATGCTTGCGGTAAGAAGCGACTAAGCTTGTCGTAAGAGGCGGCTATACTTGCCGTAAGAGGCGGCTATGCTTGCCGTAAGAGGCGACCATGCTTGCCGTAAGAAGCGACTATGCTTGTCGTAAGAGGCGACCACGCTTGTCGTAAGAGGCGT
Source organism: Haliotis cracherodii (assembly GCF_022045235.1). Lineage (NCBI taxonomy): Eukaryota > Metazoa > Mollusca > Gastropoda > Lepetellida > Haliotidae > Haliotis > Haliotis cracherodii. The sequence continues at coordinate 17,676,119 of NW_027266268.1, forward strand.
CTATGCTTGTCGTAAGAGGCGACTATGCTTGCCGTAAGAGGGGAGTCAGGCTCACGGACTTAGCTGATAAATGCCATCGTATCCAAATTGTGTAGATAGATGTTCATGACATCAATCAATGGACTGTCGGGCCCAGACTCGATTACTTACAGACCGCTGTCATATAGCTGGAATATTGCTGACTGTGGCGTTAAACAACAAACAAACATTGTATTCAGATAAGTGAATAATAATTAGGGAAGCAATACGACCATATATTTTGTTCGCGAAATAAACATAAATACCCCCAATATTGCGTCCTATACACAAAGAAATTCTGAATCGGAAACGCATAATTCTCATTGACTCCTATGGCACGCATCAAGGATGATTGAATCATTAAACCCATTACATTTGTGGACTGAACGTTACAATTATCTAGCATGACTTTTGAAATACACTCGAAATGCGTCACTGGTTGAGTGTCATCAATTATAACATTGAAATCTCCTTTCGCCGTAGCTTTAACGCCTGAGCATTGTTAATGATGACATCACTACTCAAGTAGAATTCTTGAAAATCAAAAGAAGCTTACCCCCATGTTATGCCTATAGTACCCTCAAAATGATCACTGAAATCCCCTGGACTCGAAAACAGAAAGACCCGGGTAAATCCACGAATGGTACCAGGTACGGTATGCTTACCAAAATAGGCCACGACGACCAGTCCGATGATGAAGACAAAGAACAAGAGACAGCAGATGATGTCTGTGCACGATCTGGGGACATCAATATTCGTACAATCGTTATAGGTACAGGGCAACATACAGACATGTGTTCTGTGGCTCGCCTTACTGAGGCTGAATTGCTAAAGTGATAATTTTAGGCACACCAGGGAAGTGAAAATACAAAGAATTGCATTATCTATGTTTGGACTTGCTTTATTTTATCAATATGCAATAACGGTTTTTTTAATTTCTTTCAGAGCATTATATAAAAGATGGATGGAGATAGATAAGTGTCTAAAGAAACAAATTTGTAAAGACAATGCCGTTATCCACAGCATCAGTGGACGTTTGGTTGACACACCACAGGTAGTGGTAATAAGTAGTATAATGCTTCGTCTAATTATTTTAGAAATAGCTCACTGTACCAGCTGGAGAATATTCTTGTTACAGCTGTATCTTTGACAAGGTATAACATAAGTCCACAGGAAGTAGAATTATAACGCTTTGCTCTGTAGCATTGCTGGCGTGAAACAAAAACAATTGTTGACGTAAATTACTAACAGTATTGTTAAGGTAACTTACTGACAACATTGTTGACGTAAATTACAGACAGTATTGTTGACGTAAATTACAAACAACATTGGTGACGTAAATTACAGACAGTATTGTTGACGTAAATTACAGACAACATTGGTGACGTAAATTACAGACATTTGTTGACGTAAATAACAGACAACATTGTGGACGTAAATTAGAGACAGTATTGTTGACATATATTGTGTAATGTAGTCACAATAGTGACGACGTCATATTTTTAGAAGACAATACTCCTTAATAGTGGATAACAAAGATAACGTTGTTATTGTTTATAAAAGTGTCACCCAAATCAAGGGGACTCGCGTGATCATGTTGTTTGTGTCGCTGGGAAGAGTTGCGTCCCGTAGGGGTACCATGATCGTAAAATCATTGGTTCGAATCCCAGATTCTTGGTTTGTCAGTACCATACACGTGCTCATTTCACCAAACTTGTAAATGTTTTAGACCTGCATCACTTCGGGCTTTCCTAAGTAAGGCACGCCGTGATGTGATTGAAATTCTGTTCATAAACAGAACTCACTCACTCCTAATAATTTACGTATCTAGTAATATCACTAAGACAGCTACATTCTTATAATCTCTATTTACGCTTTACAATGTTTGTCATAATGGAATATAAAACCAGGTTTTCCAAGAAATGTGCTCGACATAAAGGTCATAATGCTGTGCGTATGTATAGCTGAGCACCCGCCGTGATATTTCTGGATTATTGCTAATACCATACTCACCCACTCACTCACTCACTCACTCACTGTAGCTGAGTACTGGTGAAGAGGCGTAACAGACAGCAGTTAACCCACAAAGAAATAACCTTCCAAACGGCTGAGTGATTTTTAATGCTTCACGTATAACATCAAGTCTTCAAACAACTTACCGGGTGACATTTGGCAGCTAGCTATTCATCTTTTAGAACTGTTAGTACAAAAAAGTGGCCCAATATTCAATTCAACCCCCCGATGGACGAACTCTTCAAAGCGAAATGCGTCGCCTTCGACGTCTGGGCCGTCTGGGCCCCCGTGGCGTTAACCCGTCGCTGAGTGAGTATAATTATATGGCGCAATTAGTACGAATACTTCGCTTTACTCAGTCTACCCATATTGGGAGCTGAACCTGGTCTTCGGAGGAGTGACGAGTGAACGTCTTTACCACTTAGCTACCAACTTACCTGTTTTTAATCGGGCCTTTCCTTGATGGGTCATACTCGTCCTTGGCTGCAATAAAGACAATAATATTAAGGTACAATATGCAGTCATACATTCATTGTCATTCGGGTGGTTCTGATGACAATTATGGTTATTCTGAATTATTCCGAATCATCCGAACTTGACATGTACCAATCGATGGAAGCTGTAAATGATTCATTTTGGTTTGCATGAATACTGTTTGAACTAGGCAACGCATTGATTTGTCTTCAAACGAGGGCAATTGGTAGTTATTTTATTTTCAGGCGAGGTTTTGTGTTAATATAGTACTAGTTACGCACAATGATCGAATTCTCAGATTACGTGTATCTGGTACGTACTGTAATCAAAGACAATGGTAGTGTTTATGTCCGGTGCTGTGCGGCTTAGGACTAAGGTTGTGGTATGTTGTTTTACGCCGCACTCAGCAATATTCCAGCTATATGACGGCGGTCTGTAAATAATCGAGTCTGGACCAGACAATCCAGTGATTGATATCATGAGCATCGATACACGCAATCGGGATAATAGGACTAAGGGCACCTTAAAATCTGTTCCAGAAAAAAATAATTCGCCGTTTTACCCAAAAACCTTTGTTCGTTGGACATGTCATGAAAAGAAATTAAATTGTTCTTTTCACAACGTGTGTTTTGAAGCAGCCATACGCACACTCAAATTCTAGCTCACGCCCGCACACACACACACACACACACACACACACACACACACACACACACTGGATAACAAAGGAGTAACAGGTTCTACAGGATTACTAGAACCTTAAAGGGAAGGTCTTATGCATGCATGCTTTCCGAATCGGTCAGGTTACGACAATTAGGCATTTATCCACATCGTTCATTTTTCACATTGGTCGAAGCAGACGACAGAAAACAAACTTTTTATTCTCCGAGATCTATATCATTCGGAAAATATCGTAAAAGTCTTTAGAATGGCATCTTACATAATTAATTCGAGATACAAAATTCCTTTTCGTATGTTTCAAATGTGAGCCAATTCGAGTGGGGAAGATCAGAAATGTACCTTACATGTTAGCGGGGTACATTAAAATAAAATAATAGAATGTGTTTCAGCCAATCAGAATGCGACATTCATATGTGAGGTTGGATACATTGTGTTGACACCTCGCCTAAAAGGAAAGCCATTGTCGTGCCTCATAAAGGGCATGCTTTAGCTCACACTGAAGGTATGCATACCTAGGTGAACATGTATCCGGGCCCAGTTGCACAAAGCGATATCAGTATACTCGTAGCATAGACACATTTTGCGCGTGGGCCCTGGACTGACGAAAACAAGGAGTCAGCCAAATCCGACACGAGTAACTGTGACGTGCATGTTGACACAACCTAAAATCGTCATCGTCTGGCACCTAGTCTAAATTACATCCAATATTAAGCTACTATGTACAATTTTCAGCACCTTTGGGAGGTGTTAACAAATTATTAATTTCAATAAAGTCTTCACGTTGCATGACACATTTTCACCAGATCCTTTCAGACTGGAAACTGATATTAATTACATCCAATTTCAAGCGTATGTTTACATTAATTTTCAACACCTTTGGAAGGGTGTGAACAATTTATTAATTTTCATAAAGTCTTCACGTCAATGTCGCATGACTTACGTTGACACGTTTTTACCAGAAAGTTCACACTGACACCCGTTCTTAATTACATCCAGTTATGAGCGTTTCTTTATATTAATTTTCAGCACCTTTGGAAGGGTGTGAACAAATTATTGATTTTAATAAAGTCTTCATGACTTTCGTTGACTCATTTTCAACAGAACGTGTCAGACAGTTTCTGCACGTTGGATACCCATATTTGCTGAAGATTTGCGGGTCAGCGCATTTTCTAACACATAATCATATGATGAGCATCTAAACGAAATACAAGTTCAAATTGCCAGCCATACCGTCTGAGCGATAGATCACACTGGCTGTCATCTCCGTAGCCTGTAGGAATCTGTATGTAGCCTCTCTTACTTACTTACTTATATTGGAGATTTAACGTGCGCTTTCCGTCTGCAAGCGTATGTCGCACACGGAGCCTCTCTACCGAGAACGCTCTTTATAAGCAATACATCAAAGTGACGTAAACATCAGATGTAAAACAACACTCACTGGCATTTTTAGATGTCACCGCCAAATTACGGACAATTAAGCTTCTGTTAAACCAGGATTAAGGGGATTAACACGTCTCTAGTCAAATTACCCCGCTGTTGTCTCTAGTAGCCGACACGCCAACACGCCGAAAGTAACACTCCCATTGAAAGTGAGGAATGTTGTGACAGCTTGACAGTGGCATTAATTCCTTGACTTCCTCACCAGACAGAGGGCTACTGTTCAATTACAGAGCTGCGTGTAATAACATACGTTCATCCTATACGTTGTCATCAAAACTGAAAACAACTTATCTGGAATGTGACATAGCCAGTGTCAGCATCAAATTCCGTGTGACATGCAGTTGGGACCAGGTTCGAACAATTTAATTCCTCTTTATTTTCATCCGTTATCAAGCAAGATTTGAAATTTGAATCAACATAAAAAAATGTGTTTGTAAGTTTAATATATTCCTATTGCTAGTGTTGAAACACAGATACGAAATTGTTACATGAAAACGGAGAATAGCAGGTTTTTACGGAAGCCTGTTAGGGCCATTTTCTCTCTCTTTTTTTTCTCTTGAAATTTCAAGATGCTAGGTTGAACTTTTAAGATACTCAGTTGAAATGTCAAGATACTATGTTTAAATTTCAAGACGTTATGTTTAAATGTCAAGATAATACTAAGTTAATAAGATTATAAGTTGAAAATATAAGATTATAACTTAAGTTTCAACTTATAATCTTGAAATTTCAACTTATTATCTTGAAATTTCAAGATACTAAGTTGAAATTTCAAGATGCTAAGTTGAAATTTCAAAGTTAAAAAGTTTCAAGATACTAAGTTGAAATTTCAACTAAGTTAAAAGCCCTAAGAGTCTTCCGTAGGTTTTAGTCAGTGACAACATTAAGCCATTCTTTGTAGAATGACCCGAACATGGTGTTATGTGTTCACTGGGGATGGGTACTACAATTAAGACATTACAGACATTTGGTTCAAAAGTGCTGAATGGTGTAACTTGATATAGTAAAAACTTGTTGAAATATTTATGTGGCCATTGAAGACCATGAACACAATGAACGTATTTTCATTGATATATTATCAGTGTTAATATTCTCATGAGTTGTCTGCAATTTGGATATGATCGGGACTAATCCATTATACTACGTTGGTAACAGGCATTGGACAGTGGGAGAAGTCAATCGTGGTATTTATGATTTTAATGTATCTGTCTGACAAATGGGGCTAAACCATCTCGTTAACCAGCAATATGAATGTTTATTATAGATATAGTATTTATAGATACAAATTTTGCATTTAGAAATTAGTTATTACATCGACATACCACTATATAATCGCACGGACACCGAGTGTAACATCCGCTCTACCGGAAGCGCTCGTAAAATCTCAAACAACGTCATCGAAAACCTTTAAGTGGGCATTAAGAGCGAGTGAATTAGGTACGGAAACCTGTTAGGGCCATTTGTTTTGTTTGTTTTTTTCTTGAAATTTCAAGATACTAACTAGAAATTTCAAAATACATATTTCAGGTTGAAATTTCAAGATAATCTTAGTATCTTGAAATTTCAATAATAAACGAAAGAAACAAACAAATGTTTCTAAAAGGCTTCCGTAATTAGGAAATGAACACGAAGTATGTTTATCTCCATTCTAACGTGACTAAATAAAAAAAAACCCACCAAACTATTTTGTGATAGCAAATACATTAAGTGAAGCGGCATGGGTTGAGCCCAGTGTTTTGAGTGGGTTATCATCAGAATTCACGGAATCACCGACACCAGCCTTTAGACCAAATATGGCGCTGTATATGCAAGCTCTCTATTGACCTCAAAACTTGAAATACATTCAATTTGTAGATTTCTATCGTGTTTTCTGTATTGCCACACGTCCTTTGAATATTGTAGAAACCCACCTTGCATTTTGTAGCCTTAATTGTACATATACTTATTAAATATGCCTACCGACATTGTCTGTAAAAGAAGTACTATTCTACTAATATTAGCTTCCGCGGTGATACGGCCGTAAAATCGTCTGTTTCAATCAGAAGGGGTTTATTGAGATTTGATACCTCTGACTGACCAATCAAAATCGAGTATTTTCCAAATTTATGGTAGAATTGAGTTTTACGCCGCCCTAAACAATATTCCAGCAATACCACAGCGGGGGACTCAATAGGAATCAATAGTGTCAATGACGACAGAGCTGACTTATGGCTTTCAACTAATTATTCTACAGAATTCTGTCATCATCAAAGATACGGACCGAATGCTCACGAAACAATTTTTTTCTGTGTGCTGTTTTTTCTAAAGACTTTGTGCACGTTTGAATTGAACCGGTTCTTCGGCAATATTTTTGTCTGCCCAAAGAGACCAAGCTTTTTCTCAAATACAAACACTGCAGATATCGACATGGTGTTTATACGCTTCAGTTTGATCACTTATTATCCGGGGCGATCGGGTAGCCTAGTGGTTAAAGCGTTCGCTCGTCACGCCGAAGACCCGGGTTCGATTCCCGACATGGGTACAATATGTGAAGTCATTTCTGGTGTCCCCCCCGCCGTCATATTGCTGGAATATTGCTAAAAGCGGCGTAAAACCAAACTCACTCACTCACTTATTATCCACACATCTGATGATCTACCCCACTATCAGTGTAACAGCATAGTGCTTTAATACAGTTAAACTTCGTTATTCCGATCCCATTTAGTGGGGAAAACCCGACTTCTGGACGACCAATAGTGAGAATAGCGACATACCAAGCTCCTCACAGCGAAATCGCGGAGCTCTCTATACCATTACTGCCATCAGTCACAGCTCCCCATTGTGCTAGGCGGCCTGAAATTGTGCAAGGAGTTGAACTCGCCACGGATTTACCGTTATGTTTACAAACATACGATGACTTTCGTGACGTCGAATACTTTAATTATTTTGTCAATTTTCATTTCATTTCAACTATCATGTAACTAGTTTAGTAAGAATGTACGGGGGAAGATGGGTGTTTTTTCCGTTAGTCTGCAATCTCGAACCAATCTAATTAAACAAACAAACCGAAGGGCCATTGGTCCTTGTATTGAAGAAACAAACGAGCGACGCTCAATTTCTCATTGATATAACCCTTGCCTATCTATTTCTGCTACATGTTTGTTTACTTGACCTATTGAGCCTTCACTGGCGCTCCATTGTCTGCAGTTTCAGCCGTTAAAATGGGAACACGCAATAAAAGTACATAAAAAACCCTAATAATCCAGACAGTGCCTTGTGAACTCGTCCGGATTAACGAGTCAATTGTGTAAGTAGTAACGTCTTATAGGCGTTTCCAAAAGCGATCGCCTGGAAACGGAGTTTCCGGATTAACGGGGTTTCCGGATTAACGTGGTCCGCATTAACGAGGTTTCACTGTACACTGGAAGCCAGATTCGGTGTCTAACGATGCAGGAACCCGAACCTGTGTTTATATGCTGACAGAGGGGTGTTTGGCAGTGAAGAGATACAATTGCATTAATTGTATCAGAACTTTACATACCTTGGCTAACAGTGTCAGCCTTAACGGCATATCACTGTAGGATAGAGACAGTACCTTTCGCAATATCCGTGTAAGTATACGAAGACCTATCTGATGACATCGTCGAGGTCGCAGCGTTCTTCACGTCGGGTGTGGTACAGTTGGATTACTGCTCCAAACGACGTGAAACAATACCCCTACACTCGTTAAACAGGCCTCCATGTCTCCTTCCCTTGCCCGCCTCAATGAATGAGATTATTTAACACCGATCTAACAACACATTCCTGCCTAGCTTTCCACAGAGCGTTGTTATCTCCGCCTGACCACCACCCTACCCGCAGAACAACATGTCTGTTTGGCGTGGATGAGATATAGTGAATGGCAGTTTACGATTATTGTTATGTATGATACTATGCCGCAGATATTTCGGTCCACTCGCTGACGTTTGGTGGTTAAAGCGTTCGCTCGTCACGCCGAAGACCCAGGTTCGATCCCCTACATGGGTACAATGTGCGAAGCAGACTGTTGTTGGCCCCGCCATGATATTACTGGAATATTTGCTTAAATGGACATTAAATCTTACTCACTAACTCTGTTCACGATACTTTTAAAAAGGCAATCGTTACGTTTTAATCATGTTAGCACATTATATGACAAATTTACCCCGAAAACAAAAATAAAAGTCAAATCTAAAATAATTGTGTTCAGTTTAATATGAACACAAAAGCGCCCGTGCTCCTTTAAGAAACTGAATATGTAAGCGAATGTTTATGTACAGCAAAACGTGTGTATCACAAAATACACACAGGACATCAGTTATGTGGTATTCATTTTAACAGGACGAAAAGACAGGCACTATAACAAACATTGAACAGATGCTTTTGTCGTGTAGAAAGCTTCTATTATTGCAGTCTCACGCCTTCCACTCCGAGTGAATGAAGGCATATTAATGTTAAATGTCCCGATACGACACGAGCACACCACTACCTTTCCTGAGCAGGGTGTATTATAAGGAATGCACGAGACAAGGCTCATTGTCGTAGATGTCTCTCTACTGTGAAACTACGAACTTCTGCATGACCCCTTGTTGCGCTTCAGAGAGTATCTTGTATGGGAACGTACTGTGGGTCTGTTCAGTTGCTGTTGAGGAAGCTAGCGTAGCGTGCAGTCTGTACCGTGACCTAACAGACCTGACGCCCAATCCTTCTGGGATCACAGACATACCCGCCACCCCAGCCTTGCTATCTGTGAAGTAATAAGTCTATTCTGTTTTTGATAACGTTTTGAATATTTTGGTGAAATCAAATCATCAAGTGTATGCTTTCTTTTGCCTAGCAGTTAGCTTCAAACTAAATACAGGATACACCGCATGGAGTCACCAACAAACTGTTCACAACATGGGTAGCAAGGTAACGAACATTAGAATTATTGTTTTATTTTAAGTTAGGTATTTCAAGATAGCGTTTGGCGTTTCCAGGGAGATTATTTTAGCACATTTACACCGCCCACTGTTTTGCTTTTCTTTACATGACTCAATCATTCGTGACGAGCGTTAGCCAAATACCTTCACAAATAACAATCATATATGTATTTATACATTTTCAGTGTTAGGTCAAGTGGGAGATTTTACATCAATCGATACTTCTGAGTAGAGAGAAAAGGAAAAATAAGCAGCACAAAAAATATAAAAACGTTTATTCCCACGTGTCGCGATATAAAAACTATTAAAAATATTTCGTATGTGATTTATGATATTGATTTTCACACATGGCACACATTAAAATCGCATATAGTCCATCTTTTGTAATATGCGACAACCCAGCCATGGTGTTCATGTAAACCATCCAACAGAGTGAGTGAGTGAGTGAGTGAGTGAGTGAGTGATATTCCAGTAATATCCCTGCGGGGGACACCAGAAATGGGCTTCACACATTGTACCCATGTCGGTAATTGAACCCAGGTCTTCGGCGTGACAAGCGAACGCTTTAACCACTAGGCTACCCGACCACTCCCTTACAACCATTGCTAGCACAGCTAAGCCATCAGCTGCAGGTTATGCCATGGCAGCCCCAGCGGGCTGTGATTCAAATCGTTAAATCCCATTTTGTCTGGTCAATGTTTTGTGTAGAACCGCCTTCTAAGGCATGACTGTGACCATGGTACCTTTTCTCGCAAAACACTATACACAGGGGTGTATCTAGATCTGCTCAGAGGAGCATATTCGGCCCCAGTTCTGCAACAAATGTCAGTAAATATTCCAAAATTGGCAACAGAAATTCCAACTCAAAATGTTCAACTAATGTTGAGATCACGTATTTCACTTATTCCAGTAGGAGATTATTTCACGGATAACAGGGCCAGTAATAGTGAGTGAGTGAGTGAGTTAATTTTAACGTCGCATCGGCATTATTTCAGCCATACAGCGACGAGAACAAGTTGATATATACACGAGTGAATATCAGTGTGTCATGAATACTGGTAATGATAGTTATCTTTAATAGTTTTATGTTATTGTATGTCTGAGTTTCAGAAAACACGATATTTGAAAATATATCTAAAATGTGAACCAAATGATGCCACCCCCCCCCCCCTTCCCATTTCCCTGCAGGGGACACCAGAAATGGGCTTCACACATTGTATCCATGTCGGTAATCGAACCCAGGTCTTCGGCGTGACGAGCGAAAGCTTTAACCACTAGGCTACCCGACCGTTCCCTTACAACCATTGCTAGCACAGCTAAGCCATCAGGTTATGCCATGGCAGCCCCAGCGAGCTGTGATTCAATCGTTAAATTCCATTTTGTCTGGTCAATGTTTTTGTGTAGAACCGCCTTCTAAGGCATGACTGTAACCATGGTACCTTTTCTCGCAACACTATATACACAGGGGTGTATCTAAATCTGCTCAGAGGCGCATATTCGGCCTCATTTCTGCAACAAATGTCAGTAAATATTCCAAAATTGGCAACAGAAATTCCAACTCATCCCCCCCCCCCCCCCCCCCCCCCATTTCCCTGCAATGGACACATGGTTTAAAAACCTAGAAACATCCTAGGAGATAGATCGATAGGAAGGTCGCGATACGACACACGATAAGAAACACGAAAACTTGAAAGCTGCATGCTAGGACACATATTCCAACATCAAAGAGAATGAAGAGAAACCAAAGCATAACGTTCTCGGTAGATTAAGTCAGTTAATGAAACTGTGATTTGAAAACCGTGTACATGTACATACAAGCCAAAATGGCGGAGTGCACTTTAGTTTACATGTCACCCTGGTAAAGACTTTTGAATTGATACGTGGTCTCGCGATACGAGTACACAAGTGTAATTGGTTGGTTTGTTGTTTAACGCCGCACCCGGCAATATTCCAGCTATATGACGGCGGTCCGCAAAATAATCGAGTGTGGACCAGGCAATCTAGTGATTGGCCGCATGATCATCGATCATTCGATGCTGGCCGCGTCATACCGTAAAACGTTAATAGATGGTACTTCTTGTACCTTGGAGGGCGTTAAGTATTAAGGGGATATAAAAGGTATACTGTGGAGAATACTGTGTGGGGTATTCATATTAATCCGTGACGTGTTATCTCAAACGGCTAACAATATAAAACCGACATTAGTCAGGACTAGTACAAACAGACACACAGACACACAGACACACACACATACACACATCAGTCCCTTCAATGATTGTGTTTCCAAACGGACCATGGACCACGCCCTCGACTCAACTCTTACACCAAAACACGTGGTTATGAATGTCGTTTCAAACATGAATATTTATAGCTATACTGCTTACAGGGGAATGGAATATAATAGTGTAAGTCATGCACAACAATATACGAACGAGAATTTCTCTGACATCATGGACGCCGTGTTAGTCATATATGTAAGCCCCCAGCCTAATCACGATCGCCCATTGTCGCGCACAGCGATACCCTTCTAGATAACAGGCAACTTCATTTCGTGACTCTTCAAGTACTTTATTCTAATTATAGACATAAAGACGTGTGTGTATGTATATTGATATAAACGTTTGACACAGGCCAGGTTTGAGTTGGAATTCTATCTAATGCCTATTTCTATTGAAATATATAGAACGCTCTAAAACACCATTGAACGCAGGCAAAGCAGCGAATATGTATGTTTAGACAGTCACTTACAGGCGAATTTATTATAGACTGCGTCACGCAAGACAGTGAAGTGACTAGACAGTCATACATTTCCAAGACAGAACTTCTGCGTTACGAAACACTAGAACAAAACACCATTTAACGCCTTCACAGCAGTTTTTGTTTGTTTGTTTGTTTAACGTCTGTATGACGGCGTCTGTAAATAATCGAGTCTGGACCAGACAATCCAGTGATTGACATCATGAGCATCGACCTACGCAATTTGGATTCGATGGCAAGCATCAACCAAGTCACTAGCCTGACCACCCGATCCCGTTAGTCGCCTATTACGACAAGTATGGTTGCTGATCCTATTCTAACCCGTATCTTCACGGGTATGCACAGCAGTGATTGGTTATATAGTGCGTGACTATATTTGACAACATATCACTATGTTGATATGCTGTGTCGTAAATATACTTCAGCAGTGCTGTAAACAAACAACGCGCCCTATGTACACTGTTATTTTATACGTGTGTATTACATGCTATAATATCCGTAGAATCCACCTCCCGGCGCAATAGTCACCGTCCCTCCACCGTTGGCCCATTGGAAATATCAAATGTTTACGTTGGGACACTATGAAATATTAGTTTGAAAAATATCAGGCCTGTTCAGGCCTAGCCATTTTCATTCCTACTCTTGCAATATGTGGTCTCATGGGTGATAAAATACATAAGCTTGATTAAATTAGTGAAACAGTACGGTTTTGCAAAGGTAAATCTAATTATGAGAACATCCGTTATATATTTTTATATCTGTACTGTTTTTAACTACATCGTTTATGAAAATCATCTTGGGTCAAAGACTTGCTCATCTTCAAATGTTAGTAAAACGCTTCTTTAAAATTTTTAAAATGTTTTTTTTGGCACATTTGAGTACTGCCTATTCGTTAAGTGTTGTTATAAGTTCCAAATATGCAAGCGTTGAAATGAACAGCTCAAAAACTCATTCAGAATCTTTTAACCTTCATAATAATATTTCTCATTTATTAAATTATGCATAATATGATCCCAAAAGGACCCTTATCATCACTAGCTTTTTGTAGTCTCCATGGCGAGACAAGTGAGTGAGTATGGTTTTACGCCGCTTTTAGCAATATTCCAGCAATATCACGGCGGGGGACACCAGAAATGGGCTTCACACATTGTACCCATGTCGGGAATCGAGCCCGGGTCTTCGGCGTGACGAGCGAACGCTTTAACCACTAGGCTATTACGCAGATCCTATCAATATTCTACCAATATCACGACCCCAACACCCAACGTATGCTTAAAGGTAGTCATCAAGGGATCATTAAAGGCGCTGCTTTCTCTAAACATGTGACTTACGTAATCATGACATTTTGGACGAACGGGGTTTTTCTACGCATAAATCCTAACTGATCGTTTTTACACCGGTGTCCCTTGCAGAATGGAGATTCTATTTTGACGAAATAGCTCACGTGTTATTTTGGGCCTTCCAGCCTGTGTCTATAGGTCGATGGCTTCCTTTAAGTCTCTTGGCTAGTCCCACGACCCTCGGGGTATTGAAGTTTTGGCTGTTAATATTTAGCTGAACTCTCTTAACATGATCAGTGTGTAAAGATTAACATGCGACGGAAATCTGTATCTGTCGGTCAGTGTGCCATAATTAGATGCCCGGGGCCCTACACGACCTAATGGTCAGTTACATTATATGAATACTTGACAGGTATGACCTTCTCAGAGGATGTTATCACAGACTATCGTCGACTCCCGAGGCGCTACCTTACACGTTATCGTTATCAAGCTTTGATTTATAGGTGTTCATTATAACACGAGAACGACATCAATCCACCACTTACGTATCTTGTTTTAACTACACCTGTTGCAGTGATGTTGTACTGCATTTTAAAAAATACAACTTTATTCGTCACCTGTTTGCTGCACGAGATTAGATCAGTTCGACATTGTAAAACTAGGTCGCGCCCTTGCCATAGCAACGCAGCGAGACATAAAGGCGCTTCGTGTGGATAATTATTAATGTCATGCATTGAATGCAAATGTTCATCCTTAATCCGGAGTGACGTGAGTGTGTGAGTGAGTTGGATTTAATGGCACTGTGAATAGTATTTCAGTTATATCACGGCCTCACAGTGATCACCTTCCCAAAGTGATGTCCTCAGTCAATTCAATTTTATCATAATAGTTAAACCAACGGATAACTGTGTCAACTACACAAACATTACAATCGGGTTAGTCTGCAGGTTCAAACCAACAACCAGCTGATCCTACCACAGCTAAGGGAGACAACTCTGCGCAGAAGCCCTTCTGGGTCTAGAAATGAATCAGTTAATGTATTTAACGCTTATTGTTTGTACAGATATCGGATATTAAACCTAATTCAATATCGATTTTAAAGCATGTATGTGTGACGACAGTGACATATGCCTAACGTAGACTAACGCTTAGTCTCTCAAAATATTTATTTATTAAACAATCAACTCTATTTAAATTGAAAAGGAGTCCCACTGAGATGAACCTGTGGAAAATCTAGACTTGCTTCATTAAAGACTACTGCATTACATTTAGGACTGGCGAAAGGGAAACTAATACGGTTCAGGGTCTGTGGGACTAGTCTCTCAGAGAGACCCTACACTCTTAAAAAAAAGAAACGCACAATAAACTTACAATAAATTAACTAAAAATCTACCTGTGCGTTTCCGTTTTTGAAGAGTGTAATGCAGTTACCTTTACCTTTCTTTTTGCCTTTCTTGGGGCTGTCCTCAACGATGTAATCATTTTGTTTGCCCTTCCCTTTACCCCTTGGGCCGTCGTCAGGGGAGTATGCGGCATTATCGTGACCACGCCTTCCACGACGGTCGTCGTAGTCGTCGTACCCGGGGTCGCCGTTCCGATAATCCTGGAAGTGTAGAGGGAAATCATGACGCAGAATATGCTAGTTATTTATGGTAAGAAATGGCAGTCCATGCATTGTTCATACATACATAAACTGAGGGACAAAAGAACGAAAACCGAGTTTGTTTTTTATGTTATTCCTGCAACAGTTGGAATAAGCGTTATCAACAATAAATATATATATATATATATATATATATATATATATATATATATATTGATTGATTTTCAAAGATAAGATTATAAGACACCAATCAGCAGTTTATTTTTATCAAAATCAAATGAAAAAACTTAAAATCATGTTGAAGTATTCTTTGATTGCTGAATAAGCGCCAGTATCGTTCATTTGCTTTTAATATAATATCACTAACTTAAGATATTTTTAATTGAAAATCAAACATAAGAGAAAGTCAACTGGGAGGTATAGCTTCTTGTGCGTTGGATTTTACTTTACTACATGTATAATTCATACATGTACGCAGTTAATGCGTAGCTCATACTAAGTTCATTCTTAGTTCAAATATAGTTGATACATAGTCCATGCATAGTTGATACAAAGTCCATGCATAGCTGATACATAGTCCATGCATAACTAATACATAGTTCATGCATAGCTGATACCTAGTTCATGCATAACTAATACATAGTTCATGCATAGCTGATACATAGTCCATGCATAGCTGATACCTAGTCCATGCATAGCTGATACCTAGTTCATGCATAGCTGATACCTAGTCCATGCATAGCTGATACATAGTCCATGCATAGCTGATACATAGTCCATGCATAGCTGATACATAGTCCATGCATAGCTGATACAAAGTCCATGCATAGCTGATACATAGTCCATGCATAGCTGATACATAGTCCATGCATAACTGATACATAGTTCATGCATAGCTGATACATAGTTCATGCATAACTGATACATAGTTCATGCATAGCTGATACATAGTCCATGCATAGCTGATACATAGTTCATGCATAGCTGATACATAGTCCATGCATAGCTGATACATAGTCTGCATATAGTTAGTGCACGTACTGTTCGTGTATACCCCAGACATGATAATGGGGTCCCATGTTGGCTCCTGCACCAGCAAGAAATGAACTGTGTGAAGACTAAGTATTGTAAAAGATAGAACGCTTCTTGTTTGAAACGGAACTTATTGACTTACATGTAGTTAAGACATTCTGCCAGGGACAATACAATCCAACATACATGCTTAGCCTGACAATAGCAACATTAGCACTACAGCGTTAGAAACTAACATTGTTTTGTCCACTAGTCTGTATCATGACAACACATAGCAAAACCTTAAATATGGCAAATTTCTACTTTCCCTAATGATACCTTAACTATTGGACAGTTTGGAAATTTGACTACATGACCAGTGCCGATTTCTATCGTTGGCTTTAATTGTGTCCATTCATCCCACGAGAACACGGTGCTATTTATTTACCGCTCTCAATACGTTCTTTACGCCTATTGGACGCACTATTTTTCCCCCTGTAAAACCCTGGTCCATGCAAAAAGATTGTTCTTAAAAACAGTTCCTATATAACGAACTTTGGATACACCGAAGTTATATTGAGTTCGTTATATCCGGAGATACTTATACCCTGCATGTAAGGAACGTATGATAGGAACGTCTCTACAATACCATGACGTCATTCACAATCATGGCGAGATCAGCAGGAAAACAAACATCTCTCAATTCAAAGTAGACTCTGAGTTGTTTATTATCAGGTATGACACATAGTGGTTAAGACACACAGGTAGAGTTACATCTCAAGTGTTTTGGCAGGTACCCACCTATAAGATAATATAACTTGTGAGGTCAGCGATATCGATTATCACAGACGTGTCAGAACTATGTTCTTATTGGGGGCCGAGCATTTTATATCCTGGTAGTGAGCGAGTGTGTGTGGTTTTACGCCGCTTTTAGCAATATTCCAGCAATATCACGGCGGGGGGACGCCGGAAATGGGCTTCACACGTTGTACCCATGTCCAATGGGCCTTCGGCGTGACGAGCGTGTGTGCGCGGGCCTGCGCTTGCGAATTTGAGTTATATTATCGGTCACTGCTTCAAAACAAATTCTGTGAAAGAGGTGCCGGATAAATTAATTTATTTCCAAACTCATTTTTTCGGTACATGCAACATACTTAAATAACTACTAACTATTTATGGATTTAAAAAATATCCGAACCACTTGAATATCGTAAAAACGAGCGGAAACGTGAGAAAACTGTGATTTCAGACTCGTAGTATATTGTATTTATACCATTCACCTTTGGAAACATCACACAAATAATTCAAGGTAATTATACACCAACCAAGCATACACATTCCATACAAACAATCAGTTGAGACTCGCTTGGGTCCTGTTGTAACATTTCGTTCTGTGTGATGTCTCTTTGTGCAAGTACAGTAAACTACGGTTATAGCGAACACGCTTAAAACGAACTGTCGGATATAACGAAATTACTTTTTTGGTCCCGACGACTTGCTGTAGTTATGCTGTATATGTACTTATAACGAACTACGGTTATAACGAACTAAAATTAGTAGTCCCTTTGACCTCGTTATAACCGTAGTTTAATGTACACCGAAATGTGACACGGCGTATTACGTCATCACGATAAACCATGACACATCAAGTGGAAACTGCTCCCAATTCATGTCGCAGTTTAATCTGTTCTCCATTAACGTATGGGTGATTTGAGTTAATAATTTATGTGTTGAATGCATGTACGGTGATCAATACAGGTTCTGCTTCGAATTTGACCTTAAGACGATATTAAATTACACGGGAAAACATGACACCAATTGCAATACACTTTAGCCACTCGCTCTTTAAACTGTGCTTTGAAATATATAATACAGGCTTCACACATTGTACCCATGTCGGGAATCGAACCCGACATGTGTACAATGATGACCTGTATGGATAGAACTATGTATGCCAGTTGTAGAGTTTACAGAAACTACCGAATAGTTAGACCAGTAAAGATCCGGGGTAGAATAGGTCTTCAGCAACCCATGCTTGCCCTAACAGGCGTCTATGATTCGGTCATTTACAGACCGTCGTCATGTAGCTGGAATATTGTTGAATGTGGCGTTAAACAACAAACAAACTAACAAAACCAAATAGTGAAATATATATATCGTTTGTCCCACACTAAAATATGTGTCTGTGTAATACGACCTGACATTCAGAAAACGTGGAAAGGAACTAAAATATTAAACTGTACATACAGCTGCTGCACTTACATGTCACTTCCTTTATACGTGAACAGACATGTTGATATGGATCTCGTGGCTTGACAGGCGAGGCTGACATTGATTAATAATAAATATTGATGTTCATGATATGGAAATGTTCAAAATGAAACATAAAACTATGTAATATTCCCAAAGAACGCGTTACGCACATGACAAAGTAAGGACGTTGTGTCTGTTACGCATAACAACATGGTGTTTGCGTGCAAAATATTTGGGATGTATAGTATAAAATCACCAACATAATGGGTGTGTTTGTACACAAATTCCATAAACTCACCGTGTTTACGTGCGAAAGCTACTTAAGATTTAGAATATTATCACAAACCCCCTGGGATGTGTTTTTTTACACAACGTTTAGTAAACACATCGTGTTAACGTGCAAAGTCTACACATAATTTAGAATATTATCACCCACATACTGGGATGTGTTTTTTAAATTTTGATAAACACATAGGGTTAACGTTCAAACTCTACAGTATATTTAAAATATTATCACCTGGACACAGGGTGTGCTTTACACACCGATCAATAAATACACGTGAAAAAATTACAATATATTATGAATATCATCGCCCACACACAGGATGAGTTTTTACCGACAACGTTCAATAACGTGCACACACGACAAACTACAGCTGACATTCACGACACACGAGAATGTGGTACTTTATTTTGTCCAGCACTGTTTCAACATGCGTTAACACGACATTTAGATTATAGCTATCATAACATACATATCCCGTTGATAATACAATTATAGCAACGAAGAAGGACCATATTCTACATGTATGTACAGGCTTATTCAATCTAAAATTATGTTACAGTTTAAGAAATTAAATATATCTCATCCAATCCTCACAAATTTTTTCATTATTATAACTATATAGTATGAATAGAAATCACGTCACGTTTACATTTTCCGATGAAGTGACCCAAGAATTATTTCATGAAAAGCACTCCAAAAATAAACATCCCGTATAACAAGGTGGCATCACCGTACTTAATTTACATCCGGGTATATTCATGTCAAACATGTTTAGATATGATACATTCTATACATATAAAGATACGATTCAAGTGATGAGATTCCATTATACACATACACAATGGTGTGTTACTCTGTTGAGGTCGATCCAGGATTTAAAAAAAAGAGGGGTCTGAATAAGCACATCCCCTCTTACCCCTTCTAAATCCGCCATTTTTTCTACATGTATTAATAAGGTCATTTATGAATCCGAACATTTTTAAATGAACAGCACACTCCGAATCCGTAATAGGGGGAGGGGTGGGGTGGGGTGGGGTGGGGGGTGGGTTGGGGTGGGGTGGGGAGTGGTATGAACAGTAGAACCCTGGCTACACAACGCTACTTTCAAACAATAACAAAATGTCGTCTGCTCTTACCTGTCGTCTGCTCATTTCGTATCCGTAGTCGCGACTATATCGGCTGTCGCCTCTGTTGGGGTAGTCACCGCGGTATCCGCCACGATCGCCTCTATCTGGGTATCCGCCACGATCATATTGATCGTAACCCCTTGACATGACTGAGTTTAATTGCCCTTCACGCAAATTGGTTCTCTTCCGGGTACAATTGCAGGTCTTGTGGTGGCTCGTCCGTGATGAATGACTTGAATGCGGGTGGCGAAATCGATATGACTTATCCAGAAGTACTGGTAACGCCTTTCCTGAGGTCAGATTGATAAGTGATTCCAGATATCTACATATCTACTCGTGGGTAACTCCGTGTCTTATTGTTCAATAACGAAATAGTGATGTCGACATGACACGCGTGTTATCTACTGTACGTCCATAAAATCCTACAGGTAGATTTACAAGGGAGCAGTCAGTACATTTTTCAAAATACATCTTGAAATTTTATTGTTGTTGTACAAATAAATGATCGATGTATTTTTATGGGATAGATTTAATCATACATTTACACACCTGTTATTCTAGCATGTATTATATGACTACCCAATGAGTTTGTGTTTAGTGAAAATAACCGCTCCCTACTAAATGAGGCCGTACGCTATCAGTTACCAGCATACAAAGCAGTTCCTGGTGTAGGACAGCTGCTTGAAAATGATGTGCGTTTCGTCAAATCACTGAAAGCTTTGATGGACACAGTAAACAGTGTCATATTGTCGGTGACCTAAATACGACATCAATGCAGATTGTAGAAAGATCGATTTTGATACGCTTCGATGAGTCGTTACTTTTGTTAGGAATAACCAAGTTGAGTTGAATACCTTCCAACAAATGGGAGTGGTTATTTTTACATTTCCTTGTGTTAGGCATTCAACCGAACAACATGTGTCAGTAAACACCCCATGCAAGTCTATAATGGTTAGGCAAGTCTAGATTTCTGTTAATTGAAATGTAAATTATAAGACTTTCAGGGCTCCATTCTGTTATTTGATTAAAATACATGAAGGACAATGTAAGTCTACCCCCCCCCCCCCCCCCCCCCCCCCCCTCAGCCCCCAACCCCCTCCCCATCCCCCATATATTCCTTTACAGTTGGGTATCTATGTGAACGACAGAAAAGGGCTGTACTGTACAAATGATATGCTGATTTTTTCTCTCGTCACAAGCTGTCATTTTAGGTAAGACATTCGTTGATGCATAAAAAAACACCCGAGACGATGAAGCCTTGAAGAGCATATGTACACTGATTTCTCACATGTCACCTTCCCACAAATTGTATGTAAATACACTTTGTGTATACGCATGTATTCACAAAACGCTTTACAAAATGGTGGATTGTTCAAGCTCGGCTGTGTTCCCAGATCGCTGGGCTGCAATATGTGTGCTTTGACCGCGTGTTTATAGGTACACACACAATCTCACTCCCTAATCTGGTGTCGTATATCACCTGCGTCCCGCTCTACCGACCCATTGTGGGTGAGTGCGCTGGCATATTTTCCTCCCCGATTGGGTACCGTACTGATCGAAAGTAAGTTGTCGATGGTTTGGTGAGGTGGTGAGGTGAAATGGGGTTTAACGTCGCGTCCAAGATTATTGCACTTATATAGCGAAGTGCATGTACGTGTGTGTGTACGTGTGGCTGCTTGTACTATTCCGGACTGATGCTGGTTTATGGTGCTAACTCACTGAGATACAATGCCGCAGGTTAACATGAATACCCCACTCAGACACATGACTCCGAGCCGACCAGTCCTTGTTTTTAGCCCCTTTGTGCCGAGCGCCAGACAGGGTAACAACAAGTACCATCTTTTAACGTCTTTTGGTATGACGCGGTCGGGGATCGAATCCGGGGCCGCTGTCCGGTCGGACGCTCTACCAAAAGACCACGGAGGCGGTCTGATGGTTTGGTAAATAAATCACCCTACAGTTAGAAGTCTCAAGAGTATAGACAATGTGTCTGAATGCTGAGACCACCAGAACGCAAAACACACTTTAATATAGTGCTTCGACACGGGTCGAGTCAATAGGGGACAATATTACAATATCAAGGAGAGAGGGAGAGGGTTTTGACCCCGCTTTGAACAGTATTCCAGGCGTGTGTGTCACCTTAACGTGGGAGGAGAGCCCGAAGTGCAAGTCTCAGACATTTTACCACTTTTGTGAAATTCACGAGTACGGGGCATGGTGCTGTCAAACCTAGAAACATTATAGGGGCGAAACGGTATTCGAACCCACGATAACAGGTTTCTGGAGTGCTCAAGGGACGCAACTCTGCACGGCGCCATAGAAGACTGGGCCCTCTCTGAGGATAATGGCGGGATCTGGGCAATTGACGTTGACACTGCTGAAAGAATAGAATCCCGTAATCACAGGTATCAAGGAATCAGAAGTGTCGCTCTGGGCAAACAGAAGGCAAGAATTCTATAAGTAAAGAAGAATCTAGGAGACAATAGAAACTACAGTGGCACTAGAATTTCGAACTTTCCTTAAGCAATAGTTAGCATTAATTGTAAAGTCCATGATCATCAGTTGTATTGTCTGCTGCTTCTGTGTCTGGTAGTGGATCAATTACTTCAATCTGGTCTATTAAACGTGCCACCATATCCATGGTCCTGGGCTTCACTCACTCACTCAAAACTACACATATGTCTACATACTGGACGACAAACCGCTCCAGCAGACCCAAGAACCTGACATGAACGTGTTAATGGACAATACGGGGAAGGGTTGGGGGAGGTGTCAGGATCTCGGGAGGCAAGATACAAAGGGCGCGTAGGCAGGTTAGTGATGACACGAGATTTCATAACCTTCAAAGCCAATATTTAACGCGTGCTCTTGTTGATCAACACATGATGATGAAGGGGAAATATTTGCCGTGGTCACCGAGGACAAAAGAGCCGAGGACAATCTTCAGTATTATGAGGATGTCAAACCCTCGTCCCACGCATGCTAGCCGTAAAAGGCGACTAACGGAATCGAGTGGTCAGGCTCGCTGACTTGGTTGATGCATGTCATCGGTCCCAATTGCGTGGATCGATACTCATGATGCAATCACTGGATTGTCTGGTCCAGACTCGATTATTTACAGACCGCCGTCGTATTGCTGGAAAATTGCTGTGTGCGGCGTTTAACAACAAACCAACCAACCAACCAACCAACCTCGTCCCACGAATCCCAAATACCATCTAATTTTTCACTCTGATTCATGTGCCGTCCCTGGATCCCGAATACTATTTAACACGATTCTCAAAAGGTCAGAATTCACCTACAGAACACGTTCCGGGGTCATAAAATGGTGCCTTTTCAAGTTATATTATTGAACAAAATGTCGAAAAAATAATATATGAAGGATTTGTTTTACTTTCAACAGGTCTTCAGCAACCCATGCTGCTCGTAAAAGGCGCCCGTGCCTGTTGTGAGATGTGAGTAACGAGATCAGGTGGTCAGGCTCGCTGACTTGGTTGATGCATGTCATCGTATCTCAGTTGCGTGGGTCGATGTTCATGATGTCAATCACTGGATTGTGTGGTCCAGACTCGATTATTTACAGACCACCGTCACATAGCTGGAACAGTGCTGTGTGCGGCGTTTAACAACAAACAAACTAGCCCTGACTACTGCCGGCTTTTTATAGGTGCCGAGAGTGAGATTGGGTTTAACGCTGCTTTTAACAGTATTCCAGTTATATCACGGCGTGTCAGCTTAATGTGGGAGGAAAGACCGAAGTGATGCAAGTCTCAGACGTTTACCACTTTGGTGAAATGCACGAACACGGGTATGGTGCTGCCAAATCTAGAAACATAATCGGGGCGAACCGGGATTCGAACCCACAGTCATAGGTTTCTGGCGTGCCCAAGGGACGTTCCTCTGCACAGCGAAGTGCTCATGTGGAGAATCGAACCCGGATATTCGGCGTGATGGCGCCCCAGACGTGTTCAATGGGTCTGGGCTCATTGGTGGCCATGGTATTGTATGGTTGTTGTACTGCTGGAGGTGAGCATTCACTATTCGTCCGCGGTGAGCACGGGCGTTGTCGTGCTGGAAGACAAAACGTCGACCTAAAGGGTGTTCGTATATCGTCCCGATAGTACTGTCTAGTGACCCTTCCTTGCACAAAATGGAGTGGGGTTCGCTCAGTTACAGTGATGCCATCCTAAACTATAGCCGATCCACTGCCAAATTTGTCATGAGGTTTCAGGCTGACATGACACGTGACGATTACCCCAGTTTCGACAGTAGCAATGTTCGACAGAGATTAATCCTTTCGATTAATCCAAAGTGTCAAAATCAAGAATGGCACCTACGCACGTACGTGGCGCTACTTCGTGCGGCACGTGCAAACTATGGGTAGTGTTTTGGTGTTAAGTTTTACAGACATAAACGTTCTTGCATAGGATGTTTGTCGTCACATTTATCTTTGTTCTAATACTTGGAGTTAACATTTATGTTTCTTGATCACTTACTTTTTGCTGTTAACTAATTCAATCATGCTGTACTTCATATTCCGTTATATGCCAGCTGAAACGCAGTAAAGAGTGAGTATGGTTTTACGCCGCTTTTAGCAATATGTCAGCAATATAACAGCGGGGAACACAAGAAATGGGCTTCACCCATGTCGGGAATCGACCCCGGGTCTTTGCCGTGACGGGCGAACGCTTCAACCACTAGGCTACCCTACCACCCCTGAAACGCAGAAAAGTTCGGTGATGTTGTCCCATTCCAGGGACCTATGTCAGCTTAAGTTACTTATGTAACTTAGGTGTTACAGACAACCCGACCCCCATGGCCCCCCTCAGGATCATATATGACAGTGTCCATAAATACAGTGTTCGTGAATATATTCATTTACTGAAGTAGTGAGTAGTGGCCGAACGATCGCATCCAAAATTGGGAGAGATATGACAATCGTCACTGAGAGATTAACCACAGGTAATCGTCGGGATTGTGAGAATAGGCGGAAAATACCCACCTGGGCGAGGTTGGATTCTATTGATGGGATCATCATTATGTAAATACGGGTAAATATTTTTAAAGGTTGTAATTTTATCATCATCTTTAAAAAGGCTGTACATAATGGTGGTCGTTGTTAATCGAACAATAAAACACTGCAGGGAGAAACCAAACAAGAACATTCAGTTTATCCTGAGAACGATTTATTCCGGTTTCGCCTCCTATATGAGGCTGACACGCAAAGACGCCATTGAACTACAACAAGGACGACAACTCCTAATCCTTTGGTCCATTCGTCACCACTCGCCCCTTTCCGTAACCTGCAAGAAGACTCGTCCCCCTATCGATGAATGTTATGCGCGAAAATACGACAAACCAATCAGAATGCGCGTATGATTTCAAGTTCTTCGTCAAAGAATCCCTCAGAAATAATTTCTGTTTTTACATATGTCTTGCATCTAAAAATATACCCAAGACACAGTTAAATGTGTTCAATCATACTGTATAATTTCGCATGTCCTGATGTGCTTTTAATTGCATCTGAAATATAAATGATACATTGGGAAATTTATGTGAACCATTGCGCAACGAGTTGACAATTGTTTTAGGTATGCCCGTTTGCGCTAAGACGGAAGCCGGTTGCGAAGCACGAGTCGCTATTCGGCCTGTCCCGGAATAACACGAGTTGGTCAAGAATGTCCTCTGATCCAGTCTCGATTAGTTACAGGCCGCCATGACATAACGCGAGTATTGTTGACAGCATTTACGAGGTCACTGCACATCAGAGCAACAATTTAAGTTCCTCTCTAGTATAAGATACGAGGAAAATATATAGATTAGTAACGTGTCACAAAGTGTTCATTGCAAATGAACCAATATATATGATATATTATAAAAAAAAATCTTTCCAGCCAATACTATCTTTTGAGACCAAAAATCGTTCAAATTAATTTTTATAATATTATAATTTCTTTTTTTCATAAAATGGATTAATCAAGAATAAAAAAAACCCAAATACACGATAAACCTTCATCAGAAGGACATGCACATGGACGACGACGAGGTAGCCTAGAGGTTGATGCAGTCGCTCGTTACGTCGGGTTCGATTCTTACATGGGTATTCTTGGTATCCCCGCCGTAAAATGACTGGAATATTACGTGAAACCAAACTCACACGCTTAAAGTTCACAGTGTAACCGGTCCTATTTCTAACTCATCCTGACCGATCCCCGGCCGCGTCGTACCAAAAGACGTTAAAAGATGGTACTTGTTGTTACCCTGTCTGGCGCTTGGCATTAAGGGGTTAAAGCAAGGACTGGTCGGCTCGGAGTCAGTATACTGTGTCTGAGTGGGGTATTCATGTTAAACTGCGGCATGGTATCTCAGTGGGCTAGCACTATAAATCGGCATCAGTTAGGTCTAGTACAAGCAGCCACACACAAACACGTACATGCACTTCGCTATATCAGTGTAATAATCTCGGTCGCGACGTTAAACCCTATTTCATCTCACCTCTAACTAATCCAGTGGGGGAGAAAATAATCAGGTAGAATTCGTAGAGACTTGTTTTCTCAAACTTGAACCCTCTTTTTACTAAAACACTTTATTGACAGTGTATCTAATCCTATTTCAAACCAATCCATTCTGGCAGAAAATAATCAGTATAATTCGCTGAGAATTGCTTCCTCAGGCTTGAACCCTCTCTAGCAGGCCATTTATAGTAAACAGTTTCTCCACGATTCATAAAACCGGCCCACCAACTATACGTCCCCACAGAAGTGAGGGTGTGGTCACAGCTAGTTAAGACAGCCAAATCCATGGCGAAGTCTTTGCCTTCCACGTAGATGATGTCGTCACCGGCCACGTACCACTTTGTCCAACGCATTTCTAAAGAACACACAACAAACAGCACGTTCATGTACTTCTTCCGAAAGTACTCCATGGCGTGAGAGAAGAACGCAGGTGTTGCTAGTTCATAGCCGAATTTCACCAAACGGTCCTCTGAATCGATGTCTCCTCGCCGTACATGTATCCCAACTGAAACGGGTTTTACCCTATATAACCTCTTTGTACGTTGTTGGTGTTCAGATGCTAGTTTGCTAATGATGTCTCTAGCCTTGGCAAGTGTCGTTTCAGAAAAAGTATACTGTCGCCTAATATCCTCTATTACATTCCCGAAGTATTTCCATGACTGTAGATAATACCCAATCTTAATATTTCCCTTCGTGGATAAATTCCAAAGCTTTAAATCCTCGCCACAGTTTATCTTCTCGAGATGAAACGTAGCGGAGTCACACGCACAATAGTCTTGTATGAGATGGGCCTTGAGCTTGAAGTACTTCGTCAGCATGCTGGATTTAGGGAACGCCAACGTCCGGTTGTAATAGGCTGCGAACCCGTAACACGAGGCGTATACGAACATGTGGTTCCCAAGACCACCCAATGGCATACAGCACAGGAACATGTTGTTATTGTGGATGAGGTCATGATCCGGGTCTTTGCACTTTGGTTCCGGTGATCCAGAAGTTCCACCACTGTATGTGTCTGCTGTAAGAGATGCTCCACTGCTATATGGCGTTGTAGCGTCACCCGTCGCTAGGGAGCTGTCTCTTCTCAAAGCCAAGAACTTGTCATGATCCGGGTCTTTGCACTTTGGTTCCGGTGATCCAGAAGTTCCACCACTGTATGTGTCTGCTGTAAGAGATGCTCCACTGCTATATGGCGTTGTAGCGTCACCCGTCGCTAGGGAGCTGTCTCTTCTATAAGCCAAGAACTTGTCGGCTTTGGTTAAATTGTCAGTCGTCACTTGAGTGGAACCGTTCTTAATACCTTGCAGCGTTTGCGACAGAAGTTTTCCACCAAGAGCAAAATAAAAATAATTATCTGTTGGTACTGTTAGGAAGACTGTAAGCACTATTATTGTGTAGATGGCGACGAAGAGCCACACCTCTGAAAAAAACCACAACGCATGACTGTAAAACAACAAATTAGCCTTTAATCGGTACCCGTATTTGTTTGTTTTGTTTCGCACTCTGCAATATTCCAGCTATATAACGACTGTCTGTAAATAATCAAGTCTAGACCATAAATCCAGTGACTGACATCCACCCAATTGGGATACGATGACATGCATTAACCAAGTCAGCGAGCCTGACCATCCGATCCCGTAAGTCGCCTTTTACGGCAAGCATGGGTTGCTGAAGACCTATTCTAACCCGGATCGGGGGCACGGGTGGCCCAGTCGTCTAAGGCGCCGCGATTCTCTGTGCAGAGTTGCGTCCCTTGGGCACGCCAGAAACGTATGATTGCGGGTTCGAAACCCGGTTCGCCCCAATTATGTTTCTAGGTTTGTCAGCACCATACCCGTGCTCGTGGGTTTCACCGAAGTGATAAACGTCTGAGGCCTGCATCACTTCGGGCTTTCCTCCCACATTAAGCTGACAAGCCGATATATGACTGGAATACTGTTAAAAGCTGCGTTAAACCCAACTCACTCACTCTAACCCGGATCGGCACGGGTCGGCACCCTTATATCGTTTGTAAGTTGCGTCACAACAGGGGGTAATGGGTTGTCAAATACTTCAAAGTATTTCATTGAAAAATTGTCCTGTTCACTTACAGTTTCACCAAAGTCCTCCCACCTTAAGCTGACGCGCCGTGATTTAAATAGAATGCTGTTTAACGCGGCCTTAAACAAAACCCACTGACTAACTCGCTTTCACATTAAAAAAGCAGATAACATTTTGTTTGTTTTACCCGACTGACGGTTGTTGTGAAAACACGAAGCAAAATCGTGTCCTTTTATATTTTAGTTTTATTTCAATAAAACACACAAAGTGATCAAACTGAATCTGGCATCCTCCTTTATAGCGTGTATTATATATTCACTGCATTCCGTTACGATAACTACCCAAAACCCTCTCTCTTTCTTTTTGAATCTGTTTCGAGTGACACGAGATTAAAACAGCCGTCCAATCAAATTACAATCGTTGGCGAGAGAAATTCTGTGCGAAGTTATTGTAACATTGATATTGTGACGTCACTTTCCGAAGTCAGCGGTGATTGCAAATGGGTGCCGGGTAGATGACATATTTATAATTAAGATATAGGTCAGGGTGCGAGTCAGATTTCGACACGGTTTGCATACACAGTGCGTTGGGAATCGCGATTCCATCAGACTATTATGTACTATTTTGAAACGCTGTTAATTCTTGTATATTTATAATATCATACTATCTCATTTTTTCCTCACAAAGGGGCTAAAAACAAATTGAATGCTACATTTAAATATTGATTTGGTCTAGTTTCCGAAGAAGGGGGACTGTGTTATCAGTGTTTCCGTTAGTTTTATTTTATATCAGTTCTATTAATTATCAAGTGAATTGCTTCACCAATCTCAGTAAAATCAGATCTTTTACTCCGATAAAACACCAGTCTGCATGAAGATCTTACATGAACCTTCTAATCAGCTAGACCAAATTTGATATATAGTGGAGAGTTATACTGTACATTTAAATATATTTTTTTACGCAATCGTATGTACAATGTGTGAAGTTAATTCTGTTATATCTCCACCCCCCCACCCCCCCCACCCCCCAAAAAAAAAAAAGAAGAAGAAAAAAAAGGCTTCATATATACATTAAGTACAGGTAGTTTTCTGTAATTTTACTTGTGGCGCCTCGAGGGTTAATACCGCCACGTTTTTCCCTGTGCGATCACCTTTTTGAAATGTGTGATCTGTTATGAATGTAGAAAAACGTTCTCTCCATCAGCGGTATCATAACTATGAGAAGACAAGAGCCAGTCTATGACCTCAATCAGTCAAAATATGACAACGTGACACTAAGATGGTATATTGAACACAAACATTCTCAGTAATCCTGGAGGTACTTACTTTTAGCTGTTGATATACCATATTTACGCCAGATCGCCATTTTCTTGAACAGGTTCAACACTTAATCACCAACTGTCTAATAATACTGGCCCAAGTCGTCCCTGAATTGCTTGCGACATAATCTCCATTCCCGTGATTCAGTATGTCATCGTGCACCTGTTGAATGGCTGATACAGTATCAAAGTACAAATACCTGGACATCCTTATGCAGTCGAACAATGCGATTATGGTTATCATCTTAGTGTCAGGTCGAGGTTAAAGACAGCTATTGACCTCTCACAGCGCTTCATCCCATAGCGAGGCTTGCATCGTGCATAGCGTGGCTGGTGTTCTCTAAGTCCTACCTGGACGTTAAAACACTTGCTTCGCGTCAGAAATATTATTCCACTGTGTCGTTTATTTAGCTGTTACTTCATCCTGCGTTTGTCGGTGGCATCTAGAAGGCAGTGATGGAGGTGTCTTTTCTCCAGAGCGACATTTAAAGCTACAGATTTTCTCGTTAAAGCGACATGCGGCATGCCTTTGAAGACGCGGTTGATGTAACAAGGGACGACGTGGTGTCCACGCATGCGTAGCGATCCTACGACGGGGGGAAAAGTCCGGGCTGAGTGAGAAAGAAAGTGGGTGGGTTAGTTTGTTTGTTTGATTGTTGTTTAACGCCGCACTCGGCAATACTCCAGCTATACGACGGCGGTCTGTGAATAATCGAACCCGGTCCGACAATCCGGTGATTGACATCATGAGCATCGATCTACGCAACGGGGATACGATGACATGCATTAACCAAGACAGCGAGCCTGACCACCCGATCCCGTTAGCCGCCTCTCACGACAAGCAAAGTCGCCTTTTACGGCAAGCATGGGTTGCTGAAGACCTATTCTACCCCGGATCTTCTATGGTCGAGTGAGTGAGTGAGTGAGTGAGTGAGTGAGCGGGTGAGTGAGTCACTTTATGGCGGCGTGTCAGCTGGAGGTATGAGAGGATAACCTACTACAAGTGATGGATATCTTAGACGTTTACCACATTGGTGAAACCCACGATCACGGGTAGCTGCTGATAAAAGTAGAAACATAATCGGGGCGAACCGGAATTTGAACCCACAATCATAGAATTCTAACACATTTAATTATACGGGACGCAAATCTTCAAAGCCAGTACTTGTGGAGCCTTTGATGGATGCTCTTATCTCTGGTCTTCATCCGCTCTTCAGCCAGAGGCAGACACATTGTGTACGTGTCCACTCTCTACAATGTGGTCGTGTTTTCAGTTGTGTTTACTAGTTGATATGACAGTGTGCTGATATCAACATAAGTACTGTTTAAAAAGCAAAGGCATTCCGTACAGAGATCTTATAATAATAATCACATTGAGTATATATATTAACTAACACGCTACATGGTCACTGATAATATGTATGTGTGTGAGTTTTAAAGGGCATAATATGAAAAAAACATTCAATATGATTGTGCAACGCATTATGATGCAAGGTCAAACACAAAGTCAGTGCAGCTAGTCTTTCAATTGAAATCGTTTTAAGGGGCAGTATTTACACATTTCCGCATTTTTTAAAGATTTCTGGTGTCAACGTTTATTCAAATACATGTATAATTAAAAAATCGTTTTTTAATCTTATACTATGTTAATAATATTTTAGGGAATGGAGACGAAAACATCACATAAACCTGTATTACATTTTCTAAAGTAAAACTAAGGGGTTAATCTAAACGCCATATACATGTAGGATGATGCTCATTTCCTCATGGGACCCGTGAAGATCCGGGGTAGAATAGGTCTTCAGCAACCAATGCTTGTCGTAAAAGGCGACTAACGGGATCGGGTGGTCAGGCTCGCTGATCGTATCCCAATAAGGTAGACCGATGCTCATGATGTCAATCATTGGATTGTCTAGTCCATACTCGATTATTTACAGACCACCATCATAGAGCTGTAATATTGCTGAGTGCGGCGTAAAACAACAAACAAAGTAAGAAAACATTCCCTCGTGGTATACATCTTCTTGTGGGGGCACGGGTGGCCCAGTCGTCTAAGGCGCCGCGATTCGCTGTGCAGAGTTGCGTTCATTGGGCACTACTAAGCGTAGTATATACAAACCCCTAAGGTAGTGACAATATTTCTTATTACTTTATGTAATCGTTTCGATTTAGCAGCAATTTAATTTAATCCAGAAACCTATGATTGTGGGTTCGAAACCCGGTTCGCCCCAATTATGTTTCTAGGTTTGTCAGGACCATACCCGTGCTCGTGGGTTTCACCGAAGTGGTAAAAGTCTGAGACGTGCATCACTTCGGGCTTTCCTCCCACGTTAAGCTGATACGCCATGATATAACTGGAATACTGTTAAAAGCGGCGTTAAACCCAAGTCCCTCACTCACTCACTACTGGTAAACTGGGGGATAATTTCAGCGATTTAGTGAATGTTGTTTATGGCCGCAGCCAGCAATAGAACAGATGTATCCCAGCGAATGGTGAATCGTGCCTGGACCAGACAAACCAGTGACTGAAATGATGAACAACGCCCAACGCCGTCGGTTTACGAAGACATCAACCAGGTAAACCAACCTGACTGCCTTCTATTAATCAGCACATGCATTAGGGTGATGCGGACCTTTTCTATCTCGGGTCCATATTTGCAGCAAATGAGGGCGGTCGGGTAGCCTAGTGGTTAAAGCGTTAGCTCGTCACGCCGAAGACCCGGGTTCGATTCCCGACATGGCTACAGTGTGTGAAGCCCATTTCTGGTGTCCCCTGCCGTGATATTGCTGGAATATTGCTAAAAGAGGCGTAAAACCATACTCACTCACTCATTGTACCAAATGTATGTTAATGGTATGTTTGGTATTGATATACATACATATAATTGGGGTTTAACGTCGCGTTAAAAAATATTATAACGACGTGCATGCTCGTGTGTGTGGCTGCGTGTACAAGTCCGAACAAGTGGCGATTTTATAGTACTAGTGATATCTATTTTTTGTGTAGGTATTGGTTCGAGATTGTAGATTAACTTACACATTGTATTCTCACTGTACTAATTACATCATAGTTGAAATGAAATAGAAATTCAAATTGACAAACCAACAAAGCAATTCTCGACGTCATCACTTGTTTGTAAACATAACGGTCAGT
Source organism: Haliotis cracherodii (assembly GCF_022045235.1). Taxonomy (NCBI): domain Eukaryota; kingdom Metazoa; phylum Mollusca; class Gastropoda; order Lepetellida; family Haliotidae; genus Haliotis; species Haliotis cracherodii. Next base: position 17,709,005 of record NW_027266268.1, read on the forward strand.
CGGTTGACACTTCATGAATGAATGCCTAGCACAGTGGGGAGCTGTGACTGGTGGCGATAGTGTGATAATCTTTGGAGAGAGAGAGAAAGCTCCGTGAACGGGTTATCGCTGTGGAGAGCTGGGACAAATATAGCAGTAAGGGAGGTTACTCTAATTTCTTCAGAACACCGAATCTCCTCGTCTCGCAGACCGCAGAGATAGCAAACAATCGGTGATCAGTTGCTGGTTCCTAGGTATGATATCTTGACCCTTTGATTTGTTGTAAACACCGATTGTTGTGAAACAATGAGTAAACGTTTCTTCGAGGCTGCTAAACACGCTGACCTGTACGCGAAATACCGCCCTAGTTATGGCGAAGACATATACGAGCGCATCTTCAAATTCTGCCGAGATGGCGGAAACCGATTCAAGCTGGCAGTTGATATAGGCTGCGGTTCGGGTCAAAGTACGAAACATTTGACCCAATATTTCGAACAGGTGAGATTTGTGGAAGGAAATATTTAAGGAAAATCGCGTGGTTGTGTTGTTAATTTAGCTAAGGCAACAACCATTTGATTTTCAAAGGAGGGTGAGCGCACTCGCGCTCCTTTGAAAATCAAATGGTTGCCCCCTGTGTGCGTGCGTGCGTGCGTGCGTGCGTGCGTGCGTGTGTTTGAGCTCAATTATCTTTTCCAACACAAACAGGTGATCATTTATTTATTTTTTATGCGTATATGTTATCACAAAAACTTAGTTCGTGTTTTGCACTTTGTATTCTGCAAATATAATCAGGTCCGGACGCAACAAGAAATTTCAAGGCGTACTTCAATTTCAGTGCCGCACTCAAATTTCTTGCCGTTTGCCATATCGACCACTGCTTGTATCATTACACTTTTGCCATAGGCTTGGAACATGATCATCATGTATTATCTTGTATTTCTACAGAATAGCGCAAAGTTTTGTTTTCAGCAAATTTAGTTTACAATGCATTTATTGCGATATGACGTCAGAGGATCCAGATAAACCAATCAAATCATTACCTCGCTAGTGAATGAGGATGCCGTTGTACAAAAAAACTCAGCCCTACGAATGTCGTAAGTCTATCTTAAGGTATCAGAGTTACGATCACCTTAGTGCTAAGAACGCTTTGTACAACGGCATCCAGGTCACTGGCTTCCGCATTGAAACTTTGAGGTACGATCCCATTTTGAATTTACAGAAGTTTTAATGCAAGAAATAACAATAGAGTTGAAAGTAGAACATCTTCAATTTTTCCACTTTTAAAGTTTATTACATTTAACAGAGAAAATGTGTCTGAAAGCTTTCTAGCAATCGAACTATTGTCGCCATTTTGAAAATACACTATGGGTTACCTGCTTGCCTTGTTATTAGGAGGTGGACGGTGATTTAAAGTGTAATCTGATGGCATTGCTAAAATCTCAAGCTGCCAATAGGGAATTAAGTCCCTTTGAGAAAGAGTTATCGCCCTTTTCACCCTTTTACACCCAGTAATATGAGTGTGGGATTGAAATTTGAATATGCCTTGAAATCTGGTGTTGCGGCCGGACCTGATAAAAGCAGTTCTTGTGATTTAAAATTTGGCTTGTCCATATTTCAATACACATCACCTGCAAGACAAGGACACACTAGTGTTTTCCTTCTATGCCAGGTAGTATGTAAATGTTTTCAGTATTAACACAGGGGCTTGTTAATAACTACACACATCCGATACGGCTCAATTTGCATTTTAGTCATTGCTTGACCCGAATCACTCCGTAGTATGAATTTGACCTTAATCCGTCTGTAAATGTTTACACAGATTTAGTGTAAAGGTTGATACCGTTTGTTGTTTATGTATTAATACATTGAAAAACTCTGTCTTTTTAACTGACGACACATAGTGTAACATTCGACGACCGAGAACCCCCTTAAAGCCATGGTCTCGTTGTGCGTCGTCCATCGACCATCGTCTTTCGGCGGCGTCGTCTGTGAACATTTTTTGGGAACGTCTTGGTTCATGTTATGAAGGACCGGTTCGCCTAGCACAGACTCGCTGAATATTCAGACCGCAGTGATGTATCTTGTGACTGCGGCGCAAAACCACATTCACTCAATCATGATTTTATTTGATTAAAATGGGCATCGGGAAGTTTCGGCCATACATAACCTCATGACGTCGATACAGAACGTCAAGAACAATTCTTTTATAAAAGAGAGCGGTGGGCTAGCCTCGTGTTGACCATCAGGGAATACGTCTTAAAACATTTCAGATTTGTCCATAATTATAAATTCAAAACGTCAAAGCCAGAGAATAACCAGTCTTGAGATTTCGATTTATCCCCGAAACAGATTCCATTGGTCGTAAAAGGCAAACTAGGGGCGAGACAATAAGACATTGTAAAGGCGTCAGATCGATTGTTAGTTCATGTACGGTCGGGCCGCCTCCGTGGTCTAGTGGTAGAGCGTCCGCTCAGAGAGCGGAAGGTTCGGGGTTAGGTCCTGGACGCGATTTTAAACCCCATTCTCCTCACCTCACCTCATTTCTGGTCGCCACTGTATACACGGCTGATTGAGTTCCAGGTGGTCGGCGTGGACGTCAGCCCCAAACAGGTAGAACATGCGGCATCGGACGTGCCTAATCTCAAGTTTGAGGTGGGCTTCGCGGAGAGTTTCAGCACAGTGGTCCCGCCGGACAATGCGGACCTGGTGACCATTGCCCAGGCCATTCACTGGGTGGACACGGGGAAGTTCTACAGAGAGGTGGAAAAGGTTCTCCGGCCGGGAGGGGCGATGGTTGTGTACGGCTACGGTAACTGTACCATAGACAACCCTCGGGCACAGGAGATTGTATCCAAGGTAACTAAGGTTGTCTTGGTACCGTAAATTCTGGAATAAGTTCTGCAATATTATATCTACACTTTAAGTCCATTTATCTCAGGCATAGTACAATCGTAAGGTCTTTTCTTGTCCTGGGCGGTCGGGTAGCCTGGTGGTTAAAGCGTTAGCTCGTCACGCCGAAGCCCCGGGTTCGATTCCCGACATGGGTACAATGTGTGAAGCCCATTTATGGTGTCCCCCGCCGTGATATTGCTGGAACTTTGCTAAAAGCGGCGTAAAATCAAACTCACTCACTTTTCTTGTCCTTGGTTTCTACATATATATCCAGTTAAAAGGTATTATGTATACACATGTTCTGACATTCCCAAACGGGAGATTCTGTGCCTATCATTTTGGACGCTCTGATTGGTCAATTATGTGGTTTGATTGACAGATGGCAATAGGTTAATTTAGAAGCTTCCACGGTGATTTCACATGGCACAATCCTAGACCTAAAACAGGAGCGACGCCTCCCTATAAACAGACGTTCACGATATCAGAGAAAAGGTCTTCAGCAACCCATGCTTGCCGTAAAAGGCGACTATGGTTGGCGTAAGAGGCGACTAACGGGATCGGGTGGTCATCGTCGCTGACTTGGTTGATGCATGTCATCAAATCCCAATTGCGTGGATCAATGCTCATGATGTCAATCAGGGGATTGTCTGGTCCAGACTCGATTATGTACAGACCGCCGTCATATAGCTGGAATATTGCTGGGTGTGGCGTCAAACAACAAACAAACAAACAAAGATGATTCCTATTTCAGTTCTACTGGAGCACATTGAAGGGCTACTGGGACGATAAGAGGGACCATATCAACACTCACTACAAAGAATTCTCTTTACCCTACCCTGGCTCTTTAAGGTTAGTGGGCATAAAGGTGTTTTTATTTGCTAGTAATATTCCCGTTATGAAACGGCGGCCACCGATCTCCAATACTCACCACAGGCATCGATATTCCTGCTATATAACGGCGGCCATCGATGTCCCACACTCGCCACAGGCAGCAATATTCCTGCTAAATAACGGCGGCCATCGATCTCCAATACTCGCCACGGGAATCAATATTCCTACTATATAACGGCGGCCATCGATCTCCAATACACGCCACAGAGAGCAACATTCCTGCTATATTACGGCGGCCATCGATGTCCCACACTCGCCACAGGCATCAATATTCCTACTATATAACGGCGGCCATCGATCTCCAATACACGCCACAGAGAGCAATATTCCTGCTATATTACGGCGGCCATTGATGTCCCACTCTCGCCACAGGCATCAATATTCCTGCTATATAACGGCGGCCATCGATCTCCAATACACGCCACAGAGAGCAATATTCCTGCTATATTACGGCGGCCATTGATGTCCCACACTCGCCAAAGGCAGCAGTATTCCTCCTATATAACGACGGCAATCGATCTCCAATAGTCGCCACAGACCGCAAAATTCCTGCTATATAACGGCAGCCATCGATGTCCCACACTCGCCACAGGCAGCAGTATTCCTACTTTATAACGACAGCCATCGATGTCCCACACTCGCCACAGGAAGCAATATTCCTGCTATATAACGGCAGCCATCGATCTCCAATACTCGCCACAGGCAGCGATGTCCCTGCCATATAACGGCGGCCATCGATCTCCAATAGTCGCCACAGGCAGCAGTATTCCTACTATATAACGGCAGCCATCGATCTCCAATACTCGCCACAGGCAGCGATGTCCCTGCCATATAACGGCGGCCATCGACCTCCAATATTCGCCACAGGCAGCGATATTCCTGCTATATAAAGGAGGCCATCGATCTCCAATATTCGCCACAGGCAGCGATATTCCTGCTATAAAACGGCAGCCATCGACCTCCAATATTCGCCACAGGCAGCGATATTCCTGCCTTAAAACGGCAGCCATCGATCTCCAATACCCACCACAGACAGAAATATTCCTGCTATATAACGACAGCCATCGATCCCCAATACCCACCACAGCAATATTCCTGCTATATTAACATTTTGACTGCGAGCACCGAGGGGATTTGGTTTGCTCCTTGAATTCCAAGAAATATATGTACATTTATCAAGTTTTGATGGGGCTACAAAGGTTATGTAAACCTTTCTTCACTTCAAGTGGAATAACAAGAATTTCACTTTTAAAAAAATGAGTAGTAAACATTTTTTCATTCATAGTGGCAGGTCATTAACACCGTGAAACTGCTTAGGACCTTGACCTTTCATGGAAGTGTCGGTGCTTTAATAGTGTTTCCCATCAGAAGCAAAATAAAGGCAAGGAAAGATAACTCTTCTGTTAGCATCCATCCAATAATATCAGAACTGATACGAGAACTGGTCTTTGGGCGTAAGGCGGCGAATTACTGATCAACCTGCGAAACGTGTTTCACACGACTCCTAAGAAATAAGTGACATTTTTGATAACTTTTTTCATCATTATCGTCATATTTTGTCAACTAGTACCGTGGTTTAATCAGTCCTAATATTGGTACGTTGGCAGGGAGGAGAGTTTAAAGATTGTCAAGGAATGGACAGTTGACCAGTTCGTTGGTTACGTTTCCTCCTGGTCTGGTTGGCAGTCGTACCTCAATGCACATCCTTCCGCTTCCGACCTCGAAGACATCAGAAAAACGTAAGTAATAAGATGTGGGTACCGTGTGAGGATGATTCTTGTGTCTTAGTCAATTTGGAAATTGACCCTTGAAGATCTGGGTTAGAATAGGTCTTCAGCAACACATACTTGTCATAAGATTATGCTTGTTGTAAGAGTCGACTAAAGGGATCTGGTGATCAGGCTCGCTGACTTGGTTCATGCATGTCATTGTATCCTAACTGCTTGGATCGATGCTCATGATATCAATCACTGGATTGTCTGGTCCAGACTCGATTTTTTGCAGACCGCCGTCAAACAGTAGGAATATTGCATAGAGCGGCGGTTAAACAACAAACAAACAAACAAACAAGCAAGCAAGCGTATAACGTGTAATCATAGTCGTGGTGTGCTGTTAACCTAGTCCTGGACTTATTATAAATAAGCTGTCGTGATATAGCTGGATCATGGCAGACGCGGCGTCACAACACAAATTCAAAACAACAACAGCCGTAGCACTCTGTGAAGCTCTCCTCATTGTATTTCCTGTTTCAGATTGACGGCCTTGTACCAAACCTCGGCTGGGGAAGAATCGAAAGTAAACATATCATGGCCGGTGTTTATGCTGCTGGGTCAGAAACCAAAGGAGTAGGTTGCATGTCGTGTCGTGATATATAACATTAAAGGCAGCATAGGGGGTATACTTAGTACAATGTCGAATATATCACTGCATCCTCTAAATCTCCAGGGCCCGCCATTCGGTAAGACTACACTAAGCCCTGGATCCAGTTCCGGAATTCGCAAATGACCCGTATTTGAATTTCATCAACATTTTACCAACCAATCAAACGTGGACATGAAGGAAAGGATAAGGGAGGTAACTCGTAGTACCTAGAAACCAAAGTCACCGTCACTTTTAAAGGACATGAAGACATCGTTCCCATCAAATATATTTTATAGGGCTTTCTTTTGATTGTCAGTCAGTTTTTCAATGTTGAATTTCTCGCTGTCCCGACTGGCCAACTGAACATTGAGGTTGGTTTGTAACTCGCATTCTGATTGGTACGCCAGACCTCTGGGAATGGATCCAGGTGTAATTGTTGGTTTACCAAAAAGCTAACCAAGAAGATAGCGAGGATGATATCACTGTTGCAGCACGACATGTCGAAGATGAAAGACAAAGAGCGGTTGGCACCGGTAGTGAGTGAGTGAGTATGGTTTAACGCCGCTTTTAGCAATATTCCAGCAATATCACTGCGGGGGACACCAGTAACTGGCTTCACATATTGTACCAATGTCGGGAATCGCTTTAATGCTTTAACCGCTAGGCTACCCGACCGCCCCTTTACACTGGTAGAGCCGCAATGTTGTCACGTCACTGTGGCCAAGGGTTAGTAGGTCTCCGTTTGGTCGAGCATGGGTTTTTTAGACAAGTTTTGTATTTGTTGTTGTTGAACGACGCTTTCAGCAATATTCCAGCTGTATGACAGCGGTTTATACATAATTGAGTCTGGACCAGACAAACCTGTGATTGATATCGTGAGCAATGTTCAAAGCCGTGAGGGGACGATGACATTAATCAAACAACTCAAACGGGCTGACATGCCGATCCAATTTAAGGAACTGAAGACCAGTTGTGTTGTTTTCCCTGATTTTTCAATATGTTGATGCATCAGTTGTATTTATCTTTTGATGTGCCATGTGTCTCTATCTGTTTATTCGAGTAAAAATAATAAACAGTTTTTGTTTGTTGTTTAACGCTGCACTCCTCATCGTTTGCGTCGTATTTCAATGACAGAATGACCGCCTCCGTGGTCTAGTGGTAGAGCTCGTAGAGCGGAAGGTCCGGGGTTCGATCCCCGGCCGCGTCATACCAAAACACGTTAAACGATGGTACCTGTTGTTACCCTGTCTGGCGCTCGGCATTAGGGGCTGAAACAAGGACTGGTCGGCTCGGAGTCAGTATACTGTGTCTGAGTGGCGGGGGCACGGGTGTCCCAGTCGTCTAAGGCGCCGCTATTCGCGAGTCTGACCACCCGATCCCGTTAGTCACCTTTTGCGATAAGCATAGTCGCCTTTTACGGCAAGCATGGGTTGCTGAAGACCTATTCTACCCCGGAATATTCACGGGTCCACTAGCAGTGAGTGATTGGGTGTAACGCCACTTTACAACAGGACATCCCACTTCCAGTTACAACAGGACATCTCAGTTCAATGTGGGAGGAACACCAGAAGTGATGCAGGTCTCAGACGTTTACCACTTCGGTGAAACCCACAAGCACGGGTATGCTGCTGACAAACCTAGAAACATAATCGGGGCGAACCGGGATTCGAACCCACGATCATATTTTTCTGTAAAGCCCAGGTGACGTCAGTCTGCACAGCTAATTACGGTACCTTTCACGACTGGGCCACGCAGTTTTCTTTCGCCCTCGACAAACATAATGTCCACACAAATTGTATACATCCGTTATATCAGCTTCTACCCTTTGGCTTCATATAGAAAACCGCCTCCGTGGTGTAGTGGATTGTGTCTGCCCGGAGAGCTGAAGGTCGGGGGTTCGATCCCTGTCCACGTCATACCAAGAGACGTTAAAAGATGGTACTCGTTGTTACCCTGTCGGGCGCTCCGCTTCAAGGGGATCAAACAGGCCCTGGTCGGCTCGGAGACTGTATACTGTGTCTGAGTGGGGTATTCATGTTAAACTTCAGCATCATATCTGATCGGGCAAGCACTATTAACCGGAAGTATTCCGATACTAGTACAAACACACACACACACATGCACGTCGCTATATGAGTGCAATAACCTTGAACGCGACGTTTAACCTCATTTCACCTCACCTTTGGCAAAACGACTTGAGTGAGTAAGTACGGTTTTACGCCGCTTTTAGCAATATTCCAGCAGTATCACGGAGCGGGACACCAGAAATGGGCGTCACACATTGTGCCCATGTCGGGGATCGAACCCGGGATTTTAGGCGTGACGAGCGAACGCTTTAACCACTAGGCTACCCGACCGCCCCAAAAACTTGTGAACACTATTATTATGTGTTGAGTGACTTGACGTTCTAGGACTGCAAGTTCGAGCCCATATCAAGTCCATGAAGATGCACTTTTCGGAAGTACTTCACGATGTTCAAGTCTTTAAATAGCACATTTACCTTTTTAATAAATTCTTTATTTAACCTACTAACATAAGTCAGTGACAGGGTTTGGGAGTGTTTGTTCTGAAAAAAAACCCCCATTTCCACGAACATTATTACTAGTTTGTCATGAAAAGGTAATTTGACAGTGCGGAAATCTCTTCAAAGAAACGCATGGCGTTACAACCAGATCGGCATTATAAAAAGATAATTTGACTGTGCGGAAATCTTTTCCAAGGAAAACATGGCGTTATTACCAGGTTGGCATTATAAGAAGGTAAATTGACAGTGCGGAAATCTCTTTCAAAGAAAACATGGCGTTACAACCAGATCGGCATTATAAAAAGGTAAATTGACAGTGCGGAAATCTCTTCCAAGGAAAACTTGGCGTTCTTACCTGGTTGGCATTATAAAAAGGTAAATTGACAGTGCGGAAATCTCTTCCAAGGAAAACTTGGCGTTATTACCAGGTTGACATTATATCCGGGTATTACTGTATATAACAGTCCTAAAGTGTACAATATCCTCGAGTACCCCCAAAAGGTTCGAATCCCAAACTCACCCTGATATTGATCCTTAGCCCATCAGCACAATACCCGTGTTTTTGGATTTTTACAGTCGGGGCTTTCCTCCCACAGTAATCACGATGTGATTATGTGTGACAATTGGCTCATACCTCATGCTTGAGCCGCATGAGATTGGATCGGATTATCAGTATCTGTAATTTGCGTGATCGCGTGTCATGACACCCCGGTGGGTGCTCATACTTTCGCTCACTGGTTTGCCTGGTCCATTCTAATATATGTTCATCATCTAGTCGGCAGATTACTTAACACGGCGTTGAGCTAACACTGAACTTGAATATTCTAAACGTCCAGCAAAACCCTCCCACTCACTTCAGTGAATCATGAAACATCAAAGGGTTTTCTGTAATGAACACCTTTTGTATATCCTTAAGGTGTCTTTAAATGCATAGTTTTGCGCCACGTTTAGCAATAAGGCGGTGGACACCAAAAATGGGCTTCACATATTGAAATCAAATCTCGGAATGGTGAGTGAGTATGGTTTTACGCTTTTAGCAATATTCCAGCAATATCACGGCGGGGGACACCAGATATGGGCTTCACACATTGTACCCATGTCGGGAATCGAAACCAGTTCGGTGTGACGAGCGAATGCTTTAACCACTAGACTATCCGACCGCCCTAATAATTGTGAACCACGATCAACGTCAAATGTTAAATATAAGAAAGACCACGGTGTAGGTGTATATGGTTTACCAGCGTTCATAGAAAAACACAAAACACGTTATACAGGTATGATTTAAGGCACAGGCGTTTTTGGCAGAGGTGTTGTTGGTAGAGGTGTTATTGGCAGAGGTGTCTGTTGCACTTGGTTGATGAACAGCATTGCTGGCATAAATATACATTGTCGTGAAGCTGTCGCTTGCCAACTGTCGGAAACCGTTTAATAATCTCACAGTACTGTAATGAATAAAACAAAATTCCCTTTTAAATCATTTGGTTAAAAGACAATTTAAAAAAACCATAAAGTCAATGGCAAAAAATATTTGAAAATACAACTAAAAGTATAAACGAACTCTACAAAGAATTTTCTATGTGTAAACAACAAATAAGAATGTTATATAAAACAGTTTGGTGGAAGGATTTAATTCTCTTGTTTTAAGTTATATATTCATACCCCCAAAAAGGACTCGCAACATTTTTTTAAAACTGAATTCTGAAGTCTTTGGTTCGAGAATCCGAAAACCAAACTGTGCAACAATATTCGCCTTACTGTCAAATTACCATTAGGGTGTTAAAAAACCGAAACTACGTGAAGATCCGTGTTAGAAATCTTTTTTTCAGCAACACATGCTTGTCGTAAGGACGACTAACAGATCGGGTGGCCATGTTCGCTGACTTGGTTGATTCATGTCATCGTATCCATTTGCATCGATAAATGCTCATGATATCGATCACCTGTTTGTCAGGCCCAGACTCGATTTACAGATTGCCAACAGCAATAACTAAGATAAAATACGTCCCACTGTGGGTCGAGGATTACCTGGTGAGGTTTGCAGCTAAGTGTGTAATGAGTTACTCCCTCTTGGTTGACGTACTTCCCCGCAAAACAGTCCTGTAATACAGAAACAACGCATGGTGAACAGGGCACCCTCGTAATCCAGGACTCCTTTAACTCAGAAACTCCGTTTACTGGACGATTCGGAACGAAGCAACATAATTAGGAGATTATAGAGTGGTGCCCGGAGACCGAAAGATCAGTGGTTCGATCATCTGGCCGCGTCACACCCAAAAAAGGTTACAAGGTGGTTCTGTTTTAATGTTCGGGTGGTGGAGGTGGTGGTAGTGAGATAGCTTAAAGGAGGCTTGTACCTAAAATGTTCGGATTGTAACGGAGGTAATATTTTTCCCTGCCTTGACTTTGCTTCTGATTGGAACGTTTTTGGCACGCACGCACACACACACCAGTACAATACTCTCGAACACGACCTTTAACCCCATATCACCCACCCAAAGAGGATTGCTCCGTTATGATTTGTTAAACCGGTCGGATTAATTCGTAATTATTGTCATACCTCATTATCAGAACAGAGTATGTCGTCATCGCACGTTTTGTCGTACTGTGAACTGTAAACATCTTTGCAGTAGGAGCAGGTGATCCGGGCAGCCCTTTTACTGTTGTCCGTGGTTGCTAGGCAACACACAAGGGAGACTAGAAAACAAATTAAATGGTATTTTGACAATGACTCACCATTTCGCGAACACCTGGTGCCATCACTATGGTCACTTGGTGGTGATTCATAAACACATGTGTCAAATATAGAGCGATTCGTTCAATGAATTCTGCTTTCGGCAAATGTGATAATTGAAATGGTCTCGTTGCTTGTATTTACCACGAAAGACAGAAACCAAACTAACTATGTATGTTTCAAGCCAAACATCAATCAGCAAAAACAAGAGTATGTGATTGGGTGAGTATGTTTTACGCCGCTTTTAGTAATATCCCAGCAATATCACGGCCGGGGACACCAGAAATGGGCTTCACACATTGTACCAATGTCGGAATCGAACCCGGGTCTTCAGTGTGACGAGCGAACGCTTTAACCACGAGGTTTCCCCACCCCAACAAACAACATGGTAGTAAGAAGTAATAAGTCTGAAACAACAAATGTTAGGTTCATTTAATAATACTGACAATAAGAAACCTAATATCAATGCCCCATATTTGTAGTTAGGTTTGGTATTATAGAAGTCGTGGTCTGGACCCGTTAGTCCTGAACCCGTTACTTCGGATCCCGTTACTTCGGATCCCGTTAGTTCGGTAGTCCTGATTTCCAGAGAGTGCTGTGAGTATCGTCTGTAACGTCTATGTTGGACACTACACAGTCCCATGATACATTTATACGAAAATCGCATCCTGGCACGACCAAGGGTCGCAATCTTAGGACACTTGGCTTAGCTACCCATGCTCCCTGCAGGTGAAATATGTTGACATATGTAAATGTTAGTTACCTAGTATCAGGGGAACCAGTCCGTGACCCGGCATAGCGTTGTTAAGAGCTCTGTAGTCGTGCTGGATAAGTTAGCATATGTAAAAGATAAGAAACACCATACTTTGCTTGACCTGGTGTTATTTATAGAAGCCTACAACGAACACGCACGCACACATAGACAAACACACACATGTATGTATGTATGTATGTATGTATGTATGTATGTATGTATGTATGTATGTATGTATGTATGTATGTATGTATGATTGTACGTATGTATGTATGTATGTATGTATGTATGTATGTATGTATAAAAGGCAAATAAATAAAAATACATATATGCATATGCGTTTCTATTTGTGCACGCACGCACGCATGCACGCACGCACGCACGCACACACGTACGCACACACACACACACACCATCAGTGCAACCCCCAACACTATTAAATTAAGCGTCTACCCGGAGATCGGAAGGCCGGTGGATCGATCCCCTGATCGCGTCACACAAAAAGAAGGTACTTGTTGTTACCCTGTCTGGCCCTCGGCATTACGGGGATAAAACTAGGACTGGTCAGACCGGAGTCCGTATACTGTGTCTGAGTGGGGTATACATGTTAATTTGCGACTGGAATCTTCAAGGGCCAGCACTATAACGTCGGCATAAATCCGGACCAAACTGCCGTTCGAAAAAATGTATACACTCGAATTTCACTTAAAAAACAATCGTGATCAAAACGTTACAAGGCTGACAAGGCTGAAAACGAATGGTAGCCGGAACACTGGAATCATAAGGTCCAAAATACAACTATGATACCAGTATCAAATACATCAGCGTCGAAAAACCATTTTTGTTTATTTTATTTTTGGCCACCATCAAACCCGGGTGTATACTTTAGCACACAAACACAAAGCCACAAACACACGTGCATGTACGTTGATATAGAAGTGCAATAATCTTGGACCCAACCCCACCTCCCATGTTATATAAACACATCATTTAAAACAATGTAACATTATTGTCCAGGTAGACGGCATTGTTGTCTAACATACGTATGTAATGTTTGCCTCGAACAAAAAATATCTTTTGCATCTGTTCACTGGATTATTCATGATCTGCCCTCGCTACTTTTAATGTATTTTTAATGCGAAATGGAACCTGTTTTAAACGTAGTGAAAACATTTCGATTTAGTCAATCTTACGATCTTGGTGTGGACGAATTTGTTGATAATCTAATTTGTAAACTGCACTATCAATATGTGTGGCTATATCGTGTTCTGAAGCTGTCATCTACAGGTTCCTTAATAGGCGACCGCCTCCGTGGTCCAGTGGTAGAGCGTCCGCCCGGAGAGCGGAAGGTCCGGGGTTCGATCCCCGGCTGCGTCATGCCAAAAGACGTTAAAAGATGGTACTCGTTGTTACCCTGTCTGGCGCTCGGCATTAGGGCTAAAACAAGGACTTGTCGGCTCGGAGTCATGATCAGTATACTGTGTCAGAGTGGGGCATTCATGTTAAACTGCGGCATGGTATCTCAGTGAGCTAGCACTATAAATCGGCATCAGTCCGGACTAGTACAAGCAGCCACACACACACACGTACATGCACTTCGCTACATAAGTGCAATAATCTTGGACGCGACGTTAAACCCCATTTCACCTCACCTCACTCCTTCATAAGCTTATCGTAGAGGCCTGCTATTTTTAATCTTCATATCTGTACCAAGCTTTGAGTCAACGACTACAAAGCCACAGTGTAAAGTATGACATTGGAACCACCCTTTGTGGTGATATTGACAGGTATGTGCTTTCATTAAACGTCATAGTACAGTCGTCAGATTACAGTTGTCAGATTACAGTTGTCAGATTACACAATTCAGCTGAGCCGTGGTTCGAATAGGTCCTACGGCCGCTTTCTGCAAAGCGGGCGTAGCTCTGAGACGATCGTAGCTACTACACTATAAAATACGGAGGCACGGGTGGCCCAGTCGTCTAAGACGCAGCGATTCGCTGTGCAGAGATGCGTCCCTTGGGCACGCCAGAAACCTATGATTGTGGGTTCGAATCCTGACTCGCCCCGATTATGTTTCTAGGTTTGTCAGCACCATACCCGTGCTCGTGGGTTTCACCGAAGTGGTAAACGTCTGAGACCTGCATCACTTCGGGCTTTCCTCCCACATTACGCTGACACGCCGCGATATAACTGTAATACTGTTAAAAGCGACGTTAAACCCAACTCACTCACACTCACTATACAATATGCTTATGACAGTCTTAGCGCTAAGATGACCTTACGGAACGTGACCCTGCAACCTACGTTTGCCGTCCGAAGCGATTTAATGGATTGAATGGTCAGGCTTGGTGATTTGGTTCAATGTATCGAAGTGTATCGACGTTGTTCATGGTGTCAATCACTGGACTGTCTGGTCCAGGCCTGATGTTTTACAGTCTGCCGCCGTATAGCTGAACTATTGTTGAATGTGGTGTGATCGACAGACTATTCAAATTGAAACGGGCTTAGCATAGCATCTTAAACAGTATGTACTACTCAAAAGACGTTAAAGAACACACGACTTGTTCATATGGGCATAGTTATGCCGTGATATAATATCGCACAGTTAGAATATATTTAAATCATGACACAACAAACTCTAATATGATAAAACTAATTTGGTTACTGTCGACATACATGTATTTATGAATCGGGAAATGTAGAATACCATTCGAGTGAGTGAGTGAGTTCGATTTTACACCCCTTTAATATTCCCGCAATATCACGTCGGGGGACACCAGAAATGGGCTTCACACCTTGTAACCATGTCAGGAATCGAACCCGGGTCTTCGGCGTGACGAGCGAACGCTTTAACCACTTTGCTACCCGACCGCCCCAAAAACATTCGAACATAAATAAGGATGAAAATATACAGCATCTCCTCACCTCTCGTGGACAGTACATATTTCTGAATAATAGAGTCGTACATTAACCTGTTCTCATTTCTATACATGAAACGATTTTCTTTTTGACTAGGCCTTACTCTAATGGCCAGAGTCTCTGTGGTTGGAGGTCGCTTATCTGGAAGACAGGTCAAGAATGTAAGAGAACCTTTCACCTTTCCTTTTTCAGATACGTTAGGTCATGTACAGACAGGTCTTGCCTTTGAAGTGAAATGGGGTTAAACATCTCGTTAGAGATTATTGCACACTTATAGCGACGTGCGTGCGTGTTTGTGTGGCTGCCTGTACTAGTATTTACTTGCTAGCCCACTGAGATACCATGCTGCAGTTTAACATATATACTCCACTCAGACACATTATCCGAGCCACCCAGTCAGGGTAACATCAAGTACCAAAGTTTAATGTCTTTTAGCATGACGCGGCCGGTGATTGAACCACCGACTTTTCGTGACCCGGGCAGACACTCTATCCACTACACAAGAGGCGGGTTTTCTATATGAAACTAAAACGGTAGAAGCTGATATAATGGATGTATACACTTTATGTGGACATTATATTTGTCGAAGGCAAGAGCCCAGTCGTGAAAGGTACCGTAATTAGCTGTGCAGAGTGACGTCACTTGGGCGTGCCAGAAATATATTATTGTGGGTTCGAATCCCGGTTCGCCCCGATTAAGTTTCTAGGTTTGTCAGCAGCACACCTGTTCACATGGTATTCATCTACGTGGTAAACGTCCAAGACCTCCATCACTTCGGGCTGTCCTCCCACTTTAAGCTAACACGACGTGATATAACTGGAATACTGTTAAAATTGGCGCCAAACCCAAATAACTCACAACAAATACTATTTCAATGCCCCCCCCCACACACACACAGACAAATGTAGTATGTTGTAAGCAGTTAAATTATCTGAGAGAGCCCTTCCCTTCTCTAGAAATGCACGTGAAGTGACCAGACTGAGAGCATGTTGTTTGGGAGGATTCTTTCATTGAATACGACACGATAGATGAGGAAGCGTGCTGCCATGTCATGCATGGTGGTTTTAGACTAAGAGGCGAGTTTTAAATCAGAACTCTGGATTCGTTAGCCATAGGGGGTAAATGACTTGTTTGTTTTTTAATTCATGCTTGTTTGTTGTGAGACGCGTTGAAGATGACAGAGAGTGGTCCCTACTGCTACTCCTGCGACAGCGTCAACTTCCCCAACGAATGTGAACACGTGGAGCTGTGTGAGACAAGGCAGGTAAGACGACTTACACACAATACCGAGTGACAGACTGTTCTATTCCGAAGTTGCCATCCATATTGTTTTATGTTCCTCATCCCGATCTTCAGATTCAAAGGAAGCGGGGTGGACAGCCTAATGATGTTATTACTAAACTGCCGGACAAAAGAAAGTTTAAATCCATGTTTGATGATGACTAAAAATAAAACAAAGAAGAAATGGTTACTCGATGGTGATGTAATTGATGCGGGTGTAGCAGGGCTTGGAGTCATCCCACGGATGACATCCTTACCTTGCCAGCTTGCTGCGTGATTAACCTCGTTGGTCATGTGGACAAGGCGTCCGACCTCTGATCAGAAGGTCCGTGCTTCGAATCCCATCACGGGCTCGGGAATTTGATGGCCTCGGGTGTCAGGCGATATTACATGCATCATATCAATGAGTATCCTACAATTACAGGTAACGTGTACATGACGTCGAACGTGGGGGTCGCGAGCAAGTATGGTTTTACGCCGCTTTTAGGAATATTACAGCAATATCACGGCTGGGGACACCAGAAATGGGCTTCACACATTGTACCCATGTAGGGAATCGAACCCGGGCCTTCTTCGTGACGAGCGAACGCTTTAACCACTAGACCACCCCCACCACCCCACAATACAGAGTAAGGACAGGTGAGGTGAGGTGAAATGGGGTTTAACGTCGAGTCCAAGATTATTGCACTTATATAGCGACGTGCATGCACGTGTATGTGTTTGTGTGGCTGCTTGTACTAGTCCGGACTGATGCCGATTTATAGTGCTAGCACACTTAGATACCATGCCGCAGTTTAAAGGGCAAGTTCACACGGAAATGAACCTTTTTTTCTTGTACTTTTTCCACATTAAAAGTGTTAACATAGAAGTGTCATAGACAAAAATATAAAAACATCATATTTAATTAACATATTTTTTGCACTAAAACTATTTATATTTTTCACATTTACCAAGTGTTCTATTTCCATAACAAAAACACCATGGCTTATGTCCCTTGCAATATGACGTCATTGGTGCCAATTGATAAACATTATGACGTCATCATGCTTTGTTAGAGCCGCTTCACGTGGTGTAGGTACAGTTTTGTGATTCTAGCATCTCAGATGCCATCCAGAATTGTGTTATGCTAAGTCACCACTGCGCCGGAGTGTGTCGTAGACCATGTTGTTTTACCGCAAACTGGTCCTTGATATCTTTTGCGTTGAGAATAGACAGGGACCCAGTTGAATTGGCACCAATTACGTCATAATCTAAGGGGGATAACTCAGGCCTATTTCGCTCGTAAAACGAAGGCCTCATAACGGCATATCACTTTCACACTATTGTGAGCTTCCTACTTTCACTGTGAAAAAAATGAGTGTATATTGTCAAACACAGATACTAACTAATTCTAAAATTGCGTTTTGTTTAGAAAAAGAAAGAAAGTGATTTTTGCGTGTACACTTCCCCTTTAACATGAATACCCCACTCAGACACAGTATACTGACTCCGAGCCGACCAGTCCTTGTTTTAGCTCCTTAATGCCGAGCGCCAGACAGGATAACAACAAGTACCATCATTTAACGTCTTTTGGCATTACGCGTCTTAGGATCGAACCCCGGACCTTCCGCTCTCCGGGCGGACGCTCTACCATTAGACCACGGAGGCGGTCGAGTAAGGACAGAGTCAAGCAGGTCTTGTCATGAACAATTTAAGTGTATACTTTCTTTCACCCCGCAAGTGTGTTAGTAGTTTTTGGTATCAGGAAATAATAAGCATAATTTACCAGAATCAGAATTTATGTTTCATCGTGTCAGCCTCTTCGCCTATAACCCTAAGAAAATAACCTTTACAACTGTCTCTCATTTTGCCTTGTAGGTGTGTTTTACTCAACGTTACACAAGGTCAGATAACATGACTGTCTACCGTATGGGATGTCGCCCGTCAACGGTGAGTACACAGACCTATTCTACCCCGGAACTTCACGGGTCGTGGATAATGGTAACTATTTGGAGCAAGACCGAGAGTTCCGTTCCTATTTGTCCTTGCAGGAGTGTGAGCCAGCTGGTCGACCAGACACCTGCTTATTATGCTGCAACAACAGCCAGTGCAACAGCCTCTTGTGTGATGAATATGGTAAGACTGAAAAAAACACCTTCTTACCTACCAAATGTCCGGCCGGAGAGCCTTTAACCAATATGAGTTTCTATTCCGCGCCAAATTCTGTTTATACATGTAAGATAGCAAGGCGATAAATCACAAAGGACAATGAAGAACGAAGTGTGGTTTATTTCACGATAAAACATTGTTCTATCATGACGTAATGCCTGGCGATTCCAACATGAGCTCGTGACTTGATGACGTCGTAAATTGGACGACGTTATTTTTTAGAGGGAAGTGTCCAGAGAGAGTAGTTCCTCATATATGTAGCTGGTCAACGCAGGAGAACGCAATGGCCGAACGATCGTACCCAAAGTATACCAAACTTAACCCCCCTCTACATAAAAATGGAGTTGTCCGACATTGCCGAGGTTGGATTGTATTCAGGGATTGTATTAAAAAAATTGTACAATTTATTGACATCCCAGAAAGGCTGTGCAATATGTATATATGTTATATGGCAAATACCAGTGTTATTGAACAGACAACCACCCCTCGAATCTCGTTGAACACTCCCTTTTCCTAAGATTAATATCATAGAAAAACGAAATTGTTCCAGCACTGCCCAGCGTTAATTATTATATAGTAGTTGCTTGGTTGGTTTGTTGTTTAACGCCGCACTCAGCAATATTCCAGCTATATGAGGGCGGTCTGTCAATAATCGAGTCTGGACCAGACAAACCAGTGATTGACATGATGAGCATGGATACACGCAATTGGGATACGATGTCATGCATCAACCAAGTCAGCGAGTGTGACCACCCGATCCCGTTAGTCGCCTTTTACGACAAGCATAGACGGCTTTCACGGGAAGCATGGGTTGGATTTTCACGGGTCTTTTTATCAAGGAGACTTGGAGTAATAAGTATTATTGGAATATGCTTCATTTTATTATTTCATAAAGCAGTCTTAAATGTTTAGATCAATACAGACATAATTACAGTATGAAAGTCGCCCAATGCTTGTCATAAGAGGCGACTAACGGGATCGGGTGGACAGGTTCCCTGACTTGGTTGATAGCATCCCAAATGCGGAGATCTATGCTCATGATGTCAGTCACTGGATTGTCTGGTCCAGACTCGACAGTGTGGAAGAATTCTTTCTGGTCGGTCAAATATTCCTCCACATCACCAATGGAGCATCGATCCACGCAATTGGGCTGCGATGACATGCATCAACCAAGTCAGCGACGATGACCACCCGATCCCATTAGTCGCCTCTTACGACAAGCAGAGTCGCCTTTTACGGCAGGCATGGGTTGCTGGAGACCTATTCTAACCCGGATCTTCCCGGGTCCTATTATATAGGTAAAACGCGTGTAAAGACAATGTGGTTTAAGTGATTATGTTTTGCATATACATAGATATGGCCATCACTACAATAAACAAATATATTTTCAAATGTTTTCCAGCGGCTTTACATCGTCCCTGCTACAAATGTGATGATCTCCTACATCCAGGAGATTGTGAGGTCATTACCGAATGTGACCTCAAACACGAGGTGAGTTGAAAGGGGTTTTAAAGTTGCGTTCAAGATTATTGCACTTATATAGCGATGTGCGTGCGTGCGTGCGTGCGTGCGTGCGTGCTTGTAGTAGTCCGGACAACACACCTACAAGACAAAATGAGAGACAGTGCGTGATGAGTTCTTTCTAAGGGTTACAGCCGAAGAGGCTGACGCGATAAAATATAATAAATTCTTATGTTTGATAAACTATGATATCATCAGGAAATTGGAGTAAAGTAAGTCTTCTGATAACTTGTTGATTGTTTGTTGTTTAAAGCTTCCATCGGATGAAAACGAAACATTCTGAAAAACAATACAGAGGTTGAAATCAATATAATACTGTCTCTGTAACGATATGCATACTTGTGGCTTTAATTATTTCCAAAATAAACAAATTTAATGTTGAAATTTTCTAGCACCAGCTTCTGATCTTATGTTACTTTTCATATTTCAGAAATGCTTCATGGAGAAAGTTTTAACCGACACCTATAATCTGCGATATAACGTTGGCTGTTTGCGATCTCACGTGAGTTGAAGTACGACGTTACCAACAAGGTGGGGGGGGGTTGCGTTCGCGAATTATGTAATACGGAATTGTAGTTTTGCGATTCTGTCAACATTCAAGCTATAGTTTTCACAGCTATTGTCTTTTGTTGATGTTGGTTGGTTTGTTGTTTTACGCCGCACTCGGCAATATTGAGCAATTGGGATCGATGACTGGCATCAACCCGATTGTAATAACACGGGCCTTACCCCACGAATTGAATCAAATCACTGGAGCACCTTGATTAAAAATATGAAAAGATTCGCAAAATATCTGTCGACGCCCAGGTGACTGAACACATCCTTTGCAAATTCTGCAGCCGACCGAAATCTGCACGTTGAAATCCATGTAATTTACGAACCGGAAGTCTACTTCGTTACGCTACTTTGATTGGATGATGCATAGACTCGTTAGTCCAGCCAAAATGTAACTCCGGAATTCCAGCCTAGTTCGGCAAAGGTGGAAACTGGCCTTTTACAGTCAGTTAACTCTATTGCATCGAGAAGATGCCGTTAGTCGCCTCTTTCAACAATTATGGGTTCCTGAAAACCAATTCTAGCCCGGATCATTTGGACGCACTGCGAAGTTGAAGACCAGCCCCAGGGTCTGACACAGATAGATACCGTAATCAGCAACAGAATCCCCGCGCAACTGGGGCATATATGAAATACTGCTCATAGCGGCGTTAACCAACTCACATAATAACATCCAATCCTAATTAGATATTTACGACAAGCATGGTTCACCACTGGGTACATTCTGTTGGAAGCTGTTGCTTTATGGTTGTTGCAGGTGTGTGATGCGCTACAGGCTCAACTCCAGAGAGGGAGGCGGGATCATGTGATCACTCAGATTTGCGCAAGCTGCTGCGATGGTACCAACTGTAACAACGTCGACTGCGACCACGCAAACTAATGAATTATTACGTCAAACTACAAATGTATATTTCAGTGAAGATATTCTAACTTAATTAAAGGACTGTGAACGTTCTTTTTTTTATTTGTTTACCTTTCCCAAAAGGTCAAACCGTTAATTATATGCCGCCAATATTATGCTTATCTGCTAAGGCAACTACATGTACGTGAGAATAGCAGGGCTAAACGTCGTGGAAAACTAACCAAGGGCAATGAACCTGTCCACAACTCTGATGTCGCCATGGCTGCAACGCATAGCTGTGGACTTCCTCCGTATTGACCAGATTTGGTCATATTTCCACCTCTTCTCAAGCTTGAAGAAAGAACTGTCTTTGATATCTACGGTGTGAGGTGAAATGGGGTTTAACGTCGCGTCCAAGATTATTGCACTTATATAGCGACGTGCGTGCACGTGTATGCGTGTGTGTGTAACTGCTTGTACTAGTCCGGACTGATGCCGATTTATAGTGCTAGCTCACTGAGATACCATGCCGCAGTTTAACATGAATACCCCACTCTGACACAGTATACTGACACTGACCGACCAGTCCTTGTTTTAGCCCCTTAATGCCGAGCGCCAGACAGGGTAACAACTAGTACCATCTTTTAACGTCTTTTGGTATGACGCGGTCGAACCCCTGACCTTCCGCTCTACGGGCGGACGCTCTACCACTAGACCACGGAGGCGGTCTTGATATCTACGAATAGTGCAAGGATATCTGCGTAGTATGGTGGCAGATGTACTCGCCAACCTGTGGTTAAGCAAACGCTAAAATGAATGTCACAAAGAATGAATGACACCTGGAGACATAACTGATTTTCAGTGATCCATCAGTCAGGTATACCCGTACTTTGCTCGTAGACTTGTGGTGTGTGTACACCCTCTACAACACACACACAGGTAATATGTTCAGGTATTCATCCCGGGGAGTTGAGAATGCAATTTCCATGCATACTGGTCCGTAACCAGGGTTATTAATTGATCGCGCGTAGGCAACAAAACATGATTTGCAAATGAGGGGAGGAGAATGTTTACCCCATTCGCGAACACTGGTGTCATCTCTGATTTTCAGTGATCCATTTATATCATTTTCACCGCTACCTTGCCTTTTTAGGCCAATGCGATCTGTTTCGACTGAAAGCCGAGAGTGATCACTGTGGCGTTGACGTTTTGAAACAAATGTGGAGGCAGACTTGAATGGACATATCTGTGACAAGACAAAAAACAATACAAATGGTCCTCAGTTACCTACTATATAAATAACAGATCAATTTGACTTGCCTTTGCATGTGTTTGTGACTGCCCAATACGCAAGACAATTATAACATTGACAGAAAAATCCATCTACGTACATAATCCTTGTCTCATTTTGTTGCATTAACCTTAATGCTAAGGCATGTTAGGTATTGTTGATGCCACATGTTTCATACCTTGTATTGCCTTTTTCTGGGTTAACCTCTGCATTTCAGTTTGAAAATGAACACGTGACAAAAAATGGGGATCTCTGGATTGAATTTGCTAAAAAATATATGTTTGGCGTTGCTAGTTATATACTCTCTTATGGCTTTGTTTCAGTTTCGGATGGTATTACCTTACTGACATAAATCTGTGTGGGATAGTGCAGATAATAATTTCGCATGGACATTATTTTTTTCACCAGGTGGAAGTCTTGGTTAGAATAGGTCTTATGCACTCTATTCTAGTTGTATCCCCACAGTAGATCTAAATTTGTTCCTAGCAACTAATGCTGGTCGTATCCAAGAAGATATTCCGGACCTATGCTGATAAAAAGGAGGGCTTCATGGATGGGACGATCAGGTGATTTGGTTGATTGCGTGCCATCGTTCTCCAATGAATTATTATTGACTATTATTATTATAATTATTATTATTATATATGACTCGATTATTTGCAGGCCTTCGTTATATAAACGGAATATTGTGGCGTTAAGCCAAAAAGAATATTTTTTAAAATCTTTATTTCCTTTTAACAATACACCAATCAGGATAATCAGTTTTTGGGGTTATACAGAGTTTGTTTGGCAGGTATTTTACCAGCGTTGCAGTTGTCACTTGTACAGCAATATCTGCAAGTCGTGGCTGACGTCAGGGTGGTTGGGTCAAGGTCCACACACTCGCTCCTGTCAGATGTCTGCTGATACCACTGCTTGTCGCATTCGTTTTGATTGACGCACCTGCAGAACGACGATTTCGGTTAATTTCGAGTAACAGTTATTGTTTGGCACTGTGACGGAACTGAACTTGTATTGGTTAATCAATAAAAACTCGCTCTTTTACAAATCGGACGTGGGACGGCAATAGAACCATGCAATAGCTGCTTTCGGTCATTATGGCGGCCGAAACCTGTTACAGAAGGTTCATGCACAATGTGTAACCTCCACTTAATTTGTACTCCAAACTTGAGTTAGTGAGTGAGTTGGGTTGAACGCCGCTTTTAACAGAATTCCAGCTATATCACGGCGTATCAGCTTAAATGTGGGAGGAAAGCCCGAAGTGATGCAGGTCTTAGACGTTTACCACTTTGGTGAAACCCACGAGCACGGGTATGGTGCTGACAAACCTAGAAACATAATCGGGGCAAACCAGGATTCAAACCCACAATTATAGGTTTCTGGCGTGCCCAAGAGACGCAACTCTGCGGAGGGAATTGCGGCGCCTCAGATTAGACCATCCTTCTTTCATCTTATTATAGTCATGCAGTGGGAAGTCGTGGTCAAAAATGGTCCACAGCAACCTATGCTGGTCCAAAGAGGCAACTAAATGGTCAGTTTTCTGTGACTTGGTTGGTTGCATGTCATTGTACAAAACCGCGTGGATCGTTGATCCCGATACTTACAAGTCGCCGCTTTCAGCTGTAATATTGTGGAGTACTGTAATCAAGGCCAGTGGTTGTATTTATGTCTATGTCTGTTCACTGTTGCGGCGTAAAACAACAAACAAACAAAACAAACAAACATACTAAGCACACTCGTTCACTAAGATACAAAAACAGTGACTGTGTGATGGTTGCCCAACAGCATCGTCAGAAATATCTCACGTATATCGGGAGTTGCATCTGGACCTCACAATACAGTGTGTATTACACAGCGGAAGTGAGTTGGTTTGTTGGTTTGTTGTTTAACGCCGCACTCAGTACTATTCCAGCTATATGACAGCGGTATGAAAATAATCAAGTCTTGACCAGATAATTCAGAAATTGACATCATAAGCATCGATCCACGCGATTGGGATCGATGACATGCATCAACCAAGCCAGCGAGCCTGACCACCCGATCCTGTTAGTCGCCTCTTACATCAAGCACAGTCGCCTTTTACGGCTAGCATGGGTTGCTGAAGCCCTATTCTAACTCGGATCTTCACGGTTCCAGCGGAAGTGAGCTCCCTTGTCATCCGGCAATGATGCCGCAGAACCAGATATCAAGCACTGTAACCAGCAGATTCCCATTCTCCTGAACTAGACTGTTAGAAATATTGTTGATAACACTACGAAATATGGGCATACCTTTTTATATAGTTGGTTGTGCCATCTATATGTTGTTCAATGTCAGTCATGCAGAAATTTGCCCCAGCTGGACACGGGGCTGCATGAGGTATATATATTTCCGGCAGGGTGCAATATCTACCGTCGTCAACGCTACCACACTGGTAGCAGGTACGGTGTACTGCTTGAGGTGCCTTAGATGTGTGTGCAGCAGTAGAGGTAGATGCAGCCGTAGATGTAAGTGTAGTAGTTGTAGTTGCAGCAGTAGATGTAGGTGTAGTTGTAGGTGTAGTTGAAGGTGCAGCCGTAGATGTAATTGTAGTAGTCGGTGTAGCAGTAGATGTAGGTGAGGCAGTAGAAGTAAGTGTAGTAGTTGTCGGCGTAGCAGTAGATGTAGGTGAGGCAGTAGATGCAGGTGCGGTTGTAGGTGCAACAGTAGATGTAAGTGTAGTAGATGTAGATGCAGCAGTAGATGTATGTGCAGCAGTAGAGGTAGATGCAGCAGTAGATGTAGATGCAGCAGTAGATGTAGATGCAGCAGTAGATGTAGATGCAGCAGTAGAGGTAGATGCAACGGTAGATGTATGTGCAGCAGTAGAGGTAGATGCAGCAGTAGATGTAGATGCAGCAGTAGAGGTAGATGCAACGGTAGATGTAGGTGCAGCAAAAGTTCTAGGTGCAGCAGTAGATGTAAGTGTAGTAGTTGTCGTCGTAGCAGTAGTTGTAGGTTTGGTAGTAGCAGTGACAGACGCCTGGGGTGTCATCCCTGTGGTTCTAGTGCCTACAATGGAAAATAACTCGAATATCAAGTGACGGTGCCAGTGTAAGCTACCTACTCATAGCCCTGTGTATATGGATACCAGACAATACAGCGATTGACATCATGAGCATCGATCCATGCTATTGGGATACGATGACATGCATGAACCAAGTCAGCGAGCCTGACCACCCGATCCCGTTTGTCACCTCTGACGACAAGCAAGCATGGGTTGCTGAAGACCTATTTGACCCCGGATCTTCACGTGTGACACTGTAAGAACGTGTTATAGTGCTCTCCATGTACAGCGCTTAAGTCTGCGCCAGGTTAGAGCCTAACTCTCTTATTGAAGATAGAGATAGAGAGAGACAGAATGCATCGATAAAGGTTCAAATTTCGCAGTCTTTCTGATGCTTTGTGTAACACAATGGACGATGCCAGTTTCCTCCCTTGTTACATCACTTAATGCAAAATCGGAATGTGTCATATTCAGGTTGCTGGGTCTCTGTGTTTATGGGATTTAAATGCGGAAAGAAGCAGACATATTCCAGTATGAAACACTTTCATTCTCTTCATAGGATACTTTATGTACAGTATATGATGATAAAGTGTGACAGGAAAATCAAACGCAAGGTGAAAATGACATGTGGAAGGTGTAAGACTGATTCGAAATATATTTAATGGTAATTAAGGTCGGATAAATCTTGAGGTCAGATACAAATACAATTTTGTCAGACCTGCTGTCTTGTAAAGCAAAACAGATGACTGCAATGCAGTTACACACGGACAATAGTTGCATTTTCGCCACATTTCTACAGAGACAGCTAAAGAAGGATAAGATCAATTACCGCAGGTGGTAACTAATATCTCCTTTGATGATAGCCTCTTTCTTTGCACCCTCAGGATATTGACATGCATTGAAATGAACAGATTTCCTAATATTTATTAGTTAAAATGTTCACTTTTAAGAGTTTATTACTTCAGTCGGACAATACAAATTATATATGTATGGATGACTGAAAGTCAGTGATGACACCAGGTGTTTGCTGAAGGATTATGTCCTGCTCTACCGGTAGCACCACCAACACAATTTGCAAAAAATCCTAAGTGTTCGTTGGTTGCCAAAACACGGCCAGGTATTAACCCGGTTTACGCACCAGTGTACACTCCAGTAGCATTCTCAACTCCCCGGGATGAATACCTGAACACATATTACCTGTCTGTGTTGCATAGGGTGTACACACACCACACGTCATCGGGCAAAGCTTTGATAAATCTGGAAGATGGCACATCTGGGGTGCGCACAGTTCGCTGTTGTCTTTACACGGAGATGCTGAAACAATAAAACACGAACATTGGATGTGTGATCAAGCAATCCGAACTGAGTTTCAAGAGACAAAAAGAGTTGCGTGACGTTTGTACGACTTTAATCAAATGCAAACGAGTTAGGACTGTTAATCGTCCGGAGGCTGGTACTTCTTCAGATTTGATTGACAGGATATGTTTTCGGTAATTGCCTCCAAACACGCTAACCCCATGAAGATACTGGTTGGAATTTGTTTTCAGAAACCCATGTTTGCCGTGAGAGGCGGCTAACGAGATCGGGTGGTCAGGGTCGCTGACTTAATTGCTACATGCTGTCATATCCCAATTGCATAGATCGATGCTCATGATGTCAATCACTGGATTGTCTGGTCTAGACTCGATGATAAACAGACCGCCGTCATATAGCAGGACTATTGCTGAATATTCTTTCAAAATACGAGGCAGTCTGCTTTAGGGGACGTAAACGGTACTCATCATACTGTATGACTACTTTTTCAATAGTATTTCTGACTATTGTAATAGCTAATACGCCCACGATAGTCATCCCTGCTGTTTGGCGGCTTTTTACCCAATTCACACAGTAACCCATTAACAGAAGAGCGGGCAATATCGTGTATGAATATATATATAACTCACCGGTTGATGGATATTGGGTTGTTGTTGAAGCTGTGAGGTGGGCGTTCTGTGTGTTGTCGGTGCCTAAATCAAACAGAAAAGTGTTTTACATGTAGCTCACCTGGATCATTCCAACTTCGTTTGAAGGAAGGACGTATTTTATGTTAAATCAGAAGCAACAACAGAGGCCATAGGACACCCATCACCATGCATGTGAGCATCGCGGACAAGTAGTCACAGTTTATGTCCAAATATGAAGTAATGAGCTAGATTGAATTTCGAAGTGACGCTGTAACATCTTGAACTTTCAATCCTGCATGCATCGATAAAAGTTTACATTTCACAGTCTTCCTGACTCTTCGTATAACACAATGGACAATGCCAATTACCTCCCTTGTTACATCACTTAGTGCAAAATCGGAATTCGTCATATTAAGACTGCTGGGTTTCTGTGTGAACAGGATTTGAATACGGAAAGAAGCAGACATATTCCACTTATTAAACACTTTCCATCTCTTCTTATGGATTTGGTTATGTACAATATATGATGTTAAGATGTAATTTACAAGAGTATTTGTATAAGGTGTTTGCTAAATCTAAACTGAATCAATTAATAACATTAGAGTTTGTTTGTAATTATTGTTCCATATTACATATACATGTAGTTAAACTAGAAATCTGACCAATGAACCTGTATGTGTACAAATTCGTTTTGACAGTACATGTTAATAGTTAAAATGCTGTTGTTAGTGTATAGTGATGATACAAAACCGGGGGAACCTGACAAATGTGAACATCTGACGCCGGAAATGATAAACCAGGCGCTTATTAGAACACAAGCAGAACTCGAGGATCAAATCGAACCAGGAAATTAAAAAGTGGCTTGTTTACAGCGAGGGGAACATAGCATGTGCATGGCGTGAGTGTGCTTACAGAGATGATTTGTTTCAAAATCTATTTAATAGTAATTGAGGCGGGATAAATCTTCTTGAGGTCAGATAAAAATACAATTTTGTCAGACCTGTTTGTCTTGTAAAGCAAAACTAATGACTGCATTGCAATTATGCACAAAAGTTGCATTTTTCGTCACATTTGTGCAGAGATGGCTAAAGAAGGATATGATAAATTACTGCAGGTTGTAACTAATGTCTCCTTTGATGATAGCCTGTTTATTTGCTCTCACAGGATATTGACATGCATTGAAATGAACAGATTTTCTAACATGGATTAGTTGAAATGTTCACTTTTCAAGTTTATCACTTCAGTCAGACAATGCAAATTATATATTCATGGATCACTTAAAATCAGTGATGACACCAGGTGTCTTCTAAAAAGGTTATGTCCTGCTCTACCAGTAGCACCATCCCCACAATTTGTTATACAAAAAGTAAGTGTTTGTTTGTTGTCTAAGCACGCCAGTTATTAACCCGGTTTACGGACCAGTGTACACTATAGTGTAGCATTCTCAACTCCCCGGGATGAATACCTGAATATATTACCTGTCTGTGTTGCAGAGGGTGTACACACACCACACGTCATCGGGCAAAGCTTATATATATCTGGATGATGGCATATCTCGGGTGCGCACAGATCGTAGTTGTCTTTACACGGAGATGCTGAAACAATAAAACACGAACATTGGATGTGTGATCAGGCAATCCGAACTGAGTTTCAACAGTCAAATAAAGTTGCGTGACGTTTGAACGACTTTAATGAACTGAAACGACAGCTAATCGGTGTATGAATATATATATATATCTCACCGGTTGATGGATATTGCGTTGTTGTTGGAGTCGTGTGGTGGGCGTTGTGGGTGGAGTCGGTGCCTAAATCAGTAGAAAAGAGAGTCGTTATCTGATTAGCTCACCTGGATCATTCCAACTTCGTTTTAAGGAATGACGTATTTATGTAAAACCAAAATCCACAGGAGTGGCCACACAATACGAATCATCTTGCTCCTGAACATCGCGGACAAACAGTTGCAGTTTATGTCCAAATATGAAGTCATGAACTTGATTGAAGTTCGAAGTGACGCTATAAGAACATGTGATAATTGTCTCCATGTAAAGAGTTCAAGTCTGCGTCAGGTCCGAAAATATTCCCATATCTCTCACGAGAGATATATAGAAAGATATATAAAGACTATTTCTTTAATTTTTAATCGATAAAAGTTTACATTTCACAGTCTTCCTGACTCTTTGTATTATACAATGGACGGTACCAATTACCTCCCTTGTTACATTACTTAATGCAAAATCGGAATTTGTCCTATTAAGACTGCTGGGTTTCTGTGTGAACAGGATTTTTGAATACGGAAAGAAGCAGACATATTCCACTTATTAAACACTTTCCATCTCTTCTTATATTTTATATATATACATCTGTATACATACTGTAACGTTGTGTCCATTGATGTACATTGACGTACATTAATTAGAAACCTTTCTTAAGGATACTGTTTGATACCTTAATACAAATTCAAATGATTGTTCTTTATAGCTGGATGAATTCTTACGTTTGTTTAACATTAAATAATACAAATGCACCACATTTATGTGATTGACCGTATCCGGAATGTTTCCAGAGAATTCCAATAAGACTTTGGATGCTTTCAAACGTGAATCCTTAGCGGATGACAAGATTGGATGAAAATCCAAGAAGTCATTTCGTAGGGCCTTTTGAGCCATGAGTTATGTACAATAAATATGACATACCAAAATGTACTTTGAAGTGTTGACTCACACATTCCCGATCTTCACAGCAAAAAATACAGTTTCTTTCATTTTCGTCATCTGTTACGCACCCAGCCGCGTTAGCTTTCGGTAGCCTCTCAATACACTTAATGAATGAAAACCAAGAGTATTGCATACATATATATAACAAGCATTCGACCACATCTCAAAATCCAGTGACATGTTTAAAACATTTTATCAGCGTAAGTGTTTCCATGGCATTTGATTGGGTTAACCAAGTAAGTTATTATTTTTACTTATTTTTTTTAAAGAGGTAACTTAAATGTTTCTTGCATTTGTTAAGGTATAGACATAGAAACTGGTGTGGACGCTTTGGGTATATTCGCGAAGCGGTTTTTACGTTCATTCCTCCTTAAAGGCAAAGAATGACATTGAAGTCAATTCTTAAACAACATGACATGGTGTGTTAAGCTGCGGGATGTGCTACAGTAGATATCGATCAGCTATACTGCCAACAATCTCATATTTAATCGAATATGCTGTGTCCGTCCATTAACACATACATGCTTCTCCTGACTGAGTATAATTCCATCCATTTAAACGCCTTATTCTTTTGTAAGAGACGATAAACGGGATCTAGCTGACTTGGTTCCTGCATGTCAACTTAGCCGAACTGCGTCACTGGATTGTCTGATTCAGGCTCGATTATTGATAGACCACTGTCATATAGCTAGGATATACATGTAGTTGGGTGTGGCGTTAAACAAGAAACAAACAAACAAACAAACAAACAAACAAACAAACAAATAAACTCATCCAACCTACATCTGTGCTGTAACCACATTGAGCGGTGAAATGACTACCATTCGTTTTGAGGTGGCAGATCTGCAACAAATGAAATGCCCTGATCACACAAAGATTTATTATAGATGTAAAAGTGCAAAGGTAAGTTGAGCTATAGGCTTTAGAAGTAAAACAGATGTTGACCCTAGTTCCATTCCACAAAGCAACATCAGCTGTACGACTGTCATATCTCTCATCCTTAAACAGAATTACGATCGTCTTACCGCTTAGATCGCTTCATCGAATGAGGATCTGATTGATAGATTAAAGCTCGTAATGCAAGTAGTCATGAAACATGCACCGCCCAAAGATGAAGCGACTAGCTATAGAATCATCTTCTTTTTTGTCAACAATACCCATAATAAGTAAGGATAATATAAGATATAAGATAGCGACGTTTCAGTGTAGGTTCTAACACCGTTATCAAGCAAGCGATAACAGTGTTAGAAGCTACACCGAAACGTCTCTCCTAATTATAATAAAGAAGTAGTTCATCCATATATCTTATCCTTACTAAGTACGGGACTGTCTGGTCCAGACTCGATTATTTTACAGACCGCCGTCATATAGCTGCAATATTGCTGAGAGTGGCGTTAAACAACAAACAAACGAACAAACTTAGTACTCGAACTCATAAATGCCTCTCAAAGAGAATACATAATATTTTAAAGCAAACATTATAGCTTTCCAATTTTCCTAAAATTGGCAAACTTTGAATTTGAGTTACAGAGCAGCATTAACGTCACTGCATTGTTCACCATAGTGCATTCTGATCTATCAATGAAACGGTTGTAACAAACTTATTAAGGTTTGACAGTTCTATTGGAAATGCTGAAAACGTTTTACATTTTTTTTTGTACATGCATGTATTAGCCAGAGACGAATCGTGGATGATCCATCTTCCCGAGGCAAGAGTGAGTGAGTATGGTTTTACGCCGCTTTTAGCAATATTCCAGCAATATCACGGCGGGGGACACCACCCGAGGCAAGAGAGTTAACTGACTATAAAAGTCCAGTTTCCACCCTTGCCGAACTAGGCTGGTATTATGGAGTTACATTTTGGCTGGACTTACGAGTCTATGCATAGTCCAATCAAATTCACGCACCGAAATCGAAATCCGGTTCGTAAACTGTCGTGCAGATTTCGGTCGATTGCAGGATTTGCAAAGCATGTGCACCGCCAACTCGTTGTCAGCAGATATTTTCCAAATCTTTTCATGTTTTTAATCAAGGTGCTCACGTGATTTGATGCATTTTAAGATCCGTTTTATCACAATATAGTGAGTGAGTACGGTTTTAAATCGCTTTTAGCAATATTCCAGCAATATCACGGCGGGGGACACCAGGAATATTATCACAATATAGATCTTGATTATCGATCAGATCGTTTTGACAGGGCGCCACCATTTTGTGTGAAGCAAACGCAAGTGAATAGAGAGGTGGAATGTCATTGGTCCTTAGGAGAGGCTTAGAAGGGACAAAACTGGTAATAGCCAATGGTGGCGCTACGATCGAGCCCAGTAATTCCAGCCAAGTTCGGCAAGGGTGGAAACTGGACTTTTATAGTCAGTTAACCCTCTTGCCTTTGGAAGATGGGATGATCAGCTGGATGATATGAAAAATAATGTATTGTGGTTGCTCAAAAAAAAATGTTTTGCTCCACCTTTCCGAGAAAAAAATTATGGTGCACTGACTGATCAAAGCATCTTTTTTTAACAAAACACCGCACGCCCTGAAGGCTACATGGTCGGTCCTTAACCTGTAAAGTTCCTATCGTATAAACGTATGATGTTCGTAGTACAGACTAAAGGACATTCTTTAGATGAATCAGTTTGATTTCACGCTCATCTCAGTGATGTTGTTATGCAAAAGAAGAATACATCAAGAAGTGTTTATCATGATTCATGGACACTTATGGCAATAGGTATCACTTGGAGGAGGAAAAACAGCATTTTCGTCGCTTTATTAAACATATTTGATCCAACTCACATCACGGTTATCGTGGCAGGCATGGTAATGATCAATGCAGATTTGAGGATCTAGCACGTTCTCACAACGAGGGCATTCAAGAGGAGCTTTATGTCCTGAAAACAATAAGACAAGAGAAAACGTACAACGATAATCTGTTAAGATCAAGGAAAGGTATTATGCCCCATCTCTGGTCACCACCATGGGGATTATAGGTTAGCATCTAGCGTCTGTATGACGGCGATCTGTAAATAATCGAGTCTGGACCAGACAATCCAGTGATTGACATCATGAGCATCGATCCACGCAGTTGGTTGGTTAGTTGTTGGGGAACTGGAGAAAACGAATGAGCCTCCAAAATACACCATAGTATCAAATGTTATCAAGACAAAGTGCAAACGTTTATTAAGAAAAAAAAGTGCAATGTGTTATTAAGACAAGAGCAAAATGTTATGCTTATGTTGTTTTATAATAAATTGTTAAAGACTCAAAGTATTTTTGTCATTTTATGACCAGAGGACGTTTTCTCTTAACATATCGGACGTTTTCTCTAAGTACAAAGGACGTTTTCTATAAAGTGGCGGCCGTTCTCTCTAGTTTACCAGCGGCTGTTTTCGCGAGGGACGTTTTCTCTATTACCCAATTGTTTAACGCCGCACAAAGCAATATTAATACGATAATATGCATCAACCAAGTCCGTCGCCTTTAACAGCAAGCATGGGTTGCTGAAGGCCTATTCTACCCCGGATCTTCACGGGTCCTTTCTAGGTTGCTGAAGACCTATTCTACCCCCGATCTTCACGGGTCGAAAAGAATAAGACAAGAGGAACTTTACAACCGCTGTTGGGAGCAAGGATAGGTATAGGCGTTACACAACAAACAAACAAACAAACAAACAAATCAAATATGCCGATTGTATTGGCTATGTGACGTGCGGTGATACGTCGATCTGACAAATACATTACGTGCATTGTATCAACATTTTCGTTAGTGGTGCAGTTGGAGGTCTTCCTGATCTTGGATCGTTTTCGAATTCGAGGCCCTCGCTTCCCCTATCGGCGGCCTGTGTAAATTATCGAATCTGGACCAAACAATCCAGTGATTGACATGAGCATCACACTACCCAAATGGGATACGACGACATGCATCAACCAAGTCAGCGCGTCGGATAACCCGATCCCGTTAGTCGCCTCTTACGACAAGCGTTTGTCGTTGAAGACCTATTCTACCTCGGATCTTCACGGGTCCATAGACAAGTTAATGGCCACTCATCAGTTACGTGGTGTCCGTCAGGTTTGTTGGTATGGTTATTCAGGTCTGCAGGTTTTGCATTGCAGAAATCAAGGCATTAATATATTACTACGTTCTACAAGAATCTTCATTCAAAATATAATTAAGTTTGTTTGTCACTGATTATTATTTAAACCAGCAGTTGAACACGAATACATCATGTTACCTAGTATTCTCTCGCTGAATATTTAGGTATGTTAAATTTCTGTTCCAAATCACTCGAACAATAATTCACTAAATGAAAATGTAATAAATAAAATCAATGACATCAGCAAGCAGAGGGTTTGTTTATGTTCATCATGGCCGGTTACACCAAAGAATATGCAATTGAATTTTTTTAACAAATGCGGAATCGGGACCTAATTCAGCATGTAAAAGATATGAATAGAATTTTGAATATATTGTTTTAAAATTCCGAAATAACTCGAAAATTCATGTGCTGATGCATTACGCATTATTATCTAATTGTTTAAAAGTTACAAAGAAATAATTGTTTCTCCGACTGTTTTGTTTGTAACAATAATTCCATCCTCATTCATAAACTGCCCGGCAAAAGAGGGTATGGATTCATGTTCGATGATGACCAAAGATGAAGCAATGAAGCTTTTTATATGCTGATGTATTAATACCAGCTTCTTTATAATAGTTATCAGTAAATCTCACCCTGCTGATATCGATATAGAACATGATCTATATAAACACTCCCAATTTCCTTTCTTGACATTTTCAAAGTAACTCCAAGCTTTTGCAAATTGTAACTCCAAGCTTTTGCAAATTGTAACATGTCGAGGTAATACAATTGCTATAGCCAGTGGTTTTGTTTTCTCTGTAAGTAAATGCATACTCACGTTTCTGTATGTGGGAGAAAGCACTAGTGATGCAGGCATTGTCCTTACAGCACTCTTTGCAGGAGTTGTAATACGTGAGATGATCAGAATGGATACACGACTGATGATGGGTTTCATGACAATCCTGAAACAGTTACACGTCAGCACCTACTCAAGGATCGATCATTGATATTCTGGGGATTGGGTTGGGCTGGGAGTTTATCGATATAATAAATTCTAGGACATCATAATTATGCTTCAGAGCGTTGTAAAAAAAGCGTGAAACTGAAATGCCGAAAAAATTACACTGTTGCAAGGTGTTTTTTTCTGAAAAACAACTTAGCCCCATAGTCTTAAACAAAAAGGTTGTGTAACTGTAACTGAAAAATATCTAATCTCGATACAAAATCCCAGCCGCTACCACCGGAATAGGAATCGTGGTTAAAGAGCCAGGAAATTTCAATTTAATAAATGAAAGACATTTTTGGGAAATTCGGGAAAAGGAGGGGTGTGTGGGGTATAGGTATTCACTTGAAACAGAAAATCATTCCTGTTGCTGTGTGTGTGTGTGTGTGTGTGTGTGTGTGTGTGTGTGTGTGTGTGTGTGTGTGTGTGTTTGAGTGGCTGCTTGTACTCGACTGGATACCACGCCGCAGTTTTACCACCGCCGTCATATAGCTTGAATATTGTTCAGTGCAGCGTTAAACAACAAACATCATGCAGATACATTATACTGCCCCCGAGCCGGCCAGTCATTGTCCTAACAAGTACCATATTTAAAATTTGGTATGACGCGGCCACGGGAACGAACCACTCTCACAGCAGACGCCCCACTACCTACACTACTACCACTATCTTACATATAAATAGAGAAGTATTCCATCATGAAAAAGGCATAATTTCTTTAAGTGGCATTTAGAAGGTGGTATGACGAACGAGGGATAAAGTTTGAGTATACAACTTCTTTATTACAATAGGTTCCACGTTTCACTAACACCGAAACGTCGCATTCGTTGTATATTCATTGAACTATGTCCCTTGTTCATGAAATAGGCATACCCTTTCTTTCTTTTAATGAGAACTTAAGATCTTTGTGGGAAAACTTACGGAATGAGCATGGACACAATCGCTGCTCAGTTTACCCCCTTCCACGGTAATGTCACACACCTGAAATGAAACATATACATTTATGATCCTTGGGATATTACATAAATGACCCCATAAAAAGGTCTTGCGTCATACATTCACTCGCTTAGTCAGTAATGTGCAAATATAATATCGCGAACACCTGGTATCATTACCATTCGATGGTGATTTATAAACTCATACTTATGATATAGTCGGAATCGTACATTCGACTGTGCTTTATGCACGGATTTCTATTGGATGTGTAAAGGGTTTTGTTGCTTCATTTATTTGAATAACAGGTGCAGCTGTTTCGCAACAGAAAGTATGTAGGTCTGTGTGTTTCCAAAGAAAGTGTATCAGTGAACAGGTGAGATGATTACAAGGATATTCTATCATGGAATCCCGAGAAGGGGCGTCGTCGCGCTTCCAAAACAACAAAAAAAGTGTCAAAATGAACCAAAACGCGACGCTTTGACCATGTATTTTAGGTCGTTGTACTTACCTGAGGTGATGAACAATGCTTGGTGGTTGTACTTACCTGGGGGGATGAACAATGCTTGGTGGTTGTACTTACCTGGGGGGATGAACAATGCTTGGTGGTTGTACTTAACAGAGGTGATGAACAATGCTTGGCGGTTGTACTTACCTGGGGGGATGAACAATGCTTGGTGGTTGTACTTAACAGAGGTGATGAACAGTGCTTAGTGGTTGTACTTACCTGAGGTGATGAACAATGCTTGGTGGTTGTACTTAACAGAGGTGATGAACAATGCTTGGTGGTTGTACTTAACAGAGGTGATGAACAATGCTTGGTGGTTGTACTTACCTGAGGTGATGAACAATGCTTGGTGGTTGTACTTAACAGAGGTGATGAACAATGCTTGGTGGTTGTACTTACCTGGGGGGATGAACAATGCTTGGTGGTTGTACTTACCTGGGGGGATGAACAATGCTTGGTGGTTGTACTTACCTGGGGGGATGAACAATGTCTGGTTGTTGAGCATTTATCCACACCATCTACTTGACTGCATGTGTTACAATCAAACTGATGACCAGCTGCTCGTTCGACTAGGTTGGAACAAAGAGGCAAAGACATTAAAACTGAATAAGTGGAGACATTAAATCATATGCTCTTTACTGACATATATACTATTCTGGGAGTTGTGTTTGCGACAGAAAAGTGAGACTACTTCAAGACCAGACGAGAATATACAGTTAATCAAATTTATTTTGATTTAAACAATATTTATTTCCAAAACAAGGAAAGTGATTGGTGAAAAAGTTAAACCTATTTAAACGCCTCTCCCAAAAGGACATTTAATAATTACTCATAATATGAATAAACTGTACATAAAATAATAAATTTCGATTAATTGTACCTACTGTCTCAAATATTATGATGCGAATATACAAGTCACACACAAATACAAATACACAAATACATAAACAAACTGGTGCGTATACCCATATATGCTTGTACACCTATACCTCTACCTACCAGCATACCAGCATATCACACATACAAACAACTATTTGATATATGACGAATTACAAAAGACACAGTCACCCCAGATTCTGGGGTATTACTGGTACCCAGCAACCCATACATGTCAGAGGTGACTACTGGCATGGATAGGGTGGTCAGATTTAGTCACTTTGTCGATAGTGTATGATCGTACCTAACAATTTCAAGGTTTGTCTAGGCTCGATTATTTACAGGCCATCGTGAAATAGCTGGACGATTGCAGAGTGTGGCGTTAAACAGACAAAGCAATTCTCAAACTCAACAATAACCACGAATACAGTGGAACTGTTTTATGTTTGTGTGACTGCTCAGCCGGAACATCACCACTCATGTATTTGGCACATGAACCTTCTGATACTCACAATCTCAAGGTGTTGACCTGGAATCATGCTTATCAGAGTCACATCAAGTGTGGCATTAGAATTAGATACGCGTTGACCATCATGTTTACGTGACCTTTGTGTGGTGTAATTTTAAGATCATAGATTTAAATTTACCACCTCCTCTACACGACCTTTCACGGAAGGATTATAAAGATATTGTAATAAGTGCCAATATTTGGAATTGTATTGCTTCTTCTTTGAAAAAAGAAGACTGGATTACACAAAGCAGGTTAGCTACTATGTTTCACATCCAGTTGAACACATGGAATTAGATTTGCGTAATAATCCCAAACGGTCTTGCTTGTTTGCTTTTACGGCAAAAAACACACTATTACCCACAGGGCGAGGCTATCGGTGCAATTATAATCGTTAATTCTCATTGAACATCACAATCTTCGACTTCTGCATTGCATGTTTTTAGAAGCGGCCTGTAGCAACATTTCGTCAACCCATTGCCGTAACACTTTACCATGACCTCTTCCGTGTGTGTGTGTGTGTGTGTGTGTGTGCTTGTTCTCGTCCGGGCCGATTGCGATTTTATAGTGCCACAGTGTACTGACTCCGAGCCGACCAGTCCTTGTTTTAGCCCCTTAATGCCGAGCACCAGGCAAAGTTACAACACGTACCAGCTGTTAACCCGGTCGGGGATCGAATCCCCGACCTTCCGCTCTCATGGCAAACGCTTTAACACTTGACCAAAATGGTGTTTATGACGTCACGGATCGTTTTAATCGACATCGTTCCAAATATAGATTGACTGAGATGAAGTGATCAGGATACCATATTTATAAACATTTTCTCACCAATGACTCAGATTTATATGTGGAACAACCTACTGGCGACTCGTCTGAATCTGTAAACTTATACCATGTGTATGTAGAATGCGTTTTTGTAAAAGAATTTTGGTTAGAAATTGAAATGTACCTAAACTCGAAACTTGCATATGATATTCATATTACCATTATGGATAATTTATTTTGCTAGAACAAAAACAACTATATTTTCAACCATATAATTCTTCTTTTCAAAAAATACATTCACCAGTCACTCAATTATGCTTTCCTTTCTAAATAAAAATATTGACAGATGTATGTAAAATAGAAATATTTATCGCAGTGAAAATAGAAAATGGAAGGAATTATCAGCCAACTTATTATAATTTCTCAGTCAATCCAGTACATGTATATTATCCATATCTGATCATGTTTTACGATTCTATGAATTGCTACACATATATACCTCATGTACCAATGTTACATTTATGTCTACTGAATTGAAATATAAATATATATAAAAAACCAAAAACCTACTGGCCACTCGTGAAATAATAAGATATTCCGATATAATCCTGGAAGCTCGGAGGATATTCTCTAAATATCAAGCTTACCTGTCACCGCAACAGTGAGCACAATACATGTCAGAAGTTTGACTCCCATGTCTGACTTACAAGTGACTTACTGTAGAATAGATCTAGGTCACTGGCAAAAGATAAACCTTGGCCTGCGGTTTCGAATTCCAGCATTAGATTTATAACAGTTATAATTTGGCGCTGGATCTTAAGCACTAACACCATCGGGTCAGTGACCCTTACTACTACACAAGGTAGGGAGAAGGTGTGGTATGGGATCAACCAATATTTTAACACATAGTGCTGTCAGTACGATCAGATTCAAATGTGATTTTGGTGTAAATCGCAGGCTTGTACTGATGCTTAATGGGGGAATATACTCCTCGATCTCAGACCCGTGAAGATCCGGGGGAGAATAGTTCTTCTGCAACCAATGCTTGCCGTAAAAGTGAGTGAGTGAGTGAGTTAAAGCTTTACGTCACATCGGCAATATTTCAGCCATATCGTGACGACTTGCCGTAAAAGGCGACTATGCTTGTCGTAAGAGGCGACTAACGGGATCGGGTGGTCTGGCTCGATGACTTGGTTGATGCATGTCATCGATCCCAATTGCGTGGATTGATGCTCATGTTGTCAATCACTGGATTGTCTGGTCCAGACTCGATTATTTACATATCGCCGTCATATAGCTGGAATATTGCTGAGTGTGGCGTAAAACAACAAACCAAACAACCAACCTACAGGGCAAGGCTATCGGTGCAATTATATTCGTTAATTCTCATTGAATATAAGGATGTTCGCTTCATGCATTATTAGTGTGTGTGTGTGTGTGTGTGTGTGTGTGTGT
This sequence comes from Haliotis cracherodii, assembly GCF_022045235.1. NCBI lineage: Eukaryota > Metazoa > Mollusca > Gastropoda > Lepetellida > Haliotidae > Haliotis > Haliotis cracherodii. The sequence continues at coordinate 17,749,492 of NW_027266268.1, forward strand.
GTGTGTGTGTGTGTGTGTGTGTGTGTGTGTTGGGGGGAGGGGAGCTTATGCTGAAAATCATAATTACCGGAAATACTTGAAATATTTTCCATAGGTTTTATCAAAATCCTGGATGCTCTGATAGAATTTGTTTGGTGAACTGTGTATTCTCTATCTGCCTTGAAGCAGTCTCAATATTCTGTCTTAAATAAAATGTGTGTGTGTGTGTGTGTGTGTGTGCATGTGCATGTGCGTGTGCGTGTGCGTGTGTGTGCGTGTGTGTGTATGTGTGTGTGCTTGTTCTCGTCCGGGCCGATTGCGATTTTATAGTGCCACAGTGTACTGACTCCGAGCCGACCAGTCCTTGTTTTAGCCCCTTAATGCCGAGCACCAGGCAAAGTTACAACACGTACCACCTGTTAACCCGGCCGGGGATCGAATCCCCGCCCTTCTTCTCTCATGGCAAATGCTTGAACGCTAGACCACGAAGGTGTTTATGACGTCACAGAGCCTTTGAATCGACATCGTTCCAAATATAGATTGACTGAGATGAAGTAATCAGGATACCATATTTATAAACATTTTCTCACCAATGATTTATATGTGGAACAACCTACTGGCGACTCGTCTGAATCTGTAAACTTATACCATGTGTATGTAGAGTGCGTTTTTGTAAAAGAATTTTGGTTAGAAATTGAAATGTACCTAAACTCGAAACTTGCATATGATATTCATATTACCATTATGGATAATTTATTTTGCTAGAACAAAAACAACTATATTTTCAACCATATAATTCTTCTTTTCAAAAATTACATTCACCAGTCACTCAATTATGCTTTCCTTTCTTCATAAAAATATTGAAAGATGTATGTAAAATAGAAATATTTATCGCAGTGAAAATAGAAGTATTAATAGATACGACAGAAAAATGGAAGGAATTATCAGCCAACTTATTATAATTTCTCAGTCAATCCAGTACATGTATATATACGATTCTATAAATTGCTACACATATATACCTCATGTACCAATGTTACATTTATGCCTACTGAATTGAAATATAAATATAAAAAAACCCAAAAACCTACTGGCCACTCGTGAAATAATAAGATAATCCGATATAATCTTGGAAGCTCGGAGGATATTCTCTAAATATCAAGCTTACCTGTCACCGCAACAGTGAGCACAATACATGTCAGAAGTTTGACTCCCATGTCTGACTTACAAGTGACTTACTGTAGAATAGATCTAGGTCACTGGCAAAAGATAAACCTTGGCCTGCGGTTTCGAATTCCAGCATTACATTGATAAGTTATAATTAGGCGCTGGATCTTAAGCACTAACACCATCGAGTCAGTGACCCTTACTACCACACAAGGTAGGGAGAGGGTGTGGCTGTTCAGTTATAGGAAAGTGTTGCAGAACGTGGACTTGGCAGCTCATGATGTAATATCCACTACTTGTGGCTGCCAAGACTCATCATACTGCTACCAACCTGTCCGTCATATAATCACAGGTGACTTCTCTATTGTTGACAATATCAACCTTGATCGGTTATTCAAATTTGGCTATCGTGCACAGCTTGCTTCCAATTAGTATCACAACAATTCATTACGGATAATGCCAGGGCTTATGCAAAACAGTTTGCCGAAAGAGAAGATGAACATGTTAGAATGGCTTTAAGAGTCGGTTAAGTCTGTGCTTAATGTCAGTGGTAGAATGCACAAACTGAAGAAACAGAAACACTGTCTCAGCAAGCTGTCTTCGAAAGTTTTAGTTCCTGGTATGTAGCCCCATTGGCAAGGCCTCAAAGAACATAACGTAGAATTTAATATATTCATTGTTTGTCCATACTTGGTATAAGTGGCATATCAAATAATACCATATGTAAGACCAGCGTGCTAACCGAAGAAATCTGTCAAAGCGACGCATGGCCATTCCTAATTTGTACTGGATTCCAAAGCTCCGTCCAAAGAGAAGGGTCCAGCAAATGTATAACTAAATTCATCCCTCAAATCTCTTTATACAATCAAGGAAAGATTTATTTATATTTCTCCAAAGTGTTTGAGACAAATTGAATTAATACCATGTGGATTCTCAAAAACTCCAAGGATTTGCTTGAATCTTTGAATTCTCAGAAAAAAATCAATTGCAATTATGTCAAAACATTTGGTTCGTCAACTTTGTATTCCACTATCCCATACGAAAAGGGAAAAACCTTCAGTCGATGATCAGTGGGCATCGCCCCATCTATACTACTCAAAGGATGTTAAGGAACACCCATGGCATTACAGATTAACTATAGCAATATGAAAGAATCGGGTGTTTCTTAACTTCTTTTGAGTAGTATATGTTCCCCTTATGATTGTCCATAACGATTCAGAGTGACAAAACTGTCCACAAGAATGTATGAAAAGAGGGATGACTTTCCTACAGTCAACATTCGCTTTTATGTCGAGCTATAACCAACAGCTCCGGCCTTTGATGTCAACATTTAACAACGTTTGAAGTACAATTGAGCACACTCGTTCCACCAAAATTTCAAATAGTGTCATTCAACACTTAAAAGTTATTTTATCGGGGTTATAACATTGAAGGCCTTAGTAAAACTTTAAACATCTATCTATCTTTCCCTCCTTGTATCCTGGAAAAGTCCACCTTCGTGGTCAAGTGGAATGAACTGCCAAGTAGGTGATTCGATTCCCGGGCGCATCTCACCAAAAGACGTTAAAAGAATGCCTGGCGCTCAGCATTCAGGGTCTGACACAAGGACCGGAGAGCTCGGAGTCAGTATACTGTGTCTCAGTGGTGTATCCATGTCAAACTGCGGCACGTTATCTTAATATGGATAGCTCTATAAAACTAAAATGAATCCGGACAAGCAGACGCACACATACATACACACGTGTACTCGCGCACGCACGTGCATTGAGGTTGCACTGTAAGTTCCATAATCTTGGACGCGATGTTAAACCCCATTTCAACTCCCCCTGCCTCGCGATCTGTCGATGATCAAGTCTGGACTAGACAATCCTTTGATTAATATTGTGAGCAACGACCCGCAGCGTTGATGTACGAGGGCACGCCACTAAAACCCGGAACCCCAGGAGGTACCTGTTTTTGAGAAGTATGACATCTGTCGAAAGACCAGATTTTAATACAGTCGTATTGTTAGTGACACAATTGTTTGAATGGAAGTCCTTATCATAGTTATAGGGAACCATAGTACGCAACACAGACACAAGAGGTTGGCGAACACAGGTGTGTGCACAGATCTTGAACATAAGTGAGAATGATAACATATGCCACACCTATCCGACCTTGGATTTTGTATATGGCTGACAATTTCTTTTTGCAACAGTCAGAAGCATTAATTTTTTTTAAAATAAAGATTTTTCAGGGAATATTCATTTTTTCCGACAAAATGCAGGATCTCCCAGGATCTCAAACGGTCGGTCCAAAACTATGTTTCACTGCATTTAATATGTTATAGGGGCGGTACTTAAAGCGTTCACTCACTCATCAATATGTTATATATTGTACGTCAGATTATATTTAATTCATTCTTTCGCATTGTTAATGTTTTTTAAAAACGTACTACAGGTATCCACACGGTAATCACCGGTACTGTTCGCGAACACCAGGTGTCATCACTATTTGATAGTGGTTCATAAACACATGCGTTTCAGATACATGGACTCGGAATCGTACAGTGGACTTATAATTATGGAAAGTCTCAGTTTTCTACAACACAGCTCAGCACCTTGCCAAACTACTAGCATCATTGCGGAAAGAAGAGAAAATACTACATTAACGATTCCACTACCTTCGTCAACAAACTCAAAGAAGCCAAGCTCGTAGGTCGCATGGTCAGCTACGATTTAGTAGAACTCCTTACCAACATACCTCTGCAAGAAGCACGCCAAATCCTACACAGCAAGCTACACACCCGCATTGACCAGTTAGGCTCTCCCTAGGCAGCATCACACAATTAACCGCCTTCAGTTTCACCACCCCGCACTTCACTTAGAATTGCAAGATCTATCAGCAGATTCATAACCTCCCAATGGGTTCCCCCTTGTTCCCACTTAGTACAGAAAACTTTATGAATAACAATTTTGAAGAAGCTGCCTTGACATCCTCCCCCATCCAACGTTTATGCTGGTACATAAAGTAGATGACACGTTCACCATCCTTTGTTGCTGAAAGCGGCGTAAAATCATACCCACTCACACATATGTTATATATTGTACTTCAGACTATATTTTATTCATTCTTTCGCATTAATGTTTTTCAAAAACGTATTACAGATATCCACAAGGTAATCACTGGTACTGTTCGCGAACACCAGGTGTCATCACTATTTGATAGTGGTTCATAAACACATGCGTTTCAGATACATGGAGTCGGAATCGTACAGTGGACTTATAATTATGGAAAAGGGTTTTGTCGCCTTTATCTATCTGAATACGTTTTATGTCTTCATTCTTTCTTTTGATTCTTTTGACGGGCTGTGTAATCTGAAGTGTGCATTTTGCTTCGGAGGTGTGCACTGATTTGGCAGAAAAACCTAATAATCTTATGAACGTGCATAGTCTTTGAAAGGCATTTTGAATTTGTGAGATCATGAATACATAACACTTTCTTAATGAATAGCACATTCTTTTATTCTTGGGCACGACGTTTCAGAGCTGCATTAATTCGGTTGCATCACAGAGGCTGACAAGGGCAGAGAATCAAAGACATGACTTTCATTTCCGACAGGACACAACAAACATTTCACACGCCAACGATAAAGATCCCATCCAGTCCACCCCAAGGGATATGTGTATGAGATACCATGCAACTGGGGACACAAATGCATTCGAGTGACGTCAGAATAAAAGAATACAAGACCCCTGTTGCAACACCTGATATGAAATCTCCCCTTTCGAAACATTTCATAAAAAATCCTGACCGCCATATTTCCTGGCCACAAACCATGTTCTCCATACCAATACCAGTCACTGGAAAAAGAGGAAATCCAAAGAAAGAAGCAAGCCATTAGCAGGACCAAGGTATCTACCTACCCAGTACACCCGTGAAGATCCGGGGTAGAATAGGTTTTCAGCAACCCATGCTTGCCATAAAAGGCGACTATGCTTGTCGTAAAAGGCGAATAACGGTAACGGGTGGTCAGGCTCGCTGATTTGGTTGATGCATGTCATCGATCCCAAATGCGTGGGTCGATGCTCATGATATTAATCACTGGATTGTCTGGTTTAGACTCGATTATTTACAGACCGCCGTTATATAGCTGGAATAGTGCTGAGTGCGGCGTTAAACAACAAACCAACCAACCAAACTAAACGGAATCCGTACCGCTAAAGTGGAGTTATTACAACTGCTCTTTATCCGCCAAATATTTACATTTATTCAGTGATTGTGTTGGATTGTGTTGGAGTTTTTGACGGTGTCGGACTGTCATCATGGTTTGAACTATACATTTGTCTTGGTCTTTGATCTTGGTATTGCAGTTGTCACCAACACAGCAAAAGTGGCATGTCAGATCCAAGACATTGTTGGAACGTTTGAAGTCCGTACACACACTTCTATCTGACGTTTCAGCGTACCATTTCCTCAGACAAACCCGATGATTAACACAGCTGCAAAACAATGGAATATTTATTACTACGAACGTACGTTAAAACAGTGCATACATTTAACAGTTTGACGTTAATCATATATAATTATGCTTTCACACGATCGTTTTTCGAAAACCGTTTTGAAACTTTTTAAGATTGCAGATGTGATGTTATTATTTAGATTATGTGGTGTCTCCTTGAGTACGTGACTTTGTTCGACCCGTGAAGATCCAGGGTAGAATAGATCTTCAGCAACCCATGCTTGCCGTAAAAGGCGACTATGCTTGTCGTAAAAGGCGAATAACGGGATCGGGTGGTCAGGCTCGCTATAATGGTTGATGCATGTCATCGATCCCAATTGCCTGGATCGATGTTCATGACGTAAATCACTGGATTGTCTGGTCCAGACTCGATTATTTACAGACCGCCGTCATATAGCTGGAATATTGCTGAGTGCGGCGTAAAACAACATACCAAACCAAAACCCAAAACGTGATTTTGTTCGAAATATGCATCCGTTTATCCAGCAGTGAACGGGTACCCGGTAGGATGATATGGTAATGTGACTGCTAACCTAGCGCCTTAAAGACAGCTTCGGTTGTATACTCCTCAGGGAGCTGAGAATGAAAAGTCTCATTAACCTGGGTAATATGAATACAGAGCTTCGAGCATACAATGCGTATGGAGTTATGGAGTTATTTGACTCTAGTCAGCTATACACACAATCAGTTCATAAGACCCGTGAAGATCCGGGGTAGAATAGGTCTTCAACAACCCATGCTTGTCGCAAAAGGCGACTATGCTTGCAGTAAAAGGAGACTATAAGGGATCGCTGACTTGGTTGATGCATGCCATCGATCCCAATTGCGTGGATCGATGCTCATGATATCAATCACATCATTTGTATGGTCAAGTCTTGATTATTAACAGACCACCGTCATATAGCTGGAATATTGCTGAGTGCGGCGTAAAAACCAACAACCCAAACTAATCAGTTCATAAGCTGACCAAAATTAGTCACCTGTCAATTACACCACAAAACATTCACGGTTGATGAAGGGGCGTTGAGTATACACAGAGCCGTGTGATGACGATTTGACAATGGTTGTTATACGATCATAACCTTTCATAGTACTTAAATACTGCATTTGAATTCATAAGCATAAAACCTGATGTCCGTTTGTATCAATCATCAAACAGATGCTTTTCAATTTTTTTTATACCGTTTGAAAACTTTTTGGCTGCCGTCTAACATGGTGAACAAGTCCGACATGCAATACTGTCCGGAAGGACAAGGTTGCGGTACACCAAGGGTCAGTTCTGCCAGCGTACAGGGGTCAAAGGTAGAGTAGTTCCCACACAGGTAGCATGATCGAGCTGGAAGAAGAGCAGGTATGAGTGAGTGAGTGAATTTGGTTACTACGCCGCTCTTTCAGTTATATCACCACGTGTCTGCTTGATTTGGGAGGAAGCCCGAATGAATGCAGGTCTCAGACGATTGCCACTTTGGTGAAACCCACAAGCGCGGCTATGGTGCTGTGTCACGGGTCGTAAAACCACGACAGTCACTATCTAGTCCAGCTTCCGTCACCATTTGGCAAAGTTGGGCTGTTGTCGTTGCACAGAGTCTTTACGTTCATTGTTTGAAAATTAGTGACCAGCAAATTTTATTCTCTCGCTGTTAAGTGGCACATCCTGCCTTGATTTGATATATGTTATCTCATAAATGTTTGCTACCTTATTGATGTATTGAAAATGTTTTTTTCTGATTTGATTTTCACGCATTAGTGGGATTATCTAGTACTTGTTGATATTTCTCATGCATTTGTATGTAAGCAATTTTTGCCATCTCAATAATTGTACATATAGGTTTGTAGCTTCCTCACCAGCCATACCCGCCAGACCTGTCACCAAGTGATTTCCACCTGTTTCCTAAACTGAAAGAAAACTTTCGTGGAAAGCGCTATGACGACAACGATGACCCCAAAGCTGCTGTGAATTGGTATTTCAGGGTGGCTTCAGAAACTGTCTTCCTGACTAGAAATGAAAAGCTTCACAATCGATATGCGAGGTGTATTGAAAAGCAGGAGATTATGCTGAAATATAAACAGGACAGAAGGACACTTATCAGCTGTATTCTCAACCGAAGGCAAATTTTCTAATCTGTGTTTTATTTCCATCCTCCACTGGAGTCACGTTCTAAGAGTTCCGTGGACACATTTGCCCAACGTTCAAACCACAACTCAAAACTATACATGAATGAGACATTAAGTACGTTTCATCAGTGCCAATAATAAAGAACATGATATCAAGGCGAAATTTACGTATGGGACTTCAACATAACGAAGAACAAAACGGCCCAACATGTACCTGGCGGAGTTGGAATTCCTGATGTAGAAGGGTTAACTGGTCCAGCAGGCTGAGTGGCTGAGGGTGTCATTGAGGAATTGTTTGTCAGTACGGAAGAAGATGCTGGTAACGTGCTGCTTAAACCTTGTAAATGATCAAAAGGATAGATTATAAGTCTAACTACAAAGTATATGGAACCACACTTGAGACCAAACGCTTGTGGACATTCATGGTCAATACTTCGTCAATACGTTACGGGTAGGTTAACACAGGGTTTCTCCATCGCCCGTGAGTACATGCGACATATATGTAGCAGTGAAGTGTGTTTATTTTCAGTCAGGTAATGAAATGTGGCTATGTACGAATTCTACCGTTGCTTGACGCTGAAGCAATGTTCAGAGTAGGGGCTACATGGCTATGGTACATATTGCACGACATATATTGCCAATAAAATCTGATCGCTCATTGGTCTGAGCATTCGCTTTTTCAAGACCTTGCCTTGATTCATTGGTTAAATATAGCCACTACTAAGCGTAGTATATACGAGCCCCTTAGGTAATACTTCTTTGTGTAATCGTTTCGATTTAGCACCATTTCAATTTAGTTGTGAGATTCCAGACCTAGACCCTGACAACACGTTAAACCCCAACACCCGTGTAATCTAGAACCTACTGACAACACGTTAAACCCCGACACCCTTGTAATCCAGAACATACTGACAACAAGTTTAACCTCAACACCCTTGTAATTAAGAACCTACTGACAACACGTTAATCCCCAACACCCGTGTAATCTAGAACCTACTGACAACACGTTAAACCCTAACACCCGTGTAACCTAGAACCTGCTGACAACACGTTTAACCCCAAAAGTATTGTAATCTAGAATCGAATCTTAGAAAGGCATTTAGAAGTGATACCCATAAGGAAGAGAATTTACGGATGTCAACTTCTATGTTATGAGGAACACAACGTTTCGTAGTTAATGCAACAACCAGTGGATGTGTCTAAGTGGATGAATTGTCGGGAACAACCAGTGGATGTGTCCAAGGGGATGAAGTGTCCGGAACAACCAGTGGATGTGTCCAAGGGGATGAAGTGTCGGGAACAACCAGTGGATGTGTCCAAGGGGATGAAGTGTCGGGAAGAACCAGTGGATGTGTCTTAGGGGATGAAGTGTCGGTAACAACCAGTGGATGTGCCTAAGTGGATGAAGTGTCGGGAACAACCAGTGGATGTGTCTAAGTGGATGAAGTGTCGGGAACAACCAGTGGATGTGTCTAAGGGGATGAAGTGTCGGTAACAACCAGTGGATGTGTCTAAGGGGATGAAGTGTCGGGAACAACCAGTGGATGTGTCTAAGTGGATGAAGTGTCGGGAACAACCAGTGGATGTGTCTAAGGGGATGAAGTGTCGGGAACAACCAGTGGATGTGTCTAAGGGGATGAAGTGTCGGGAACAACCAGTGGATGTGTCTTAGGGGATGAAGTGTCGGTAACAACCAGTGGATGTGTCTAAGTGGATGAAGTGTCGGGAAGAACCAGTGGATGTGTCTAAGGGGATGAAGTGTCGGGAACAACCAGTGGATGTGTCCTAGGGGATGAAGTGTCGGGAACAACCAGTGGATGTGTCTAAGGGGATGAAGTGTCGGTAACAACCAGTGGATGTGTCTAAGGGGATGAAGTGTCGGTAACAACCAGTGGATGTGTCTAAGGGGATGAAGTGTCCGGAACAACCAGTGGATGTGTCTAAGGGGATGAAGTATTGGTAACAACCAGTGGATGTGTCTAAGTGGATGAAGTGTCGGGAACAACCAGTGGATGTGCCTAAGTGGATGAAGTGTCGGGAACAACCAGTGGATGTGTCTAAGTGGATGAAGTGTCGGGAACAACCAGTGGATGTGTCTAAGTGGATGAAGTGTCGGGAACAACCAGTGGATGTGTCTAAGTGGATGAAGTGTCGGGAACAACCAGTGGATGTGTCTAAGGGGATGGAGTGTCGGGAACAACCAGTGGATGTGTCTAAGGAGATGAAGTGTCGGGAACAACCAGTGGATGTGTCCTAGGGGATGAAGTGTCGGGAACAACCAGTGGATGTGTCTAAGGGGATGAAGTGTCGGGAACAACCAGTGGATGTGTCTAAGGAGATGAAGTGTCGGTAACAACCAGTGGATGTGTCCTAGGGGATGAAGTGTCGGGAACAACCAGTGGATGTGTCTAAGGGGATGAAGTGTCGGTAACAACCAGTGGATGTGTCCAAGGGGATGAAGTGTGGGGAACAACCAGTGGATGTGTCTAAGGGGATGAAGTGTCGGGAACAACCAGTGGATGTGTCCTAGGGGATGAAGTGTCGGGAACAACCAGTGGATGTGTCTAAGGGGATGAAGTGTCGGGAAGAACCAGTGGATGTGTCTAAGTGGATGAAGTGTCGGGAACAACCAGTGGATGTGTCTAAGGGGATAAAGTGTCGGGAACAACCAGTGGATGTGTCCTAGGGGATGAAGTGTCGGGAACAACCAGTGGATGTGTCTTAGGGGATGAAGTGTCGGTAACAACCAGTGGATGTGTCTAAGTGGATGAAGTGTCGGTAACAACCAGTGGATGTGTCTAAGGGGATGAAGTGTCGGGAACAACCAGTGGATGTGTCCTAGGGGATGAAGTGTCGGGAACAACCAGTGGAAGTGTCTAAGGGGATGAAGTGTCGGTAACAACCAGTGGATGTGTCTAAGGGGATGAAGTGTCGGGAACAACCAGTGGATGTGTCCTAGGGGATGAAGTGTCGGGAACAACCAGTGGATGTGTCTAAGGGGATGAAGTGTCGGGAACAACCAGTGGATGTGTCTAAGGGGATGAAGTGTCGGGAACAACCAGTGGATGTGTCTTAGGGGATGAAGTGTGGGGAACAACCAGTGGATGTGTCCTAGGGGATGAAGTGTCGGGAACAACCAGTGGATGTGTCTAAGTGGATGAAGTGTCGGTAACAACCAGTGGATGTGTCTAAGGGGATGAAGTGTCGGGAACAACCAGTGGATGTGTCTAAGTGGATGAAGTGTCGGTAACAACCAGTGGATGTGTCTAAGGGGATGAAGTGTCGGGAACAACCAGTGGATGTGTCTAAGGGGATGAAGTGTCCGGAACCACCAGTGGATGTGTCCAAGGGGATGAAGTATTGGTAACAACCAGTGGATGTGTCTAAGTGGATGAAGTGTCGGGAACAACCAGTGGATGTGTCTAAGGGGATGAAGTGTCGGGAACAACCAGTGGATGTGTCCTAGGGGATGAAGTGTGGGGAACAACCAGTGGATGTGTCTAAGTGGATGAAGTGTCGGGAACAACCAGTGGATGTGTCTAAGGGGATGAAGTGTCGGGAACAACCAGTGGATGTGTCTTAGGGGATGAAGTGTCGGTAACAACCAGTGGATGTGTCTAAGTGGATGAAGTGTCGGGAAGAACCAGTGGATGTGTCTAAGGGGATGAAGTGTCGGGAACAACCAGTGGATGTGTCTAAGGGGATGAAGTGTCGGTAACAACCAGTGGATGTGTCTAAGGGGATGAAGTGTGGGGAACAACCAGTGGATGTGTCTAAGTGGATGAAGTGTCGGGAACAACCAGTGGATGTGTCTAAGTGGATGAAGTGTCGGGAAGAACCAGTGGATGTGTCTAAGGGGATGAAGTGTCGGGAACAACCAGTGGATGTGTCTAAGGGGATGAAGTGTCGGTAACAACCAGTGGATGTGTCTAAGGGGATGAAGTGTGGGGAACAACCAGTGGATGTGTCTAAGTGGATGAAGTGTCCGGAACAACCAGTGGATGTGTCTAAGGGGATGAAGTATTGGTAACAACCAGTGGATGTGTCTAAGTGGATGAAGTGTCGGGAACAACCAGTGGATGTGCCTAAGTGGATGAAGTGTCGGGAACAACCAGTGGATGTGTCTAAGTGGATGAAGTGTCGGGAACAACCAGTGGATGTGTCTAAGTGGATGAAGTGTCGGGAACAACCAGTGGATGTGTCTAAGTGGATGAAGTGTCGGGAACAACCAGTGGATGTGTCTAAGGGGATGGAGTGTCGGGAACAACCAGTGGATGTGTCTAAGGAGATGAAGTGTCGGGAACAACCAGTGGATGTGTCCTAGGGGATGAAGTGTCGGGAACAACCAGTGGATGTGTCTAAGGGGATGAAGTGTCGGGAACAACCAGTGGATGTGTCTAAGGAGATGAAGTGTCGGTAACAACCAGTGGATGTGTCCTAGGGGATGAAGTGTCGGGAACAACCAGTGGATGTGTCTAAGGGGATGAAGTGTCGGTAACAACCAGTGGATGTGTCCAAGGGGATGAAGTGTGGGGAACAACCAGTGGATGTGTCTAAGGGGATGAAGTGTCGGGAACAACCAGTGGATGTGTCCTAGGGGATGAAGTGTCGGGAACAACCAGTGGATGTGTCTAAGGGGATGAAGTGTCGGGAAGAACCAGTGGATGTGTCTAAGGGGATGAAGTGTCGGGAACAACCAGTGGATGTGTCTAAGGGGATGAAGTGTCGGGAACAACCAGTGGATGTGTCCTAGGGGATGAAGTGTCGGGAACAACCAGTGGATGTGTCTTAGGGGATGAAGTGTCGGTAACAACCAGTGGATGTGTCTAAGGGGATGAAGTGTCGGTAACAACCAGTGGATGTGTCTAAGGGGATGAAGTGTCGGGAACAACCAGTGGATGTGTCCTAGGGGATGAAGTGTCGGGAACAACCAGTGGAAGTGTCTAAGGGGATGAAGTGTCGGTAACAACCAGTGGATGTGTCTAAGGGGATGAAGTGTCGGGAACAACCAGTGGATGTGTCCTAGGGGATGAAGTGTCGGGAACAACCAGTGGATGTGTCTAAGGGGATGAAGTGTCGGGAACAACCAGTGGATGTGTCTAAGGGGATGAAGTGTGGGGAACAACCAGTGGATGTGTCTTAGGGGATGAAGTGTGGGGAACAACCAGTGGATGTGTCCTAGGGGATGAAGTGTCGGGAACAACCAGTGGATGTGTCTAAGTGGATGAAGTGTCGGTAACAACCAGTGGATGTGTCTAAGGGGATGAAGTGTCGGGAACAACCAGTGGATGTGTCTAAGTGGATGAAGTGTCGGTAACAACCAGTGGATGTGTCTAAGGGGATGAAGTGTCGGGAACAACCAGTGGATGTGTCTAAGGGGATGAAGTGTCCGGAACCACCAGTGGATGTGTCCAAGGGGATGAAGTATTGGTAACAACCAGTGGATGTGTCTAAGTGGATGAAGTGTCGGGAACAACCAGTGGATGTGTCTAAGGGGATGAAGTGTCGGGAACAACCAGTGGATGTGTCCTAGGGGATGAAGTGTGGGGAACAACCAGTGGATGTGTCTAAGTGGATGAAGTGTCGGGAACAACCAGTGGATGTGTCTAAGGGGATGAAGTGTCGGGAACAACCAGTGGATGTGTCTTAGGGGATGAAGTGTCGGTAACAACCAGTGGATGTGTCTAAGTGGATGAAGTGTCGGGAAGAACCAGTGGATGTGTCTAAGGGGATGAAGTGTCGGGAACAACCAGTGGATGTGTCCTAGGGGATGAAGTGTCGGGAACAACCAGTGGATGTGTCTAAGGGGATGAAGTGTCGGTAACAACCAGTGGATGTGTCTAAGGGGATGAAGTGTCGGTAACAACCAGTGGATGTGTCTAAGGGGATGAAGTGTCGGGAACAACCAGTGGATGTGTCCTAGGGGATGAAGTGTCGGTAACAACCAGTGGATGTGTCCAAGGGGATGAAGTGTGGGGAACAACCAGTGGATGTGTCTAAGGGGATGAAGTGTCGGGAACAACCAGTGGATGTGTCTAAGGGGATGAAGTGTCGGGAACAACCAGTGGATGTGTCCTAGGGGATGAAGTGTGGGGAACAACCAGTGGATGTGTCTAAGTGGATGAAGTGTCGGGAACAACCAGTGGATGTGTCTAAGGGGATGAAGTGTCGGGAACAACCAGTGGATGTGTCTTAGGGGATGAAGTGTCGGGAACAACCAGTGGATGTGTCTAAGTGGATGAAGTGTCGGGAAGAACCAGTGGATGTGTCTAAGGGGATGAAGTGTCGGGAACAACCAGTGGATGTGTCCTAGGGGATGAAGTGTCGGTAACAACCAGTGGATGTGTCTAAGGGGATGAAGTGTCGGTAACAACCAGTGGATGTGTCTAAGGGGATGAAGTGTCGGTAACAACCAGTGGATGTGTCTAAGGGGATGAAGTGTCGGTAACAACCAGTGGATGTGTCTAAGGGGATGAAGTGTCGGGAACAACCAGTGGATGTGTCCTAGGGGATGAAGTGTCGGGAACAACCAGTGGATGTGTCTAAGGGGATGAAGTGTCGGGAAGAACCAGTGGATGTGTCTAAGGGGATGAAGTGTCGGGAACAACCAGTGGATGTGTCTTAGGGGATGAAGTGTGGGGAACAACCAGTGGATGTGTCCTAGGGGATGAAGTGTCGGGAACAACCAGTGGATGTGTCTAAGTGGATGAAGTGTCGGTAACAACCAGTGGATGTGTCTAAGGGGATGAAGTGTCGGTAACAACCAGTGGATGTGTCTAAGTGGATGAAGTGTCGGTAACAACCAGTGGATGTGTCTAAGGGGATGAAGTGTCGGTAACAACCAGTGGATGTGTCTAAGGGGATGAAGTGTCCGGAACCACCAGTGGATGTGTCCAAGGGGATAAAGTATTGGTAACAACCAGTGGATGTGTCTAAGTGGATGAAGTGTCGGGAACAACCAGTGGATGTGTCTAAGGGGATGAAGTGTCGGGAACAACCAGTGGATGTGTCCTAGGGGATGAAGTGTGGGGAACAACCAGTGGATGTGTCTAAGTGGATGAAGTGTCGGGAACAACCAGTGGATGTGTCTAAGGGGATGAAGTGTCGGGAACAACCAGTGGATGTGTCTAAGGGGATGAAGTGTCGGTAACAACCAGTGGATGTGTCTAAGGGGATGAAGTGTCGGGAACAACCAGTGGATGTGTCCTAGGGGATGAAGTGTCGGTAACAACCAGTGGATGTGTCCAAGGGGATGAAGTGTGGGGAACAACCAGTGGATGTGTCTAAGGGGATGAAGTGTCGGGAACAACCAGTGGATGTGTCTAAGGGGATGAAGTGTCGGGAAGAACCAGTGGATGTGTCCTAGGGGATGAAGTGTGGGGAACAACCAGTGGATGTGTCTAAGTGGATGAAGTGTCGGGAACAACCAGTGGATGTGTCTAAGGGGATGAAGTGTCGGGAACAACCAGTGGATGTGTCTAAGTGGATGAAGTGTCGGTAACAACCAGTGGATGTGTCTAAGTGGATGAAGTGTCGGGAAGAACCAGTGGATGTGTCTAAGGGGATGAAGTGTCGGGAACAACCAGTGGATGTGTCCTAGGGGATGAAGTGTCGGGAACAACCAGTGGATGTGTCTAAGGGGATGAAGTGTCGGTAACAACCAGTGGATGTGTCTAAGGGGATGAAGTGTCGGTAACAACCAGTGGATGTGTCTAAGGGGATGAAGTGTCGGTAACAACCAGTGGATGTGTCTAAGGGGATGAAGTGTCGGGAACAACCAGTGGATGTGTCCTAGGGGATGAAGTGTCGGGAACAACCAGTGGATGTGTCTAAGGGGATGAAGTGTCGGGAAGAACCAGTGGATGTGTCTAAGGGGATGAAGTGTCGGGAACAACCAGTGGATGTGTCTTAGGGGATGAAGTGTGGGGAACAACCAGTGGATGTGTCCTAGGGGATGAAGTGTCGGGAACAACCAGTGGATGTGTCTAAGTGGATGAAGTGTCGGTAACAACCAGTGGATGTGTCTAAGGGGATGAAGTGTCGGTAACAACCAGTGGATGTGTCTAAGTGGATGAAGTGTCGGTAACAACCAGTGGATGTGTCTAAGGGGATGAAGTGTCGGTAACAACCAGTGGATGTGTCTAAGGGGATGAAGTGTCCGGAACCACCAGTGGATGTGTCCAAGGGGATGAAGTATTGGTAACAACCAGTGGATGTGTCTAAGGGGATGAAGTGTCGGGAACAACCAGTGGATGTGTCTAAGGGGATGAAGTGTCGGGAACAACCAGTGGATGTGTCCTAGGGGATGAAGTGTGGGGAACAACCAGTGGATGTGTCTAAGTGGATGAAGTGTCGGGAACAACCAGTGGATGTGTCTAAGGGGATGAAGTGTCGGGAACAACCAGTGGATGTGTCTAAGGGGATGAAGTGTCGGGAACAACCAGTGGATGTGTCTTAGGGGATGAAGTGTCGGTAACAACCAGTGGATGTGTCTAAGTGGATGAAGTGTCGGGAAGAACCAGTGGATGTGTCTAAGGGGATGAAGTGTCGGGAACAACCAGTGGATGTGTCCTAGGGGATGAAGTGTCGGGAACAACCAGTGGATGTGTCTAAGGGGATGAAGTGTCGGTAACAACCAGTGGATGTGTCTAAGGGGATGAAGTGTCGGGAACAACCAGTGGATGTGTCTAAGGGGATGAAGTGTCGGGAAGAACCAGTGGATGTGTCTAAGGGGATGAAGTGTCGGGAACAACCAGTGGATGTGTCTTAGGGGATGAAGTGTGGGGAACAACCAGTGGATGTGTCCTAGGGGATGAAGTGTCGGGAACAACCAGTGGATGTGTCTAAGTGGATGAAGTGTCGGTAACAACCAGTGGATGTGTCTAAGGGGATGAAGTGTCGGTAACAACCAGTGGATGTGTCTAAGTGGATGAAGTGTCGGTAACAACCAGTGGATGTGTCTAAGGGGATGAAGTGTCGGTAACAACCAGTGGATGTGTCTAAGGGGATGAAGTGTCCGGAACCACCAGTGGATGTGTCCAAGGTGATGAAGTATTGGTAACAACCAGTGGATGTGTCTAAGTGGATGAAGTGTCGGGAACAACCAGTGGATGTGTCTAAGGGGATGAAGTGTCGGGAACAACCAGTGGATGTGTCTAAGGGGATGAAGTGTCGGGAACAACCAGTGGATGTGTCTTAGGGGATGAAGTGTCGGTAACAACCAGTGGATGTGTCTAAGTGGATGAAGTGTCGGGAAGAACCAGTGGATGTGTCTAAGGGGATGAAGTGTCGGGAACAACCAGTGGATGTGTCCTAGGGGATGAAGTGTCGGGAACAACCAGTGGATGTGTCTAAGGGGATGAAGTGTCGGTAACAACCAGTGGATGTGTCTAAGGGGATGAAGTGTCCGTAACAACCAGTGGATGTGTCTAAGGGGATGAAGTGTCCGGAACAACCAGTGGATGTGTCTAAGGGGATGAAGTATTGGTAACAACCAGTGGATGTGTCTAAGTGGATGAAGTGTCGGGAACAACCAGTGGATGTGTCTAAGTGGATGAAGTGTCGGGAACAACCAGTGGATGTGTCTAAGTGGATGAAGTGTCGGGAACAACCAGTGGATGTGTCTAAGTGGATGAAGTGTCGGGAACAACCAGTGGATGTGTCTAAGTGGATGAAGTGTCGGGAACAACCAGTGGATGTGTCTAAGGGAATGAAGTGTCGGGAACAACCAGTGGATGTGTCTAAGGAGATGAAGTGTGGGGAACAACCAGTGGATGTGTCCTAGGGGATGAAGTGTCGGTAACAACCAGTGGATGTGTCTAAGGGGATGAAGTGTCGGTCACAACCAGTGGATGTGTCTAAGGAGATGAAGTGTCGGTAACAACCAGTGGATGTGTCCTAGGGGATGAAGTGTCGGGAACAACCAGTGGATGTGTCTAAGGGGATGAAGTGTCGGTAACAACCAGTGGATGTGTCCAAGGGGATGAAGTGTGGGGAACAACCAGTGGATGTGTCTAAGGGGATGAAGTGTCGGGAACAACCAGTGGATGTGTCCTAGGGGATGAAGTGTCGGGAACAACCAGTGGATGTGTCTAAGGGGATGAAGTGTCGGGAAGAACCAGTGGATGTGTCTAAGGGGATGAAGTGTCGGGAACAACCAGTGGATGTGTCTAAGGGGATGAAGTGTCGGTAACAACCAGTGGATGTGTCCAAGGGGATGAAGTGTGGGGAACAACCAGTGGATGTGTCTAAGGGGATGAAGTGTCGGGAACAACCAGTGGATGTGTCCTAGGGGATGAAGTGTCGGGAACAACCAGTGGATGTGTCTAAGGGGATGAAGTGTCGGGAAGAACCAGTGGATGTGTCTAAGTGGATGAAGTGTGGGGAACAACCAGTGGATGTGTCTAAGGGGATGAAGTGTCGGTAACAACCAGTGGATGTGTCTAAGGGGATGAAGTGTCGGGAACAACCAGTGGATGTGTCCTAGGGGATGAAGTGTCGGGAACAACCAGTGGAAGTGTCTAAGTGGATGAAGTGTCGGTAACAACCAGTGGATGTGTCTAAGGGGATGAAGTGTCGGTAACAACCAGTGGATGTGTCTAAGTGGATGAAGTGTCGGTAACAACCAGTGGATGTGTCTAAGTGGATGAAGTGTCGGTAACAACCAGTGGATGTGCCTAAGTGGATGAAGTGTCGGGAACAACCAGTGGATGTGTCTAAGGGGATGAAGTGTCGGTAACAACCAGTGGATGTGTCTAAGTGGATGAAGTGTCGGTAACAACCAGTGGATGTGTCTAAGGGGATGAAGTGTCGGTAACAACCAGTGGATGTGTCGAAGGGGATGAAGTGTCGGTAACAACCAGTGGATGTGTCTAAGTGGATGAAGTGTCGGTAACAACCAGTGGATGTGTCTAAGGGGATGAAGTGTCGGTAACAACCAGTGGATGTGTCTAAGGGGATGAAGTGTCCGGAACCACCAGTGGATGTGTCCAAGGTGATGAAGTATTGGTAACAACCAGTGGATGTGTCTAAGTGGATGAAGTGTCGGGAACAACCAGTGGATGTGTCTAAGGGGATGAAGTGTCGGGAACAACCAGTGGATGTGTCTAAGGGGATGAAGTGTCCGGAACCACCAGTGGATGTGTCCAAGGTGATGAAGTATTGGTAACAACCAGTGGATGTGTCTAAGTGGATGAAGTGTCGGGAACAACCAGTGGATGTGTCTAAGGGGATGAAGTGTGGGGAACAACCAGTGGATGTGTCTAAGGGGATGAAGTGTCGGGAACAACCAGTGGATGTGTCTAAGGGGATGAAGTGTCGGTCACAACCAGTGGATGTGTCTAAGGAGATGAAGTGTCGGTAACAACCAGTGGATGTGTCCTAGGGGATGAAGTGTCGGGAACAACCAGTGGATGTGTCTAAGGGGATGAAGTGTCGGTAACAACCAGTGGATGTGTCCAAGGGGATGAAGTGTGGGGAACAACCAGTGGATGTGTCTAAGGGGATGAAGTGTCGGGAACAACCAGTGGATGTGTCCTAGGGGATGAAGTGTCGGGAACAACCAGTGGATGTGTCTAAGGGGATGAAGTGTCGGGAAGAACCAGTGGATGTGTCTAAGGGGATGAAGTGTCGGGAACAACCAGTGGATGTGTCTAAGGGGATGAAGTGTCGGTAACAACCAGTGGATGTGTCCAAGGGGATGAAGTGTGGGGAACAACCAGTGGATGTGTCTAAGTGGATGAAGTGTCGGTAACAACCAGTGGATGTGCCTAAGTGGATGAAGTGTCGGGAACAACCAGTGGATGTGTCTAAGGGGATGAAGTGTCGGTAACAACCAGTGGATGTGTCTAAGTGGATGAAGTGTCGGTAACAACCAGTGGATGTGTCTAAGGGGATGAAGTGTCGGTAACAACCAGTGGATGTGTCTAAGGGGATGAAGTGTCGGTAACAACCAGTGGATGTGTCTAAGTGGATGAAGTGTCGGTAACAACCAGTGGATGTGTCTAAGGGGATGAAGTGTCGGTAACAACCAGTGGATGTGTCTAAGGGGATGAAGTGTCCGGAACCACCAGTGGATGTGTCCAAGGTGATGAAGTATTGGTAACAACCAGTGGATGTGTCTAAGTGGATGAAGTGTCGGGAACAACCAGTGGATGTGTCTAAGGGGATAAAGTGTCGGGAACAACCAGTGGATGTGTCTAAGGGGATGAAGTGTCCGGAACCACCAGTGGATGTGTCCAAGGTGATGAAGTATTGGTAACAACCAGTGGATGTGTCTAAGTGGATGAAGTGTCGGGAACAACCAGTGGATGTGTCTAAGGGGATGAAGTGTCGGGAACAACCAGTGGATGTGTCTAAGGGGATGAAGTGTCGGGAACAACCAGTGGATGTGTCTAAGGGGATGAAGTGTCGGTCACAACCAGTGGATGTGTCTAAGGAGATGAAGTGTCGGTAACAACCAGTGGATGTGTCCTAGGGGATGAAGTGTCGGGAACAACCAGTGGATGTGTCTAAGGGGATGAAGTGTCGGTAACAACCAGTGGATGTGTCCAAGGGGATGAAGTGTGGGGAAGAACCAGTGGATGTGTCTAAGGGGATGAAGTGTCGGGAACAACCAGTGGATGTGTCCTAGGGGATGAAGTGTCGGGAACAACCAGTGGATGTGTCTAAGGGGATGAAGTGTCGGGAAGAACCAGTGGATGTGTCTAAGGGGATGAAGTGTCGGGAACAACCAGTGGATGTGTCTAAGGGGATGAAGTGTCGGTAACAACCAGTGGATGTGTCCAAGGGGATGAAGTGTGGGGAACAACCAGTGGATGTGTCTAAGGGGATGAAGTGTCGGGAAGAACCAGTGGATGTGTCTAAGGGGATGAAGTGTCGGGAAGAACCAGTGGATGTGTCTAAGTGGATGAAGTGTCGGTAACAACCAGTGGATGTGTCTAAGGGGATGAAGTGTCGGTAACAACCAGTGGATGTGTCTAAGGGGATGAAGTGTCGGGAACAACCAGTGGATGTGTCCTAGGGGATGAAGTGTCGGGAACAACCAGTGGAAGTGTCTAAGTGGATGAAGTGTCGGTAACAACCAGTGGATGTGTCTAAGGGGATGAAGTGTCGGTAACAACCAGTGGATGTGTCTAAGTGGATGAAGTGTCGGTAACAACCAGTGGATGTGTCTAAGGGGATGAAGTGTCGGTAACAACCAGTGGATGTGTCTAAGTGGATGAAGTGTCGGGAACAACCAGTGGATGTGTCCTAGGGGATGAAGTGTCGGGAACAACCAGTGGATGTGTCTAAGGGGATGAAGTGTCGGGAAGAACCAGTGGATGTGTCTAAGGGGATGAAGTGTCGGGAACAACCAGTGGATGTGTCTAAGGGGATGAAGTGTCGGGAACAACCAGTGGATGTGTCTAAGGGGATGAAGTGTCGGGAACAACCAGTGGATGTGTCTAAGGTGATGAAGTGTCCGGAACAACAACCAGTGGATGTGTCTAAGTGGATGAAGTGTCGGTAACAACCAGTGGATGTGCCTAAGTGGATGAAGTGTCGGGAACAACCAGTGGATGTGTCTAAGGGGATGAAGTGTCGGGAACAACCAGTGGATGTGCCTAAGTGGATGAAGTGTCGGGAACAACCAGTGGATGTGTCTAAGGGGATGAAGTGTCGGGAACAACCAGTGGATGTGCCTAAGTGGATGAAGTGTCGGGAACAACCAGTGGATGTGTCCAAGGGGATGAAGTGTCGGGAACAACCAGTGGATGTGTCTTAGGGGATGACGTGTCGGGAACAACCAGTGGATGTGTCTAAGGGGATGAAGTGTCGGGAACAACCAGTGGATTTGCAACATACCAAAGCTTGTGAGTTTCATCAAAGTAGTAAACGTTCGAGACACATATCACTTTGGACTTTCCTCCCACATCAAGCTGACACGGATGATAACTAAAATGCATATTGAGTCACTCACCCACTCTTCTCTTGAAAAAAACTCTTTATTGTACATATGTTTACACTATAGTATCGTCGTTTAGGTCAAATTGCTACCCGAATCTGAAAATGTTAAAAAATGTGGAAATCGGCAGTTTCGTGACTGTTCTTTCGTTTAAAAACAGGACATACGCGGTCCGACCTCAATTTTTTAATTTCAAAATGGCCGCCATCGAAAAACACCTCTCAGCTCTCAGGAAACATAAAGGCTTAGTTTAAGTTGCTCAACTAATGTTTTTACACCCAAGAAATTCAAAAGAAACGGGAAAGTACTCTATCTTTTATTAATGTGCTTCAAAATCAAATCTGGAAGGTATCCGAGCCCATGAGCCTCCTCACGGACCTGTCAACCAATCACAATACTATCTGTTTTATCACACAATGCATAAAGGATGTTCAGTCAGAATGGCTACATCGTGGTCAATATTGTCCCCAGTCGCATCATTTAACACATCACTCTACAAAGTAGAAGGGCAAAAATAACCATCCCTTTCAATCTGAGCACATACACTATTTGCAAGACATGTAGAAACTACGTGTCTTGACCATTTAACCCACACTACTTCGCCATGTCTTAAGTCAAATTGGTTAAAATTCTCTCTCTTCCTTGGTCATATTTGTCGGAGCACGCTGCAGTTTCTGGTTGTCAAATCTGATCCTGCAGCTTTTAAGCCACACTGCTTCAGTTCCCTCACCACTGTGTAGCCTCACAGTACTGATGTTTTGTGGTAAAAAGTTGTTTTTATGAAACGCCAAAACGTTTTCAGCAAGGAGTCTGTAACCACATCCTTTACCACTTCCTCTATACATTCCTTTCCTCAGGTCAACCCGTTTCCATGTGTATTGATGGTATCAAATGACAAACTACCGTTGTGCCTGTTTGGAATGTGTTAGCGTTTCTGAAACTGTCTTAGTCTCAGTGTTAGTGTCCGCAGGGAGCGGTGCCATGTTGGATAGTATATATCATGTGAGAGGATTTTCATGTGCAGTTAAATCTTATAGCTGCTTTTTTATTATGGCTATCACAATTGAAGACATCAACACCTACATAAGCTCCGATGTGCCTACACCCCCATGCTGCATACGGGGATAAAGTTTTGTAAGGCTAATCTGCTCTCGAACAGAAAAGGACTGCTTTCTTCTTCTACAAAACCTAATAAGAAAATCCTTTCGGAATCTCTGTCCAGAAGCACAGTATAGGAAAAAGTTGATGGAATGGTTAAAGTACATCAGCAACTCTGAAACCGTTGCAGCCAACTTGACTTTGACCATTGTCTGTTTATGAAGCTCCATGTTGTTCAGGATAGGCGATGCTATAAGGCTTATGTTCACAGGGAGTTTGGTGATCAGAAAAGTGAAGGATACGGTCAACAGCATAATTGTTAAACGGGTGCCTTTATCTCCGGAAAGCATTTTCTGCAACTCCCAACTGTCATTAAGTTCCCTCTGTTCAGTTGTCGATCTTCCGACTCTGCAAATGATGAGGACATTGAAGATGCTGATGATACTGAATGGAACTAAGCAGTATATGAGAGCATCCAACCATGGCCATACTTCAGCGATGAGGACATTAGAGCCTGCAATTGCGCCACACACTAGGAAGGTGTAGGGCCCGGATACTCTTTCTCTTAAACCAACCGTCCATACAAACTGAGAACTGAATGCAAGAGACAGACACAATAACCCGCCAATTATTTTTCTCGTTCGTGACACCTTACAAAGTCTCTGAGCTCTCAATGGGTAGTACACGACAACATACCTCTCAATTGTAACAGCAACCACGATCCATACCGACATATAGCTCAAACAATATGCTGAAATAATCATGGTTTTGCACAGCCAATCAGATTGATTGTGAATGTCGAAGCCTGTGAGTTCTGTCAGCCATTTCGGAAGTAAGCCTATCCACAGGATCATGGAGTCTGCAACAGCCAACGCTCTTAAAAACGTGTACGTAGAGGATCGTTTGTTTGATTTTCGACTCAAGATCAAGAAGGATAAAAAATTACCAATAATACCAATTAGGAACACTATTGGTGGAATGTAAATAAGCATTACTTCTTCAATACGGTATTCTTTCATTTCGCTGATACTTTCCGCGCTTGTATTGATGAGGTCGTTAAACAATTGCATTCTCTCATCAAAGAGCATGCGTTGAACCATGGTAATAAGCACGTCTTCTGAAATATTCATTGTGGGTTCCAAGTCACTTCTTCTATTACACAGTGGAAATGGATTATGTGTTTGCGTCAGACTGGTCATCGGGAACTGGAAAACAGAGAGACAGTATGAGGTTATGAATCTTGTCATCAATGAGAACATTCTCAAGCATGTTGTAATCTGTGTTTGAAACAATTTCTTTACAAGCATATGTTAAGGCGACTCGACTAACGGGATCGGGTGGTCAGGCTCGCTGACTTGGTTGATGCATGTCATCGATCCCACTTGCGTTGATCGATGCTCATGATGTCAATCACAGGTTTGGTTATTCCAGACTCGAGTATTTACAAAGTTCTCGATTCAAAATATGGAAAACTGAACAAAAGAAAATTCTGGAATGTCTAATAGATGGCCGTGACTGTATGTATGACTATTTCCCAAGGGCTAAGACCCGTGAAGATCCGGGTAGAGAATAGATCTTCAGCAACCCATGCTTGCCGTAAAATGCGACTATGCTTGTCGGAAGAGGCGATTAACGGGATCGGGTGGTCAGTCTCGCTGACTTGGTTGATGCATGTCATCGATCCCAATTGCGTGGATCGATGCCCATGATATCAATCACTGGATTATCTGGTCCAGACTCGATTATTTACAGACCGCCGTCATATAGCTGGAATATTGCTGAGTGCGGCGTTTAACAAAAAGTCAACCAACACCAACCAACCCAAGGGCTATGGAAAGTCCCTTCCGTTTGAAATGTTTATCCCAGAAACCGTCGATTTTGACGAAATCATTCGTACAGCCTCGTAACTGTTGTTAGAAATGGCCTTTGTTAAGCATAGAAAACACATTCCGACTGTGATTTCCCCGATCTGGTAAACGACGGTCTGGTTGGTCGGATGAATGGTCGTTCTCGCGTGACTTGGGATGCAAATAGTGATGGTACCAGGAGCGTGTCCTGTTCAACCGGTGGTCACACAAACATATATACAGAACGTCAACACCAATAACCCAATTCCATTGGGCGTAAAATGCAACATAGCTGTGAAAGATATATGCATGGATCACTGAAAATCAATGATGACACCACGTGTAAGAATAAGGATGTTCTCCACCACCGTTCGTTTGTTGTTTAACGCCGCACTAAGCAATAGAGATAGTCGCCTCTTACGGCAAGCATGGGTTGCTGAAGATCAGTTCTCTACCCATCTTCACGGGTATAAAAATGTATACATCTTATTGTATAAATTACACGCATAATAGGATCTAAGCGATATCATAATTTAAATATTACTGAATGTTACTGTGGATCTAGATGTATATACATACCCGAACTCCCTACTGGTCAGTCAATTATGCAACACACACCTCTCTTCGAGACGTTTTGTTCCACTGTATCGCTGACACATACAGTGGTCTCCTCGTGACAGTTCTGACAGTAGATTATGTTACCCTAGTTTCAAGCATCTCTCCATGGTAACAGTCAGGTGCATAGGTAAAGCGTAAGGAAATGTGTTGATTGGTACTTGGTTCTTCTGCATTGTTTGTTTGTTGTTTGCCCTATCACCGGTCACCATGGAGTTTTTTTTATCAGTTGGTTGGTTGGCTTGTTGTTTAACGCCGCACTCAGCAATATTCCTGATATATGGAGAGAGAGAGAGAAAGAGAGAGAGAGAGAGAGAGAGAGAGAAAGAGAGAGAGAGAGATAGAGAGACAGAGAGAGAGGAGAGAGAGAGAGAGCATTTCCATTTAGCCGCATCAGTCTTTTTCTACTTGTGTCATATGTTCCACGTGTTTGACGGTTAACTTGCCTTTGCGTGCCTTTGCGAACACCTGTTATCATCATTTGATAGCGATTCATAAACACCAGCTCATAATATAGTCGGAAGAGAGGATTCGACTCTGCTTGCGGCAGATATTTCATATGAGTATGGAAAGGGTTTTGTCGCTTTCATTTATTTCAACCTCTTCAGCACCCGCCCTATTCTGATCTGGGTCCGTCAGACTTCCATCTGGTCCCAAACATGAAAAAAATCTATCCCAAACGATGACGTCATAGCAGCTGTGGAGAGCTTTATGGACAGCAAAAGAATCAATTGGGATTCGAAACTCGGGAAAGCATTATTCTTTATTGGTTATGTTTAATCATAATATGTCGGGTGGTCAGGCTCGCTGGCCTGCTTGATGCATGTTATCGTATGCATGTTGTAAATCACTGGATTGTCTGGTCCAGAGTCGATTGTTTACAGACCGCCGGCATACTGCTGGAATATTGCTGATGGTGGCGATAAACAACAAACCAAACCATAAGTTCACGACAAAGTAGTCACCAGTTTTCATAAACAAACCAAATACATTTTTTAAGATTTTTTTATTTTTTTATTTATCTGACCAACATAGAGAACACACTATCACACCCTCGGTCCCTAACATTTCTGTTCATGGCCATAATCACTTAATCCAGTCATTCAGGACAATTCGGTCGAATAGTCGAATGGTTGTCATCGTCGAGAAATAGGATGTTTTTTCTCTTTTCGTACGAAAAATCCTCCGATCAACATTTCGGAATTTCTTCCCAAACATACATTACAGAAAGATATTGCTCGCATGATTCAAGAGCATCAGCAGTTCTGAGATGGTACAAACAAGATTGAATTTAGCCATTTGTCTAAGACCGAGTCCTACGTTGATCAAAGATACAGATGCTGCATGGGTTATTGTCCTAGGAAGTGTGGTGATCAGAAATGCAAAAGACACAGCAAGCAGCATGAGGGTTAGGCTGATATAATATCCTGGGTAGGTTTTCCGTTATTTCAAGAGGTTCTTTTGAAATATTCTCCTTCGTTTATTCGCCCGACGAACTTGACAGACGATGAGGACATTGAAGCTGGTGATGGCGCAGAATGGTACAAGGCAGACAATAAGGATGTTCACCCAGAGCCATATCACAGAGAATGGCCTGCGATATGTAATAGTGTTGCATACTGAGACCAAAAGACGCTTACTCCCTGTTTCCACCAAGCCAACTGTCCATACAAAGTGACTAGTAGACTCAGGGTTGGAAACATCACAAATAATCCGCAAATGATTCTTTTCTTGTGTGAAGCAGAGCTCTTGAGTGGATGGCAAACTACGATGTACCTCTCTATTGTGACGTCGACGATTATCCAGACAGACATGCTGTTGGAAATAAATCATACGATAGTAAAGGTTTTGCAGAGCCATTCAGACTGATCTTGAATGTCAAAGCCTGTGAGTTCACTCACCCACATAGGGAGTAGGCCTATCCACAGGACCAGGGAGTCGGCAACAGCCAACGCTGTCGAGAATGTGTACGTTCAAGAGGATTCCTGTGCTCCTTGATGCAATGTCCAAAAAGGCAAGGAGTTACCAAGGATTCCCAAAATGAAGACTGTTGGTGGGATATACAGCATCATAACTTTTTGTGCATGGCATTCCGGATACATAGTTAGTTGGTTGATTTCTATATTGGTGCTGTTATATCTTCCAGAGCCACGTGCATAAAGCAGAATATGGTTCATTTTTTCAGTGAACTGGTCTGCATGACAGAACAAGGGCGTAGAGACAATAATTTGATGCTACTTCAAGCCACGTCGTGAACACAGCCACCAACAATCTCAGTTAATAATAATATACTACCAATTTGTCAATCAATAAAACCTTTTGTGAATTCTCAACAGTTCCACTGAAGAATATGTGAAGAGCAAATCAATATGTAGGCTCAATCAATCAATCAATCTTTATTGTATGAAAGGCCATTGGCCCATATACACATACAGATAAACAATATTATTTACAGCTGTACAGCGCATTTTATAATTATTTGATAACTAATATGATACATGACATATAATAAAGGTATTGTAATAACATTGGTAATAACCACAGTGGCAGCAGTAGTAGAAGAAATACAAAAGGAATACCAAATGAATGGAATGGAAATATGACGTT
The DNA here is from genome assembly GCF_022045235.1 of Haliotis cracherodii. NCBI lineage: Eukaryota > Metazoa > Mollusca > Gastropoda > Lepetellida > Haliotidae > Haliotis > Haliotis cracherodii. The sequence continues at coordinate 17,777,366 of NW_027266268.1, forward strand.
TTACGTCGCAAAGGCTTTCAGCCATAGCGCGACATTCAATACAGAAGGATCTATCAGAAATATACTCATCATGTCAGGACAATTAGACAATTAAAATGTATATGCATTTCTAGTAGAAACAAACAGACAAAAATGAAATGTACATACTCCTGATCTAGATGCGAAAGTTTCAAAACAACTTATTATTTCTGGACATATCAGATTTACTAAGTAGTTTACTACGCACTCGTAGACTTTGATAGATGTATTGTAATATCTTAGTTAATTTTTTACTAGAGATACCATTAAAAGATAATATTTTGTTCATGGAATAGTGGTTCTTAGTTATATCAGGCATATATTTCAATCTTAGGTTGTCGTAAATTGGGCATATAAACAAAAAGTGTAATTCGTTTTCAATATGGTTTTCGCAGAATCAGAGATCGTGTTCAACTGGCACAGATGTCAGGAGTCATGATCAGGCGGGTTTAAGTCGTATCCTGTTTGTCCGGAACATTCTTATCCGATATAACCACTGGACCTGTGAAGCTGAACCTTCAGACGTTTGGTTCCCCCAACTGACATCGCAATATTTTCACGTCGTGAAGACCCGTGGACATCCGGGGTAGAATAGGTCTCCAGCAACCGATGTCTATTGAAGATATTAATGTAAGTAGTTGAGTACATCGCCCTAGGACCGCTCGTGGGACCAAGATTGCGGCACATCCGTTTCCAGTGGCGCGCGCCTCCAAGAGGGCTGCGCCTCCGTTTCCGGTGTCGTGCGCCTCCAAGATGGCGTCGCATCCGTTTCCGGTGTCGTGCACACCTCCTAGAGGGCGTCGCCTCCGTGTCCGTGTCCGGTGGTGCGTGCACCTCCAAGAGGACGTTGCATCCGTTTCCGGGGGAGGAGGGAGAGGAAAAACCCAGGGAAGCGGTCGTAAAAGGTGAACAAGAAAAGCGTTTTGTTGTTGTTGTTCTAAACATAGACGTGGTGGTGGTGGTTGTGAAGGGAGGGAGGGAGGGAGGAAGGGACGGAAGGAGGAGGCGGGTTCATTGTTTGGGGGTTTGAGGGTCATCAAAGCAAAGGATGAAAGCGCTCTTTCGGGAGAGATGGGTGGCCCTGAAAAGGGCCGTTTTGAAGAAGATGACTTCTTCACATACAGGTGCACGCAACGGTGCAAAGGCACGGGTGGATTGTCATTTGGCGTCTTACAGGACACTTACTGGTGTGCGTTAAACGAAGTATGTAGGTATCCTTCACGATGCAATAAACGCATTGGAAAGTCCCATCCCGTGCCCTTGTACCATGGGCGTACACTGGCAGACACCCTTGGCATCTGCCGCATTGCCTTGGTGGAGACAATGGTGGTGATGTTATTATCTCAGTAGAAATCGGCTCCAGATCCCAGTTTTCTGATTTCTTTTCAAAATTGTTGCTGCTGCTGCTGATTTTTTTTTTTAAAATAAATTTTACAAGTGGCACTGATCCACTCGAATGGTTGTTCTCTTGTTTTATAGGAGAGGCACTGACACCCTGCTTCCTGGTTGGTTCGCCAGGCAGCAGCTCCGATTGGTTCGTTCCAGTGCCTGGCTTGCACCTCGGTTTTCCAAAACGGACCGACCCCTGTGTTTCTTTTCCATAGGAAATGGATTTTACCATGGGATAGAAAGATTTTACCATGGTCCGACTTCGATCAGTTTTGTTTTTTTCTTGGGTAGCCTTGTTTTTTTTTTAGGTAGACGGTCGTCTGAATGCTAAAGGTGGACCGTCATAGGTAGGCATGAACGTGGGAATGCACACGTGATGTACGTTGTGTCACCCCCATTCCAATCGGGATGTCATGTGTATGTGTCTTCAAACAAACGTTAACGTTGATCCATAGAATGATGATGCCATGCCTACGTGATGTACGTCATGTTGCCAGGCACACGCAGTGTTTCACGAATGTTGCCAGGCAAAACGTGGTGTCATATGTATGTGTGTGTGTGTGTGTGTGTGTGTGTGTGTCTGTGTGTGTGTGTGTGTGTGTGTGTGTGTGTGTGTGTGTGTGTGTGTGTGACTACAAACATTGATTTAGTATTGAGATGGATAGAGAAAGATCGATAGACATACGTTACGTTTGCACACGTGATGTACTTCGTGTCGCGATGTGAACGTCATGTACTTTGTGTGTTGCCATGCAAACGTAGTGTCATGTGTGTGTGTGGGTGTTCAAATTATTATTATTATTTAATGATACCGAGGTGTTGACACTCGTGTAGGTCTACAGACGTACTGTGACACGTGTTTTCATGTACACGTGATGTTTGACGTGGTGTACTACGTGTCTCTATTTATATATTTATATATATATATATTTATTTTATTTTGAGACGTACCATGGGGGTGTCACGCGTAGACGTACATGTATGCCTCCAAGAGACCTAGGGGAGGGTGTGGGTTCTTTGTTTTGGATTGTTGGGTTGGCAAAGCAAAGGATGAAAGTTGTCTTTTGGGTGAGATGGGTGGCCCTGAAAAGGGCCTTTTGGGGAAGAAAAACTTTTCTGCTGCTGTCAAAGAAGAATCATCATGTCCAAGCTTATGACAAGACAAGGATCGTCGAAGCGGTACTTGTTGTCATCTGGGTATACCATCTTTGTATACCATCTTTGTATACCATCTGTGTATACCATCTGGGTGCCCTACGTGGTACCACTTGTGGGTACAACAAAGAAAATAAAATAATTTTTAACAGGAACTTGAACGGGATCTTTAAAAACAGGAACACAGGAAATGGGAAACGCCCTCCTAGACAGCCGGCCGTGCTACGCCATTCGTGTTCTTCTGATTCACCATCTCCTCGCAGAGATAGTGTAGCTGTATACTTCTTCTTGTGTTTCACCAGACCGGTTAGTCTGAGGTAGTCACAGTGTGGGGACCACCTGTGGTGTTCCACCCAAGGATCGTCGTGGGGCGCCGGACGTTGTATTAACTGGCGTTATCCATGACTATGACACTGTGGTTGTGTAAAATGGGCAATAGCTGATGTTCCAACCAGTCTATGAACACATCTCCTCCTATAATGTCCTTGTGGAAATCACCACTTTTCTTTTTCACTTCGAAAACTAGAACACATCCGTCAGTACGCACGAGATCACGGGTTGCGGCGTGCAAAACAATGACTCGATAACCTTTACCTGATGGTACCATGGGTGTTTTTTTGTCCATCTGCCGATAGCCACATATAGCCAGTGGAATAATTCATCAAGGTAAATGATCTGGAAGCCCTGACTGTTATAGTTATGAATGGTGCGGAGATAATGTGACCTCGTAGACATGATGGAATATTTCCCTCTGAAAACTGCTCGGTCATCGGGGGTACCTTCTGCTCATAAAGCTTGTACACTATATACCTAGTCCCCCTGTATCAAAGCTGTCTCATATCCTTTTACCTCCCAGTTTTGTTTTTGAGACCACCCCTGTACCTTTATATTTTTATTTTCATACCGTCGACTTGATGGAATGAATTGAAACCCCCAAAGCTTTCAATTGGGTAGTTCGGTAATTCAACCTATCTAGACTAATAAATGGTCCCCTCTTTCTCTCTAAAGTGTAAAGAATGTATGCATATCGTGTACCGTGGCTATGGCTATGGAAGTGTAACGTAACATGCATCATGGGAGCAGTGTTGATAAAAAAAAACAAAGCGTCATTTTGTTATTTTAGAATCTAGAATTTTCTCAATGTGATTTTTTGTGTTGATTAGATGTTTTCGGAAGACAACATTATAATCATTATAACGGAGTCACGTGCGCATTCTTCTATAGTCTGTTTTAGACCGCCATCATAATAATAAATCCGAACCGTGACCAAAATAATTCAAACCACAGATATGACGATCGGTAGTTACTCGATATTTCAATAGCAACAGTCTGTGAATAGTTCTATCCTTTTTTAAGGGGGAAAAAGCATTTTTCTAGCATTTCCGATAGCTGATTTCGTTGAAGATTTCATGTATTCTACGATTTATTGCCACCGAGGTGTGTGTTGTGTGTGTGCGTGCGTGTGTGCGTGCGTGTTGTGCGTGTGTGCGCGCCTGCGCGCGTGGGTACGTGTGCGCGTGTGTTGTGTGTGCGTGCGTGTATGTGTGTATGTGTGTTGTGTGTGCATGCGTGCGTGTTGTGCGTGCATGCGTCCGTACGTGTGTGTTGTGTGTTAGCCCGCGTGCGTGTGTGTGAACTTGTGTGTGTGTGCGTGCGCGTGTGTTGGGGGGGGGGGGGGGGGGGGGTGTTATTATAACTAACGTCATGCTGTTGACATGATTGATCTGTGATCATCTAATCATGTAAATACCCTGCTATGCTCACATGGCATTACTTGTAGTGCTTTGTTCACCTTACTTTACGTTCAGTAGCTATATAAAAATATCCTTAAGGTGACACATTCAAACCCCTCTTTAAGGTGTCATAAACATGTTGATCTCACGACAATGTTGAAAACGATCGATTGCAAAAAGAACGTGCTGCATGACTTCGGCAGGAAAGGTCGCGTTTCCTCTGACAAAGGTCACACGTCGCATGATATATACGTGCTTTGGTTCTTAGCCAGCATTGTCAGTCAGAATGGATGACAGGAGTGTATATTTGACGAATGTTTTGTTGTCCTAATTAAGATTGGACCGTTTCATGAACTTCCTCGTGTTCTTTCCTTATCTGCATCAAAACGTTCAAGCTATGCTGTTACTGTCACATGAGGATGACATCAATGACAGACAGAAGCACGTTGCTATTGTTAGAGCAGTATATCATAATACGTCTGACAATGACACGGCGATAGCTGATAGGACATGATGCCAGGATGAATAATTCCGGCCAGAGGTCAGTTGAAACAACGCTCATTGAAGCTCAATATGTAGTGTTTCATGCATGGTATGTAAGCTTTAGGAGGTGACGTGAGATGAGATGTGGTTTAACGTCGCGTCCAAGATTATTGCACTTATATAAGGACATGCATGCACGTGTGTGTGTGGCTGCTTGTACTCGTCTGGACTGACGCCGATTTATAGTGCTAGCCGCTGAGATACCATGCCGCAGTTTAACATGAATACCCCACTCCGACACAAGACTCCGAGCGAATCAGTTTTAGACCATTAATGCCGATGGCCAGGCAGGGTAACAAAAAGTACCGTCTTTTAACGTCTTTTGGTATGACGCGACCGGAGATCGAACCCTGGACCTTCCGCTCTCCCGGCGGACGCTCTACCACTAGACCACGGAGACAGTCGAATGTTTAGGAAGATGTATGGCTTTGTTATGTGTTGTTTAAAGAGTTCGTGTCAACTGAATCCAATTCACATACATGTACATCACTCTCGCCAATAAATGCCGTTATATAAAGATGACAGATTGAGAATGGCTGTTTCTCGTTATCTGTTTATAACATTCACATACGTTTACCATAATATATTATGACACATTTGTCCAGCAGTATGTCACTGGATTGTCTGGTCCAGACTCGATTGTTTAGGCCCGCTGTCGCGTGACAGGAGTATTGCTGGGTGCAGCGTTAGGCAATAAACAAACACTTACTTTTGTGTGAAAATTTGTGTGAGTGGCGGGTGCTACCCGTCGAGAAGGACATGCTTACCCTTTAGCGCATAACTAGTGTCATCACTGATTTTCAGAGATCCATTCATATCATGTTTCATCCATTGTTTTGTCTTTTCCGCCTAAAGATATCTGTTTTGACAGATAATGGAGACTGGTTATTCTCTGGCGTTGCTCTTTTTTTTGTTTAAAAAAAAATTAAACAGCAACTGTTTGGTATTTTCTATTTAAATATATGTGGCCATCTAAACTATTTACGTTTTGAGATCCATTGATGATTCAGGTTGTGACTTGGTAAATTCATATATCAACAATTGCTTGTCGTGCGAGGCGACCAAATGGATCGGGTGCCAGGCTCTGTTAGCTTTGATGATTGCGTGTCATCGTATCCCGACTGCTTGGGACGTTGCTCATAATATCAATCACCGATTACTTGCGGAACGCCGTCATGTAGCTGCAATATTGCTGAGTGCAGTCGTACATCTCTTATGGGAACGTTTTGTTTTGTTTGTTGTTTGTTTGTTGTTTAACGCATCACTCAGCAATATTCCAGCTTTATGACGGAGACCTGTAAATAATCGAGTCTGCACCAGACAATCCAGTGATTGACATCATGAGCATCGATCCACGAAATTGGGATACGATGACATGCATCAAACAATTCAGCGAGCCTGACCACCCGATCCCGTTAGGCATAGTCGCCTTAATGGGAAGAACACACATGGTGGGACATTTCACCTTAACATGCGTATGGAATACAAAGATTACTTGGCAAAATTAGATTTTCTTGTGATTATCATTTTTTAATTAACACTTTAGAAAACATAATAATTATTAATAAAGTGTCATATCGTTTCAAATTTAGGACTATGGTAACAATAACGTTTGTAATAATCAACAAATCATGTCTAGTTTTTAGCTGATATATATAGCTAATTAGTACCTGTTTGAGGTGTACCATGTTTATTAAGATTCATAAAATTATTTGTGTAAATGTTTTTCACTTTTATCTATACTGTAATATGTCCCTTGCAGTATTATTTGAATGTTGTTGAATATTTAAATGTGAACTATTGCCGATGACATGGTCAATATTTATTTAACGCTTTCCATCGGAGATTCCCATGAAGATCCGGGATAGAATTGGTGTTACGGCGCATGTTTCCCGTAATAGGCGACTAACGGGATCGGGTGGTTAGACTCGCTGACTTAGTTGATGCATGTCCGATTGTGTAGATCGATGCTCATGATGTCAATCACTGAATTGTGTGGCACAGACTTGATTATTTATAGACCGCTCTCATACACCGTGACGTTAAACAACATAACAAAATATATACTTTCCATCGGAGAAGTGATTAATGAAAAACACTGTTAAGCTTAATGCGTTCTATTATTGTGACTGTATTGACCTCCTTAACGGACCTCTCACCTGGTCACCTGATGTCCTCTGGTCAGCAGTGATCGATTGCGTATTGTCAAATGTCAAGCTTCATATATATATAAATATATAGTTTAGCTTCAGTTCAAAGTATGGTCTATCGATCGACGACAGCCATCGTTGTGCCCAACCATGGAATTACTGACCAATGTAAGTTTTAGTGTCATTCTTTATATATTAGTGTTGTGTTATCTTGTTATATTCGTATTATACTTATAGTACATTAAGTAGTGAGTAACAATCAAAAGGAATATTATAAATATCTTAGGCTAGGCACTAATGTCCAATCAGTGAAGCTTTTTGCTCTCGCCATAATGAAGTACTCATTAGGAAACAATGTGTGCGCCAATCCATATTAAATCTATGAGGTGCAGTCCTTTATATGTTTCCGAGATTAACACATCACTGTAAGTAAAACCAACGACGATCTGTGTGGTATTTGTCTGTCTTAAAAGTTCTAAAAGTTCTAAACACAGTGGATGAATTAACGTTAACGAATGAAGTACTCAGTGAATGAAGTAAACGAATAATGTGGGCAATACTACATGTACTAAAAGGTGAGTGAGTGAGTTAAAGTTTTAAGTCACATCGGCAATATTTCAGCCATATCGTGACTTCTAAAAGGACACTTGATTCAAGTCATTGATGAATGAGAACAAACTATAAGTTGGAGATTTCGTGAAGATTTGTTGATACTATGTAACTAGTATCTGTTTTATTTTTGCCCAACTAGTATCTGCAGTAGTGTAATCGTGTCATATTTATACGTGTCCAGTACATTAGAAAACTGAATCCATCAACGGATAATAAGTTGATATTTTTAATGAATTTACCCACCTGAACTAGGAATGAGAGACGAGTGAAACCGCCTCGTCTATTTCATATTAAGATCTCAGCCTGTGAAAATTACAGAGACAAAACGTTTCACCATAAGACTGTGTGACAACTCCAGCCACTGATGTCTTCATTTAAAATCCTTTTTACAAACGAACATGATCTCCCAATTACTATAATCCATATATGACAAATTACAAGCTGTAGTATCTATGCACAGGTAAACCTTTCAGGTTGAACAAGGAAAATACACAAAAAGTACTAAAGAATTGAGAGAATGTAAACTTTGCCAAACATTCGAAATTGAAAATTGATATCATTTTTTTCTTCAGATGTCCAGAATTAGAACATTTGCGAAGAGAACACCTGTGCCCTTATATGTACAGAACACAATATATCAATAAATGTCTATTGAAGATATTAATGTACTTTACGTGTAACATCATGTGCATTCATGCAATAACTTATAGAAATACTCTGTTGAAGGATTAACTTAAATATAAAATAGGTACATGTCACTATCAATACAGAATAGGTCTTCAGCAACCCATGTTTGCCGTAAACAGCGACTATGTTTGTCGTTAGAGGCGACTAACGGGATCGGGTGGTTAGGCTCGCTTACTTGGTTAATGCATGTCATAGTATCCCAATTGCGTGGATATGCTTGGTGTCTTTACTATTTGATAATGTCCATAAACACATGATCATGATGTATTCTGAATTGTACAATGGACTCTGTTTCAGGAGAGATTTCTTAGGATTATGAAAGGTTTTGTGCCATTTTAGTCAATCAACGAATTCAACGAAAAATAAATATAATAACAAACTCATACATCAACGTATTATCCCAAATGATTAATGTTGGTATCTTCGAAGAAGCTTTCGTATGTTAGAAAATTGGGAAGTGCCTGTACACTTTCGAAAGACCATGACTTCGGAATGATTTACTGAATGTACTTTATCCCGAATCGAACATATGAATGTAATATTAAACTGTGTACGGATATGTTCTGACATTCATTCCTCTTTCAGGTTTCAGCTTGGAGATGCATAGCTTTCATGGGTATAGTCACCAGGATGACAGCAGGATTTGGATTGTTGCTAGGTGATCAGTTACCTCCAGCAGACCCTGGACCAGATTCCGTCTCAGACTTACAAACACTCGCTTTGTCTTTCTCTGGTGTGTCTGATAGTCAGTATGGCACGACAGATACTCCCAAGCCTGTCCAAGAAAGCGTGGCATCGGAGCCAACGTCGTCCACCACCCACCCTGACCATGTTCTTAATGCAATTAATGTTCTTCAGACATACATTTCAAATACTAAAGCAAATACCCAAGCCATGGCAGAACCAGAAGCATCATTGACATCTTTGCATCCTGGGAATACTGTTAGAACACCGGGAAAAGGATCCAGTGAAGATCTGGAATCTATTTCAAATTTGCTTAGTCAGCTAAACGTTGGAAATACGGGAGCTGCCGATTTAAATTCATTTTCTGGTTCGAGTGACAATCTTCCAAACAATAATACTGTCAGTAAAGCTACGGACTCGGTACTGTTACCGGGCTTACACAATACATTAAGCAACATTCAAAATGCAGGTGCTGACTCAAATTCTAATACTATTGTTCATAGTCAAGGAAATAGTGGTGGCACGCCTGTTCAGTCTGCAGGTAAAGACACGTTGGAAAATTCTGGGCAGGCACCAACATCACATGTTTCATCAAATGCTTCACCAGCTTCATCATCTGTTGGTGTCTCGCAGCCACAATCAAGTGGAAATGATGCCCCTATTGGAGGTAATGGGGGATCTGTAGCAATCAATGGAGTTCTTAATCAACAAACGCAACCACAAGTTTCGCGCTTTCCTCGATTCAATCCTCAACTATTTACCAGCCAAACACCTGCCCAGCAACATCCCATATCACCACAAGGAGAGACTACCAGTAACAAGGCAGATGTTGGTGGTGGAACATCTCAGATTCTTGCCATGACTCCACAGCAGTCCTTTAGACCTCCCAATGGTTTTCAAGGTTTTAATGTTGGGGGACCTCCTGAACCCAACCTTGAGACATTTCAGCCACTGTTTGGTAATGGTGTACAGACGATTTCGGATAACATAACAAGCAATACTGTGCCAGGGACAGATCAAACAGGAGGTCCGATTGTGCAGCCAAACACTGGCAGACAACAGACGCAGACGGTTGGGTCTAATCCTGTGCAGCTTATGTCTACGAACTCTAATCCTAATATGAATCAACGCCGGAATACCATTCCTAACCAAGTGAACTTGGTTCAAAGTCCACAACCTGTTACATACTATAGAACACCCCAAGGCCAATTACTCCGTGTTTTACCTTACCAACAACTGCAAAACTTAGTTTCCCCATCCTCACAATATCCTGTACAAGGTTCTACACCAAGAGTTGGAACAAGCGAAAGACCAGGTGTCAATTCACAATTACGGATTCGTCAAACTGATCAAAACACTGGACGGATTCTTGTTTCTCCTCAAGAACAGCCAACTGTTAACCCTCAGAATGTGCAGCAAGGACTTCGGTTTGCCCAGATGCCATACAGAAATAGAGTGAGTAATCCTTACATACTTCAAAGGCGAAGATTTATTCGTCCAAGCCAACGGTATCCTTACAGTATGTTCTCTCAACGATATCAAAACCTATACCAACAACCTGCATATAACACTGTTCCATCCCGGTTGCGTAGACCACGGTACCCAGGGCAGTCCCAGGTATTCAGGTATCAACCGTTACAACAAAGAGGCACAGAACGTTCACAACAGGTTTCAACACAAAGTCAGCCTGCTTCGTTTGTACAAGGTGCTTCCGTGCAGCCAAGACCAGGATTCGTACCCGGAGTGAGTAGCTTTGCTGATGTACAGAGTACTCCTCAACAGGCTTCTGTTGGGAGAATGTTTAATGGCGTAGGGCAACAATCTTCAGATGGCGCTAATGGTATTTCCAGCTCCAATATACCAGAGTCACCACAAAGACAAAGCAATCCAATACTTCAAATAGCTAGCGTAAACCCAGTTGAGCCTCCTCGAACAGGTAACATTAATCCACAAGGTTCTCCATACTTTGGAATGCTTGGCAATGGTGGTCAGGCTATGAGATCGCCACCTGTATCTATAGGGCCAAATGCTGGAGTCAGCATCAGGGCCGGTGATGATACCAACTCTATATCATTCCAACAGTTTAGTGGCGTTCAAAATGGACAACGAATAAATAGTCCAGGAGTTTAATCCCTACACATGTTATTAATTCTCAGAACTCCCATCCATCTGCTTCCATTCAGTATCTTGCATCCACTAATATTCAATAAATGAATTATTTGTCAACAGGATTCAACTATTTGATACACCATGAACAACAGAGATGCATGATTGTGTGATTGTTTAATGCGAACAGAGTCTTTTGCTTTATGATCAATTGGGCAACCTTATTGATTTATGTAAAAACAAATAAATAATATACATGTTTTCTGGTAGTTTGTTGACCGTTTTTATCATCTTGACATACATGTACGTCATTAAATTTTAACGTAATTGGATCTTTATTATTTGTCAAACTAGTAGTTTACTTTGTGTACAGTCGGCAGTCCCAGGCAACTTTCAATGCATGGTCAGGGTTTCAAGGCGATCGCTGTTAGTGTTGACGACCCGATACTGATCCTCTTCAGGGGTGAGTGAGTGAGTGAGTGACATCAGAAATGGGCATATTGTCCATCATATACGAATGTCCAGGGAATGAAGTGAGGTGAAATGGGTTTTAACGTCTTTAAGATTGTTGCACTTACGTGCGACGTGCATGTGTGCGTGTATGGCTACTTGTACTTGTCCCGGCTAATGCCGATCTTATAGTGCCAGCCCACTGAGATAGAAGCATGTTGGAATCTATCTAATGTAGTTGAATAGGAGCATGTTGGAATCTAGTGTAGTTGAATAGGAGCATGTTGGAATCTAGCGTAGTTGAATAGGAGCATGTTGGTATCTATCTAATGTAGTTGAATAAGAGCATGTTGGAATCTAGTGTAGATGAAGAGGAGCATAATGGAATCTAGTGTAGTTGAATAGGAGCATGTTGGAATCTATCTAGTGTAGTTGAATAGGATCATGTTGGGATCTAGTGTAGATGAAGAGGAGCATAATGGAATCTAGTGTAGTTGAATAGGAGCATGTTGGAATCAATCTAGTGTAGTTGAATAGGAGCATGTTGGGATCTAGCTAGTGTAGTTGAATAGGAGCATGTTGGGATCTAGCTAGTGTAGTTGAATAGGAGCATGTTGGAATCTAGCTAGTGTAGTTGAATAGGAGCATGTCGGAATCTAGCTAGTGTTGTTGAATATAAGCATGTTGGAATCTATCTAGTGTAGCTGAATATGAGCATTTTGGAATCTAGTGAAGTTGAATAGGAGCATGTTGGAATCTATCTAGTGTAGTTGAATAGGAGCATGTTGGAATCTAGTGTAGTTGAATAGGAGCATGTTGGAATCTAGTGAAGTTGAATAGGAGCATGTTGGAATCTATCGTAGCTGAAAAGGAGCATGTTGGAATCTATCTAGTGTAGTTGAATAGGATCATGTTGGAATCTATCTAGTGTAGTTGAATATAAGCATGTTGGAATCTATCTAGTGTAGTTGAATAGGAGCATGTTGGAATCTATCTAGTGTAGTTGAATAGGATCATGTTGGAATCTATCTAGTGTAGCTGAAAAGGATCATGTTGGAATCTATCTAGTGTAGCTGAAAAGGAGCATGTTGGAATCTAGCTAGTGTAGTTGAATAGGATCATGTTGGAATCTATCTAGTGTAGCTGAAAAGGATCATGTTGGAATCTATCTAGTGTAGTTGAAAAGGAGCATGTTGGAATCTATCTAGTGTAGTTGAATAGGATCATGTTGGAATCTAGTGTAGTTGAATAGGAGCATGTTGGAATGTATCTAGCGTAGTTGAAAAGGAGCATGTTTGAATCTATCTAATGTAGTTGAATAGGAGCATGTTGGAATCTAGTGTAGTTGAATATGAACATGTTGGAATCAATCTAGTGTAGTTGAATAGAAGCATGTTGGAATCTAGTGTAGCTGAATAGGAGCATGTTAGAATCTAGTGTAGTTGAATAGAAGCATGTTGGAATCTATCTGATGTAGTTGAATAGGAGCATGTTGGGATCTAGCTAGTGTTGTTGAATATGAACATGTAAGAATCTATCTAGTGTAGCTGAATATGAGCATGTTGGAATCTATCTAGTGTAATTGAATATGAGCATGTTGGAATCTATCTAGCGTAGTTGAATAGGAGCATGTTGGAATCTATCTAGCGTAGTTGAATATGAGCATGTTGGAATCTACCTAATGTAGTTGAATAGGAGCATGTTATAATCTAGTGTAGTTAAATAGGAGCATGTTGGAATCTAGTGTAGTTGAATAGGAGCATGTTAGAATCTAGTGTAGTTGAATAGGAGCATGTTAGAATCTAGTGGAGTTGAAAAGGAGCATGTTGAAATCTAGCTAGCGTAGTTGAATAGGAGCATGTTGGAATCTAGTGTAGTTGAATAGGAGCATGTTGGAATCTAGTGTAGTTGAATAGGAGCATGTTGGAATCTATCTAGTGTAGTTGAATAGGAGCATGTTGGAATCTATCTAATGTAGTTGAATAGGAGCATGTTGGAATCTAGTGTAGTTGAATAGGAGCATGTTGGAATCTATCTAGTGTAGTTGAATAGGATCATGTTGGAATCTATCTAGTGTAGTTGAATAGGATCATGTTGGAATCTATCTAGTGTAGTTGAAAAGGATCATGTTGGAATCTATCTAGTGTAGTTGAATAGGATCATGTTGGAATCTATCTAGTGTAGTTGAATAGGATCATGTTGGAATCTATCTAATGTAGTTGAAAAGGAGCATGTTGGAATCTATCTAGTGTAGTTGAATAGGATCATGTTGGAATCTAGTGTAGTTAAATAGGAGCATGTTGGAATCTAGTGTAGTTGAATAGGAGCATGTTAGAATCTAGTGTAGTTGAATAGGAGCATGTTAGAATCTAGTGGAGTTGAATAGGAGCATGTTGGAATCTAGCTAGCGTAGTTGAATAGGAGCATGTTGGAATCTAGTGTAGTTGAATAGGAGCATGTTGGAATCTAGTGTAGCTGAATAGGAGCATGTTGGAATCTATCTAGTGTAGTTGAATAGGATCATGTTGGAATCTATCTAGTGTAGTTGAAAAGGATCATGTTGGAATCTATCTAGTGTAGTTGAATAGGATCATGTTGGAATCTAGTGTAGCTGAATAGGAGCATGTTGGAATCTATCTAGTGTAGTTGAAAAGGATCATGTTGGAATCTATCTAGTGTAGTTGAATAGGATCATGTTGGAATCTATCTAATGTAGTTGAAAAGGAGCATGTTGGAATCTATCTAGTGTAGTTGAATAGGATCATGTTGGAATCTAGTGTAGTTAAATAGGAGCATGTTGGAATCTAGTGTAGTTGAATAGGAGCATGTTAGAATCTAGTGTAGTTGAATAGGAGCATGTTAGAATCTAGTGGAGTTGAATAGGAGCATGTTGGAATCTAGCTAGCGTAGTTGAATAGGAGCATGTTGGAATCTAGTGTAGTTGAATAGGAGCATGTTGGAATCTAGTGTAGCTGAATAGGAGCATGTTGGAATCTATCTAGTGTAGTTGAATAGGAGCATGTTGGAATCTAGTGTAGTTGAATGGGAGCATGTTGGAATCTATCTAGCGTAGTTGAAAAGGATCATGTTGGAATCTATCTAGTGTAGTTGAATAGGAGCATGTTGGAATCTATCTAGTGTAGTTGAATAGGAGCATGTTGGAATCTATCTAGTGTAGTTGAATAGGAGCATGTTGGAATCTATCTAGTGTAGTTGAATAGGAGCATGTTGGAATCTATCTAGTGTAGTTGAATAGGAGCATGTTGGAATCTAGTGTAGTTGAATGGGAGCATGTTGGAATCTATCTAGTGTAGTTGAATAGGAGCATGTCGGAATCTAGTGTAGTTGAATGGGAGCATGTTGGAATCTATCTAGTGTAGTTGAATAGGAGCATGTTGGAATCTAGTGTAGTTGAATGGGAGCATGTTGGAATCTATCTAGCGTAGTTGAAAAGGATCATGTTGGAATCTAGTGTAGTTGAATAGGAGCATGTTGGAATCTAGTGTAGCTGAATAGGAGCATGTTGGAATCTATCTAGTGTAGTTGAATAGGAGCATGTTGGAATCTAGTGTAGTTGAATGGGAGCATGTTGGAATCTATCTAGCGTAGTTGAAAAGGATCATGTTGGAATCTATCTAATGTAGTTGAAAAGGATCATGTTGGAATCTATCTAATGTAGTTGAAAAGGAGCATGTTGGAATCTAGCTAGTGTAGTTGAATAGGAGCATGTTGGAATCTATCTAGTGTAGTTGAATAGGATCATGTTGGAATCTATCTAGTGTAGTTGAATAGGAGCATGTTGGAATCTATCTAGTGTAGTTGAATAGGATCATGTTGGAATCTATCTAGTGTAGTTGAATAGGATCATGTTGGAATCTATCTAGTGTAGTTGAATAGGAGCATGTTGGAATCTATCTAGTGTAGTTGAATAGGATCATGTTGGAATCTAGCTAGTGTAGTTGAATAGGAGCATGTTGGAATCTATCTAGTGTAGTTGAATAGGAGCATGTTGGAATCTATCTAGCGTAGTTGAATAGGAGCATGTTGGAATCTATCTAGTGTAGTTGAATAGGAGCATGTTGGAATCTATCTAGTGTAGTTGAATAGGATCATGTTGGAATCTAGCTAGTGTAGTTGAGTATGAACATGTTGGAATTTATACCAGGACCAAGACATGTACATATTCGGAATTGCCAATTTCTCTGCATAATGTTCTTGTAAATATGCAGTGTTATCATGATTCAGAATGTATATCACTCTCCGAAATTAGTGGTGGAAATAAAGATCATTCATTCATTGTGTGTGGAGTGAACTGTATAAAATTTAGCTGAACATGTAGTTGAGGAATTCTGTATAGCGTAGCTAAATAAGTTTGGAGGTATTCTGTGAGACAGAATGATAAGCTGCTTGCAAAATGTTTGGATTGACAAGGGAAACTTTTACATAATTAAACATTTTGCAAACAGGCTTATCATTGACAGTTTTGAAATTCCCTCTCTTCACCACCTGCTGATATTATAATCCACTATTTTATATTTGAACGAATCAGAAACGTTTGCTGCGTTTGCAGCAACGCGCCGTTTGCAAATTTTGATACCTACGGAATGTGCTGCCCTGGAGGGTATTTCTTTCAAATGTATAAATTGTATAAAGTACTGTAATCTAATAGCGGCATGAGGGTGATAGATTTTTTTAATATGTGTATTTTGAGATCTATACGGCGTAGTTAAGTATTGATCTATTCAGTGTAAATGTAACATGTTTTAGTTACAGTGAATTGCTTTCCTCAGCAAGAAATCTCATTGTACATTGTACAGATGTATGATCCATGAAAACATTATAAAGAACGTATTACTAAAGTGTTATGTTATTATTCTTTATGTTACTGATTTTGTTATCATACTCCTTAGGTAATAAATATATAAATATATTATATATAATTTATTCCATGATTTAACGAAAGAGCAAAATATAATGAGTACGTCAGTCAGTATCTTGCATCTTGAGTCATGGACCTATGACGTCACATGTGATGCGTTCATGAGCAGTTAATACCAGTATGTTCGTTTGTGTATCGAACCAGTCTAATATATCTTGAACATGAGTCTTCATATTCTAACCAACATGTATGGTATTCGCGTTTCTTTTTGCGGTGAGTATAGAAAACATTAATTAAAGATGTATATATACTGAACCAAAACGTCAGCGATAATGAAAATGTTTGGGGATATATATTTTTATGAAATTGTGCGCTCAGTCTTCACTAAATATATCCTCCAAAATATTCATGATCCCTAACTCTTTTTCTAAGCAATGTCTTTTCATAACGAAAAGCATCAGATTAGAGTGAGTGAGTGAGTTTGGTTTAACGCCGCTTATAACAATATTCCAGTTATATCGCGGCGTGTCAGCTTAATGTGGGAGGAAACCCACGAGCACGGGTATGGTGCGTACAAACCTAGAAACATAATCGGGGCGAATCGGGATTCGAACCCACAATTATAGGTTTCTGGCGTGCCCTAGGGACGCAATTCTGCACAGCGAATTGTGGCGCCTTAGACGACTGGGCCACCCGTGCCAGGTGATGCAGGTCTAAGACGTTTACCACTTCGTTGAAACCCACGAGCACGGGTATGGTGCTGACAAACCTAGAAACATAATCGGGGTTTCGAACCCACAATCATAGGTACCGGTGTGCCCAAGGGACGCAATTCTGCACAGCGAATTGCGGCGCCGTAGACGACTGGGCCACCCGTGCCCGCCAGTCAGTACGATATTCTGATTTGTTGTATATATATATGTCAAGTACTTTTGGAAAGTTCAATAGATTGCTATGATCGTATTTTATACAACATACATAACATGGGATTTTGTTGATGACGAAATGATGAATTGTGTGTGTACCAGAAAAAAAGCATCCTTATAAAATGATGTGATAGTGATACTGATAGCAACATTAACATTATATATAAAATGTCAACGCCGGAGAATAACCATTCTCGATTATCTGCCGACACAGATTCTAAAAGGCAAATTAGAAGTGAAAAGTTTTTGAATTGATCACTGAACACCAGTTATGACACCAGGTGTTCGCGAAAAGGATAAGCATGTGCCGCTTTGCCTGTAGCACCCGCCACTCACACAATATGCATAACAATATAAGTGTTTCTTGCCTTACGCCGCACAACAGTTCTCCGATGGCTTCTCTGAAAATATACCAGTTTAATAGAAACAAGCAACTTCATTTAAAGTGAAAATGAGGGTTTAACCTGTAAAAAATCTAGACTTGCGTCGTTTAGGTCTACAGTAGGGACTGGGCGGAAGGCAAAATCATACGGTTCAGGGACTGTGAGACAGGTAGGACGGCGGCATGTAAATACTCAAAATTTGCCCGGATAATCCAAATATACCAATCTCTGGTGCCAGTCTTCCAGGCATTAAAAACTGAATTTGAAGTGGTGTTTTTATTGCTTCGACAGGAGATCCTCCAGTGGCCACTACAACACAGTATTCAGATGACATCGTTATGATGTAACAATCTGCTTAAAACAAATCAGAGGAAGTAAGGGAATTTAGAATATCTTTATTTCACGTTGTTAGATCTCAGGCAATATAATTACGTATTCGTTACAAGAAAAGAGACCCCGCCAACAGAGAACAACTGTTGGACTGTAAGATATTTGACAGAACTCCTCATTGGTATTTTGACAGTCATTGGTAAAATGATATTACTCATTTGTACTCGAGTAACAGGCATGTTTGTGAGTCGGTGATGGTTCACAGTCGTGTCACAGTCACTGTTTTGATGACGAACTCCAGTAATAACTGAGTCTATTGTGTGGTGGCGACATTTCTCAAAGGTAGGAGCCTTTCAAGCATTCATGTTTGTAAAACTCTCTCAGTTGTATATGCACTGACTTTGGATGTCAAATAGACATAAGCTGATTGTCTTCAGAAATTATCTTTTTTGTTTCATTTATGTTCATTGCAAACACGTTAATAATTGCGCGTAATTGTCATCTAATGAATTCTTGAAGCATTTAATTATACTAACACAAAACATTTGAACAAAGCTTGTTGTCTTCTCCACTTTATGAAATAAACTGGAATATGCATTTGCCATTTCTCTTCAGTGCTGTCTTGATAGAAATGTGGATGTATTCTTGATGCCGTCACGCTCTATGTGGTTCTCGCGTGGATGAAGTTCATGGGATCAGAGGGTTCTTTCATTGTAAGGGAAATGCCACTTTGTGCTCCAAGTCCGACTGAAATGCCAACTTTCTTACCATTTTGGGGATGATGATTACGAATGAGTAACGTTTCCCTCGGATTCGACCTTACATGGTTGTTGACGAAAACTTGTGATGGATCCCTGGTTACCTGAGGGTCGAGCGTTGTGCGTCTATCAATACCGCCGTTGACTGGTTTACGTTGCTTAACTTGTGGGTTTTGATTTAAACGTTGTTGTGGCCCGGGGTTGAATGTGGGTCTCTCAAGTTGACGCACTGTTTTGGGGGCTTTGTGATGAGCGGATATTTGACGTTGATTTGCTATGTGTTGTCGTGAGTGTACATTTGGCTGCTGTTTAGGACTGTTTGGTTCTTTATGATTTTCTTCTATAACATTTGAGCGCATACGTGCTTGTTGTGAAGGAAGATTAGTCTGTCGAGGTTGTTGGTTATTCTGACGGATGGAGTTACCATGAGACTGTCTCTGTTGATTTGCCGCAGAAGTAGACCGTGGGTTCAATTCCTGCGTCCCTTGAAAGGCGTCAGACTGGGGAAGGGTCTTGTGACGGTTTGACCCTTGAGGTGTATTCATCTGAAGGTTTGGTCTTTTCTGGTTCAGCTGACGGTGGCTGCTTGAAGCAAACCCATTTCTTTGTGGACTAGTTTCTCCTTTTTGGTTTGTCTGACGAGGTGGAGCCGAAATACGACTTGCTGGAGAAAGAAGTTCTTTTCTCTGGCCACTACGTGATGAACCAAATGAATTTGTTTGCTGGTTAGGGGATTGGCGTCGTCCTGTTGTAGGCTTTGGGGTTGGACGATTTGAACTTGAAAGCGAATTACTTTGTCTAGTTCCAATACGCTGTCTATTTGGATTTTGAGGTGTTGGTTTCGTCTGGGCGCCTTGGCGATTTGACTGTCTCGGATTACGTGCAGATTCTTGGGACATGGTGGTTTGATCAACAGATCGTCTCCTGGTTATTGGAGCTTGGCCACTGCGTGTTCTCTGGGCCTGGCTGATCCTGTTTGGACTCCGAGATGGAGTTGCCTGGCCATTTGTCCTTTGAGGCAACTGCCTCATTCCGCCAGTAGATCGTGGGGGTGGCGTACTCCTCGGCCCGCTGGTGCGTGTAGGCTGTTTAGTAGATGATGACTGACGACCCGGGGGGTTTGAACGAAGTTGCTTTTGTTTGTTATTTATCGGACTTGGAGGAGTTTGACCTTGATTCTGATTAACGTTAGCTGTTGGTGCAGCGGCTGCAAAAGGTCCACGACTCAAACGTTGTTGTTCAACAAGATTTCTAATTCTTTCCTGCTCTTGAATGTGTGCCAACTGCCCAGTAGTCAACCGGGGACTACCAAAAGAAACTAACTGATTCCGAAAACGTTTAGGCGTCTGTGTGTTTCTTAACGGTGTCAGCGTAGGAGAAGACTTCTGTGTCCTGGGTGAGTTTGGTTGGTTCTTCCCTATATAAGGTTTGTTGGACCCAAATAATAAGGGGTTCACTATGAACGCCAAAATTGACCTCATTTGTTTTTGTTTTATGGCAAAGTTTGCCATAATTTTCTGGTAAGGGTTCAGATTCCTTGGAATGTGACCCTTTTCTCTTTCAGATACAGATAGTAAATGCGCTAGTGCGTCTTTTAGTGTTATTGGCGTAGGGACCCCGCTGGCTCTCCTAGTAACGTGATTGTGTGTCCTTCGTGTCCCAGGCATGTAAACGGTCGACAAGCCTAGTGGTTGTGCATATGAATTAAGAACAGTTCCAATGTGCTTGTTTAAGAGTTGATCAATGTAATTAGCATTGAAATCATGTTTTGCATTTCTAAACACAGTGGCTATCGTGTCCAGTGCTTTAGATATCTCCATTATTTTGGCCAATATATTTTTAAAATCGTAATTGTGAGATACTTTTCTTTCATCGCTGGGCTTCTCAAGGGGAACAGTTTTGTGTTTTGGGGTAACGACGTTAACCAGAGGTTTGTGTTGTTCATATCTCATCCTAGACTCTTCTGCAATTTGCTTAACGGATTTCCCTGTAGCCAATCTGGGAGATCCTTTGGTGACATTTGTTTTGATTTTCCTTTGGATTGGCACTTTCCGTTGTGGTCCAGGGATTGCAGGAACCTTATCCAATGCTTGCACATTCGGGATCCTCGCGTGGGGCACTGCCGAATGAGTCAACGTATATTTCCTTTCCTTACGATGAGATTGTGACAAGTGCATCGACTTGAAGCTGTCCACATCAGGCCTGTCCCATTTAGCAATGGCGTTATGACTTCTGTGTTGACCATATCTGCCAAATGCTACAGTATCAATCACCGATGGAGGTGGACTCCCAATCAGTCCTTGGACTACAGGCAGCGGTGACGTGGATACCACACGCAGCTCTGTGATAAGGACGAACAGGACGGTCCACGTCTGGAACAAATAGAACATCAGATTAAGATGGAAGCAACAATCGATGGTGTATCGAGTAATCCGTAGTTCGAGCACACGATGTGCCGATATTTTTAGTTATTATGCCTCAAAGTGAGATTGACCAACCAGAGAGCAGAACTACTGACCCCACATGAGCCCGTATACCGTCAGTAAAAATCCAAGATGGTTGATACTTACCTAATATGAGATCGTATACCGTCAGTAACAGCCATCTTGGATTTTTCAACATCACCTCACATATTTCACATGAAAAGTCTGGTACAGAAATTCGTTATTCGACACTGTTTTGTGTTAAAATTATCAACAAGGTTTGTCCTCTGAGGTTTGAAGAGTAGTCTCCCTTTGACCCTTAACGTCATACGTTGTAAGTGTTAAGTTTTGAGTTTTAAGTTTTGACATGACACTTGCGACAAAGATAGTGTAAACTTTTCGGCGTAATAAATTCGTTATGGTGTCTTTAGTTACCGTATACGTGTAATATTAGGTTAGCAAAGAAATATTGGGTCAGGCGTCAGCCGATATGACACCGTTTTCGGCAACAAAAGACACCAAAACGAATTTATTATTTTTAATTTTACTCTATCTGGTGTTTGTATCGCACATGTCACTTCAAAATGAAAACTTACAACCGTTGATTTTTGTAACTATGATTTTTATGTATAAAGTCACGAACGTGATTTATTATAGTTAACGTCCTTGCACATCACAAATAATGACATAAAAACACAAAACAGTGTCAAATAACAAATTTCTGTAACAAAATGTTTATTGGAAACATGTGAGGTGGGTGTTGGAAAATCCAAGATGGCTCTTACTGACCGTATACGGTCTCATATCAGGTCAGTAACACCAATCTTGTATTTTTAAGGACTTTATACGGGGTCATATGGGGTTCGTAGTTCTGCTCTCTGATTGGTCAATGTAACGTTTAGGCATAAAAAATGGAACATATGGTACCTTTGAGGATTATACGGTAACCCTTACTTCCATAGTCTGTACTCCATCAAATAAGATCGCTGTACATTGATAACGGGTTCATCTTTGTATCAAGACCATTTCTGGTGTCCACCGGCGTAATATAGCTGGCACATTGCTGAAAGAGGTATGCAGCCCAATACACCCATTCACTCATCTCAGTATTTAAAAGGTTTATTAAGATGAGTAAGCCGTAGTTTTAAAGTTGGGTTTCTCGAATGACATGTATTTCATTATATATATGTTAATATGTTTATGTTTGATATACTTTTGATGTTAGCTAGTATTTGTTTGAAATTGAACATTTATCGCCTCTTTGACCTGGCCATATAACATGTTACGTGTTGTACCTGATGAACAGGAAATTATCCGAGGCCGAAACTGTGACGAAATATGCGAAATAGGCACACGAAAAACTAAAGTAACATGTGTCTCGAATCCAAAATGCAGAAATGTTATAACCGACATTGTCACAGAGAAATGTCAGTCATACTGCATTGCATCGTCAATCTCCAGGTTACACGAATAACAATGTGGGTTGTTGAGTTTAATTATTCGTACTTTCTAAAATGCATTCAAGAACAGACAAAACGATGAAAATTGGAGATATTTAAATTTTTGCGATTGAGTCTCGTTCGCAAAAATAAAACGGTCGCAAAAAATTCCCTGTTTACAGTAATGACAATAACACCCTGAAACAACACCGTTAATAACAATCGAAGCAGCAAACCTTTAACGTGTGCTCATAAATAATTATTTTTGAACTGTTCCTTCGGCCACTTCAAGTGCAATGTAATGATTGATAGTGTTAGATCGCCCTATCACTGTCTTTACTGATTGACAATTATTACGCGTTACCAGGAAGCCCACAGCCATATTTCACACACTGGACGTTTACTAGATACTGTCATGTTTGCCGACGTGAAACGTGACTTCCGAGGCAGTTGTCTATTTATTCAGCATACTATTCCGCGAACGTGACAGGCCAGGCATTTTACTTCGCGGATAACCGCTTGGAGACATCATACCTTTTAATATTCGCCTACATGATGCACAACAATCCATTTCTTTGGACTTAGCAATTGCTTGACATATTAAAACAATTGAATGGCAAAAACTACATTATTAAGTGTAAATTAGTTCCTGTTTTTCTATGCGCATCGACATTTTTCTTCTCATCGTTGTATGTTGAAAATAAGAAGTGAAACAAGAATAACATCTCAAGCTCACAAATGACCAAAGGGACGTCGGCTCATGGATGTCCCATCCTCCTGGGTGCCTAGTTCTGTTCCTAGAGTAGCGTCCCTTTGCCGTGCAAGTATCCGATTATCGTGGCTTTGAACCCCATATTCCCCCTGACTGGGTTCCTGTGTTTGTCAGCACCATACCTTACTGGTGGGTTCCCAAAAGAAGTTATCTCAAGCGGGTATCTTAGCTGTTGTCCATGTCCTACCCAATTTCTGATCACCTTGTTGACAAAGGTACAAATGTACCGAGCCGTCTCATTGACAGAATAGGGAAGTTGAAATCCGTAAGTCAACACTATTAATTATACCATACATTTCTAAAAATGACGCTTAAATATCATTTGAATCGAGTTGTTAGAGTGTTGCTAAGGCTACAACTGTTGCTATGCGCTGGTGTGTAGCAGTGAATATTGCTTTGCCTGTATAAGGTTGACAGCTGTAAACACTGTTACCTTCGTTTAGTAGAGGATGAATACCAACTCCTTTTTGTATGTAAGAAATATACTCACCTGAGAAAACTGTCTTACCTCAGTTACAGAAATATGGTGGAATTACGTGTGCAAGTTTATTTAACTCGTGTGATCTTAATGTTCAACGTTTGAACTGTATTTATATTATATTTATGCAAATTATTTAAAATGAGATCGGTATACTTTAAGGAACGGACCATTTGATATTCTAGGGTAGCCTGGGATTCATTGAAAAAAATATTTATGCTTCAGACTGTTAAAAAACCCGATATTAAATGCCACAACAATTACATTGTTGCAAGGTATTTTTTTTCCAAATAAATCAGGTTCATGGCAATAGCGTATCTTATTTAGTAGCTGTTGCGGGGCGGTCGGGTAGCCTAGTGGTTAAAGCGTTCGCTTGTCATGCCGAAGACCCGGGTTCGATTCCCGACATGGGTACAATGTGTGAAGCCCATTTCTGGCGTCCCCGGCTGTGATATTCCTGGAATATTGCTAAAAGCGGCGTAAAAACATACTCACTCACTAGTAGCTGTTGCTGATGAATATCTATTCACGGCACTAAATAACACTGTATACGACAACTCTATGTCATCAGCATGAATCATAACAAATGCATGTGTGACTTGAACGTCATACATACCAGCCAGGATCAGTCAACGTCGTCTGGTCTTTTGACGTTATATGTCAGCTTGAAGGACATTTATTCGAAAAGACCTTGTCACGTCCTCCACATGATTGGTGGTAGTAAAGATTTTCATGTTGAAATTGTTAATTACCTGTCAGAAAACATACATTTCTCCTATTTTATAATGTGTGTCTTGAGATATTCTGGCGGAAAGATATAAAAATAGAAACTATGTTAGCTATCGCGGCTTTCCAGCCTAATGTCAAGTAAACAACGACAACATTTTCCATAATTACGAGGAATCTCTCAGATTACTAGGGCGGTCGGGTAGCCTAGTGGTTAAAGCGTTTGCTTGTCATGCCGAAGACCCGGGTTCGATTCCCGACATGGGTACAATGTGTGAAGCCCATTTCTGGTGTCCCCTGCCGTGATATTGCTGAAATATTGCTAAAAGACGGGTAAAACTATATTCACTCACTCACTCCAGAGTCCATTCTTACGATTCTTTTTATATCATATACATGTGTCTATGAATCCCACCGGTGCCACCCGTCACAAACACATTCACAGGCAAGTCAACTGTTCACCGGACAGAAACTCGACTAAAAATGGTACAAGTCAAAATATGGTACTGCATCGGACATCCTTTCGGTCACAGATGCGGCAAATTTGGGAACGTCCTCCACATATCAACCTTAACACTTTTTGAAAACTTTGCTGAAGCTGTGAATGACCGAGTGACGTAACCCAGAGATGTTTACCAATTTGATGGAACCCAGAGCTCAGGCATGGTGCTTACAAACCCAAAATCATAATCAGGAGGAATATTGAATTCGAACCCACGATCACCGGATCATAACACGACTAAGATGTGTAATTGTAAGAATACTTCACCCAGTGCATCTTATATTCAATCAGATAGAGTTTAATTTCGTTCGGTCCGTCTGAATGTACAGTACACGTTAAGCCTTAGAACAATCGGTATCGCAGACAAACAGAGTTCCTTTACCGAAATGGATCAGTTTGATATGAATGCTGAAAATGTACGACAGTAACGACATTTGGTTACAACAAAAGTATTTAAATTGTGTCCTCATAAAGATACTAGATATCAAGATACATTCCTTAAATACGAAATATGCACATAAATTCTAAACTTACATGTGTTAATAATTTCCGTGAGGGAATGTCATTGTGATAGTGCGTGGCAATACATTGACTTCAAAATGGCCGACACTGTCACGATTAGTGAGTTGCATGGAGGCTGAAGGTCTCGTGTTTAGGTGTATTTCATCATTTATGATTTCGCCTATCACAGATATAAAGAGATGTCCCGAATACGTGTTCCAAAAAAATGCTGCAGGAAGTTGTCAGATGTCACTCCAGGCAGGGGGGTCGATGGTGGTTGCCGGAATTAGCGCGTCTCACTGGGATGAGTCTTAGCGAGGATATGCGATCACGTTCATGGAGTCAAATATTAAACTATTTCCAGTGTATGCAAACATCTTCATTACAAGTTTGAAGTGTTTCAAAAATCAATGTGTTGTATCATGCAGGGTTTTCACGAGGAATGTGGAAGTAGTCCGTCAGTTTTATTTCTAGAATAATCACATGAAAAACGAAAATGAATTTGTTTCATACCTGTGTCTTTCATATGTGTCTTCATATATGTTAATGAACGCGAGTTTCGCAGTAATTTGACCATCCGGAATAATAATGATTTGAAGACCACCTGCTTAATTGTCTTCAAATGATTCCTGTAATTATCATTTAAAATCACATCTGGATGGAACAAATATAATTTAGACTATTCTGTACATAAATTTTGGTTTTTGTTTGTTGTTGAACGCCGCACTCAGCAATATTCCAGCTATATGACGGCGGTCTGTAAATAATCGAGTCTGGACCAGGCAGCCCAGTGATTTACAACATGAACATCGATCCACGCAATTGGGATCGATGACATGCATCAACCAAATCAGCGAGCCTAACCACCCGATCCCGTTAGTCGCCTCTAACGACAAGCATAGTCGCCTTTCACGGCCATCATGGGTTGCTGAAGACCTATTCTACCCCGGATCTTCACGGGCCCTGTACATAAATAAAATTTCCAAAATACAATTTTCCCTATATTACATACAGCGAAATCCCATCTTCCCGACGATTAGTGTTCAGAATGTTAATATATCTATACATGTATGTTTAATTGGATATTACCACGCGCCACACCCAATAAGGATGTCAGTTAGAATTGCTCCCCAGCCACCTATGCTGGTCGAAAGAGGTAACTTAATGGATCGGGTGGTCAGACTCGGTTGATTGCGTGTCATCGTACCCCGACGGCGTTGATCGTTTCTAACACGATCACTGGATTGTCTGGTCTCGAGTATTTCAGGTCACCGTCATATAGTTGGAATATTGCTGAGTGTGGCGTTTAACAAACAAAAAATCAAACAAACAAAACCTAGCACTACCGATTTGTTTCTCTGGAAAAAGTACCACGGGCGATTGTACTGAAAACGGTAAAGTCCAAATATTGAAACATGTTGCTTGTCCCACTCGTAATACTCCCATGCAGATGATGGCAGCCTGTAAATATTCGAGCTTGCATCAGAGAAACCCGGCCCGTGAGCCGCTCAGTGTAAATTAGATATAATATTATGTCAACAGCAGGGTGTGTCTTTACACGAGGCAGTATTTGTTCGTGCATACGTCTTGTCTCGCCGCGTCATTCAAGCGTAACAATGAAGTATACGAGTGGAGAAACGCGTCTGCCCTACAAAGAAAAACCCGTTTTAAGGGAAGTCATACAGTTAAGTAAAATATTAAACGCGTAAGTATATTGTTTAAAGTATTAAAACCCCTCGTTATGAAAATAACATTGTGACCTACATGACCCATTTACCCATATATAGTCATTGAGCGGCATGAACACATGCCACGTTTCATGCAAAACAACTTCTTTCTTTCTTTCTTTGTCAGAAACGACGTTTTTTGCCCCTAACAATAAAGAAGTCGTTATCAAAAGCTATCCATGATATAAATGTACTCACGAAATGGACGACCAGAGCCGCCATCCCTCACTTGTTGCCGATCCAGGTGTGATAATCCTGCATCTGACGCACAGACCATAACGTCTATTGTTTTACAACAATCTCGTAGATGAGCGCTAGGACCAGTCAAATATGATGAATGACATTACTGGATATTTATAACGTGTAATGTCTTATGATTGAGCTGTATCAACGGAGGCTCGATATGTCAACAGGGCCATTCATCGCAATTACTCCCGTGTGTCAGTCACACGTGAGAGTGTGAAGCTTAGATAAGATGGAAAAATGAAATTGATGGTAGGTGTGCTTACCGTGTAGGTGAGGGAGCCATTCGTCAGGGTTAGGACTTCATGGGGCATGCCGTGCAATTTTTATGCGCAGGTATGAGTTTAACCCTTCTCGTTATAAGACAATGGAGTCAAATCTATTTGTTCTATGACGGTTTGCATTTTAAGGAGTTACTTTTCAAAGTTTATGACTATTGTGATATATGTCTGCTTTCACAAAGTTAACTTAACCCGTTGTCAATCTGAATATCGTGCTCTTTCGTGTGCAAGTGAGAAGAGAACATGGTGAAAGTTAACATACAAAATAAACGACATTGCCACGGGGTATCAAATGCTCTAATCTGTCACACGAAGGTGGGGTGAAATGGAATTTAAGGGTGTGTTAAATATTATTGTACTTATACAGCGATGTGTGTGTGTTTGTGAGTGTTTGTGTGTGCGTGCGTGCATGCGTGCATGTGTGCGTGCGTGCGTTTTAGTATACTGACTCCGAGCCGACCAGTCCTTCTCCTTTACTCCTTCCGTCTACTCCTTTAACGCCGAGTGCCAGGCAGGGTAACAATAATTACCATCTTTTAACGTCTTTTTGGTATGAATCCATCGACTCACAGACCTACCCTCCGAAGAGGCGCTCTATCCTCTTGACCACGAAGGCGGTCCCCGTCACATGAAAAGTGAGAGAATTTAAAAATGGAAAGCGACAAATTAAAAAGGATGGGTCCCACAGTCACAGATGGTCCAAATGTCTACAATGAGGTAGACCTTCAATGGCCTTCAATGAATTTAGAATATTCATGTTCATTACTTCGAAACGTTCGTTAATACGGACATTTGTTAATCTTGGCGTTTTTACTGGGAACCGTGTCGTCCGGATTAATAAGAACTACATTTCGATAACGCCTAATGTGTCGCCTGCAGGTATGCTCACAACGATACATCACCATTACCAGGTCAATGGCTCAGTGTGCTCCCTGGGGCGGTCGGGTAGCCGAGTGGTTAAAGCGTTCGCTCGTCACGCCGAAGACCCGGGTTCAATTCTCTATATGTGTGAAGCCGATTTCTGATGACCCCCGCCGTGATATTGCTTAAAGCGGCGTAAAACCAAACTCACTCACTCACTCAGTATGCTCCCCAAATGTCATTCACATCTCTCTGGGGAACATCACACCCCAAAAGGTTAAAAGTCACATTTCCATCTCATTCTAACGGGTATCCATTCACTACCGGGTGAATAGAGGCTTATATCGAACAATGTCACTTGCCTGAGACACCACGTGTAACCTGTGTTAACACTTTAACCGCTGAGATAAATATGAATATGAATACCACTAAATGCATTATTGTTTCAACTGACTGTATTTCATGGGTACATCTTGTAGCAGTACTATACTTGTAGCAGTTACTATACTTTTAGTATACATCTACATAATTATACATATGAAATAGTCTACATTATAATGTGACCCGTGAAGATCCGGGGTAGAATTGGTCTTCAGCAACCCATGCTTGTCGTGAAAGGCGACTATCGGGTGGTCAGGCTCGCTGACTTGGTTGATGCATATCATCGTATCTCAAGTGCGTGGATCGATGCTCGTGATGTCAATCATTGGATTGTGTGGTCCAGACTCGATTATTTACAGACTGCCTTCATAGAGCTGAAATACTGCTGAGTGCAGCGTTAAACAAAACAACTTTATGACGTCTTTAAGTGGCATTGAGAAGTTGGTATGATAGAGATAGTTCTATGGATGCGATGACAAGGGATGCAGTTCTATGGATATACAACTTCTTTATTACAATGAATGTGACGATTCGGTGTGGACACTAACACCGTTACCAAGCAAGGTGTGACTGGCTTGGCAACGGTGTTAGTAGATTCACCGAAACGTCTGATTAGGAATATAACTCATGTAACACACGTATATCTTTATTGTCCACTGTCGTGTGATTCACGATCATGCATGTTTAGGTTGACAGATGTACTTCTTAACACTTTGCCGCCTCCGTGGTCTTGAGGTAGAGCGTCCGCCCGAAGAGCGGAAGGTCCGGGGTTCGATCCCAGGCCGCGTCATACCAAAAGACGTTAAAAGATGGTACTTGTTGTTACCCTGTCTGGCGCTCGGCATTAAGGGGCTAAAACAAGGACTGGTCGGCTAGGAGTCGGTATACTGTGTCTAAGTGGGGTATTCATGTTAAACTGCGGCATGGTATCTCAGTGAGCTAGCACTATTAATAGGCATCAGTCCGGACTAGTACAAGCAGCCACACAAACACACACACGTACATGCACGTCGCTATATAAGTGCAATAATCTTGGACGCGACGTTAAACCCCATTTCACCTCACCCATTACCGACATCGACAGCCTATTGTATTGGTTTCTATTACGCGACTATGCGAGATCGCGAGAATGTCCTTTACAGTATTCCATAATTACCAGATACATCATTGTAAGTTTTATTTCAAATTGTGAATGTGACATCCCGGACAATTTTGCCATTAGCTGAGTGATAGAACTACGAGAACATGGAACATAAAAATCACGGTGAGAACCGTTGACTTGCGCCAGACAGGGTAACAACAAGTACCATCTTTTAACGTCTTTTGGTATGACGCGGTCGGGGATCGAACCCCGGACCTTCCGCTCTCCGGGCGGACGCTCTACCACTAGACCACGGAGGCGGTCTATGTCGGTAATGAGTGTGTTGTGTGTGAAAGTGTATCACTTATATCAGTTCCATTTGTTTGTTGCTTAACGCCGAACTCAGCACTATCATAGCTATATGACAGCGGTCCACCCAGTCAAGATGTACATGTGTTTTATATTAAAAGCCCGATGTGAAGCAGGGCGTAGACGTTTACGCTTCGGCGAAACTAATGAGAAGAACATGGTGCTAACTAATCTAGAAACATAATCAGGGCAAATTTTAGATTTGCACCCACGACCATAGGTCTCTTGCACGCCTAAGGCCAAAGGGACGCAACTCTGCACAGCGAATTGCGGCGCCTTGGACGACTGGGTCGCCCGTTTCCCATGACGTATATTCGTAAACGACCATGGCACCGGAGTTAACCATTTTGGAAAACACCAATTAGTACGGATAAAAATGTCACATGCCACTGACCACTATCGGGGAGAATCCTAGATTCGAACCTGATGCTGGTAAGGGAGGTAAATCTGCACTCCAAACCACAACTAAATGTAAACTGAGGATAACTCTAAGATGGTTTGTCAACCACATACACTTTTTTATATGCATCCCTCGATTTTTAATTAACAGTGCACCCGTGAAGATCCGAGGTAGAATAGGTCTTCAGCAACCCATGCTTGCCGTAAAAGGAGACTATGCTTGTCGTAAGAGGCGACTAACAGGATCGGGTGGTCAGGCTCGCCGACTTGGTTGATGCATGTCATTGATCCCAATTGCGTGGATCGATGCTCATGATATCACTCACTGGGTTGTCTGGTCCAGACTCGATTATTTACATACCGCCGTCATATAGCTGGAATACTGCTGAGTGCGGCGTTAAACAACAAACCAACACACCTAATTAACACTCGCTTCAAAAACAAACACAAAACACAAAGCAAACACTTCTTTTTCAGACTGTTTTTTATTTCTGTTGTATAAACAAATTGGTGTAAAATAGAATTGTGTCCATAACGAAGGAGTATGCGTATATACAACAACATGGGATGTTGAAAATATAAATTTCTCTATGTGGAAACATGTACAGCGATAATGACTCGATGTGCAAGTGAACGGGTCATAAACACGATATAAACATGCTGATTGCTTGTCACATATCACGCTTAATTAACACCGTTTGTCGACACAAAGTGAAATATACATGTGATGGACAGCTCGGCCACTTAAGCATAGCATGCTACAACAAATCATTTTGTACAATATGTTATTATGTTCTTTAGATGAGCGTTATTGCACCATTTGTATATGAATTTCTATATAATATTTGTTAAACTTTTCAATTTATAAATCCACTGATTTGAGCACCCGTAGTGGGATTATATGATACAGTACCTAGACTATGCAGGAATGTCAAACTTAACTGTTACATATATCTAAATATTCCATTTCCACATATGAAACATTATATGAACATGATCGAATTGTTTGAAAATATAAATTTAATTTGAAAAAGTGATTGATAAAGAAAATATAAAAACGTCCCGTAATTTGTTATTTACAATGATAAGAACTCGAGCATCTTCATCAATATATTCCAAGCAAATATAACACGAATACCATTTGATACTATCAGCAACAGGGTACCTCCCTTAATCTGTGTAGTAACAGTTTAGATCATCAGCACGTTAATCATCCTTGTTTTGTGTAGACTGTCTCAACATAAACACATATATGTACGATGTCAAATACACTGCGGGCATAATGACTAGAATACACTCTCACAGTTAGGAAAAACACGTACACAGAAGCACGGAGCGTTGATTACAGATCCCACTTTAAACAAGGTGTGATCGAGTAGGCTTGGAAATGTTTTTTTTTCAACGAAATCAGATAATGGTTACGGAGACAACGATTGGTTATAGTCAACATATATATAAATTTTCCATGTTTTTTATTATGTCCTTAGAGAAAGATTGGGTGAACCTTGTGTTGGCTTGAGATCAGCATTTATTTTAATGTTTTGGACTTTAATTATCCTTTTCCGACATGAACAAGTGATTAATTAATATTTTTTGTATAAATATCAATAACGAGCTGGATCCTTTGGACACTAATACAGTGTGCAAAAAATAAATTCGTACTAGGCATTTAGTTTCTTTTTTTCAGTAAGACAGAAGCTTGGTTATTTGATTTAGAAAAAATATATTACAAAATAATACTATGAATTAAATGAACACTTTCAGGAATATCTGTCGGAGGAAAACAAAATATAAATGTATTATAAGGGTGAGGATTAAGGCCAAGGACTTCTTTAATAGCCCTACGGATTTATTGCAATACTTATAATTGAAATTTGTTTAGACTGTTCTGAATATGAAATAGTCGGGGCTCTACAACTATGCAGTTGGGTAGCGACATAGAAATGTATATAAACACGTGGGTTTTGTTACAGTGACATTTGACAAGCAGACCTCGTACTTAAAAATCTGTCCTTCAGATCGATACGTTAGGTGTCTGAGTGATTAGAGATTGAGTTTTGTCGCTTAATGATGGTGTAGGACACACCAAGAATGGACTTTAGAGATTGCATATATGCTTGGAATGAACACGGACACGTTAGGTTTATAACGAACCTAGTCGTCTTGAACAGCACCTTTTGGACCGCTCGAGACTGTTCTCTTTAAGAGTAGACCGCCTCCGTGGTCTAGTGGTAGAGCGTCCGCCCGGAGAGCGGAAGGTCCGGGGTTCGATCTCCGATCGCGTCATACCAAAAGACGTTAAAAGATGGTACTTGTTGTTACCCTGTCTGGCGCTCGGCATTAAGGGGCTAAAACATGGACTGGTCGGCTCGGAGTCACTGTGTCTTAGTGGGGTATTCATGTTAAACTGCGGCATGGTATCTCAGTGAGCTAGCACTATTAATCGGCATCAGTCCGGACTAGTACAAGCAGCCACACAAACACACACACGTACATGCACGTCGCTGTATAAGTGCAATAATCTTGGACGCGACGTTAAACCCCATTTCACCTCACTTCACCTCTCTTTAAGAAGTGAATGAGTGAGTTGGGTTAAGCGCCGCTTTTAACATCATTCCAGGTATATCAAGGCGTATCAGCTTAATTTTCGAATGAAGCTCTAAATGATGCACATCTCACATGTTTACCCCTTCAGTGAAACCCAAGAGCACGGATATGGTGCTGATAAACCTAGAAACACAATCGAACCGAGATTCGAAACACAATCATCGGTTTCTGGCGTGTCCAAGGGACGCAACTCTGCACATCGAATTACGCCGACTTCGACGACTGTCTCTCCCGTGCCACATGTCCTTTTAAAAAAATATTCCAAAGTAAGAATCGTACATTGGACTCTGCTTTTAGGGGATATTTCATATCATTATAAAAAGGGTTCTGTCGCTTTTATTATTAAGTGATTCCAGTGAATGCTAGTTCACATTTAAATATCATACTGTGGAAACAAACGTGAGAGATTTTGATTTATAGCTAAAGTTTTGCTTGTTTCACGAACTAACACAAAAACAAATAATGTTGCATTAGCAATTATTGAAACACAGAGTAGCCTTGTCACAACGCATACGTTCAACAAACACAGTGTGCTTTGAGCTAAAGTCTTATTCAAATTGGAAACGCTGTCGTTTAAATTCACCACAGACCCTTCACAAACACAAAAAACAAGAGCAATGTGAGAAACGATATCCCAATGTCATTGGTACATTTCACAAGTGTCAAATCATAATAATGATATAATAAGTATGGTAAAAGTGTCGCCAAAATCCCAAACATCAGCATTTTCTTTTACACCAAGTGCGTGAGTGAGTGAGTTGGTTTAAAATCAGCTTTGAAAAGTATTCCAGTCATATAACGGCGTGTCAGCTTTGTGAGGGACGAAAGCCCGAAGTGATGCAGGTCTTTGACGATTATCATATTGAGAGCCCAAGCCTGGATGTGATGCTGACAAACCTAAAAACCTAATCATGGCAAACCGGGCTTCGAATCCACGATCATTGCCAAGGGACATAACTCGACCACGATCATTTGCCAAGGGACATAACTCGACCACTTACGACGTCTTAGTCGACCCATCCCCACCAACCCTGCCCCTCCCTATCCCCCGTTGGAGAAAAGTTTAAAGATAAAAGACGCCGATTAAAGACTTTAACCACTTCGGTGTAGCCTGCATACATCGGGATGGAAACAATAATCATCGGATCCAGGTACGGCTAGGGGACGCAATGCGCCATGGACAACTGGGCCATGAGAGCCACCCCTGTCTTTTGATTCCCAAAGATCAGATATGTAACAGAACAAATGGACATCACAAAACGTATAACATTTCAACAAACTAGCATGTCCATAAGTCGACCAGAACTGGTGCCTGAGTGATACTACAGGACATTGATTGTAATACACGTTATGACAATTATTGGAGGACAAACATGGACTCATAAAAAGGTTCACATGCTATAGCCGTTTAACAGAGCAAGAAACCTGTATGTTTTAACTCACCATATAAAACAGTCGTAACAAATTTATGTCGTCCTCAAATTCCCTGAAACCTGACATACCTTGATGTGAACGTGAAGACTCACGTCCCCCAGGCCAAACAAAACGTCATAGATTTGCACTGAGAATGTCGTGTGCCGGTACAAGAAAACAAAATTATCTGACAGTCAGCACACATTTAAGAAACATGCTTGACGTTTTTGGTGACTGTTTGTGTTTAGATATCATACTTATATATAAAAACATATTCATAACACTATTAAACATTTTATCAGAATATTAAACATACATACACAGGGTCTTTAAAACAGATAACAGGTAGTTAACTATGATTTATTATCCTTAATGGCCTAAACGAGAATAAATCAGCAGTATAATGATGTATAACATTCACCTTCAGTACATCTCCACTATATTATGATAAATACCATGGACCCGCTAGCTGCCTTTGTTTTTTGGAAATGACGTCAACATCAAGTTTCCCTTACAATTCTCTCGCCCATGATTTTAATTTGAAAACAGGACAGCTATTTTTTGCGTCGTTTCCTTTTATACGTCACAACGAATCCGTGTTTGCGTACGTGTCCATGGTATTTATTATACTATCATGATGAAATAATACACCTGATAACCTAATACTTGTAATTTCATTCAGATCTCTCAAAGATGAATAATTTTGGAGGGTTCACGTCCTTATCAACGTGACCCGACTTTCATCTTTATAAATAGACATTCACAGGTGGAGTTGTGAGGACGAACAGGAACAATCATCAATACTGAACCGTTGATCCGCCAGTACGTTGTGATTGACTAGAAACACACGTCATATAAACATACCAGCTGAAATGAGACATAATTATATTCATTCGTTCTAATTTTGCCCCTAGCCGCTACACGCAGTGATCCTTTCCAGGGTATATTGGTTGGTAAAAAAATATAGGTTTCAAGGAGACATAACGTATATGCAGGGAGTCAGAATATATATAAAAAATCAAAATGTAGATTGCAGGCTGTAAAATGTAGGGAGGCTGTAAAATTCGGGGAGAAAATTGTAGATTTCAGGGCGTACGATGTAGATTTCATAGAGTAAAATGTAGATTTCAGGGCGAACGATGTAGATTTCATTGAGTAAAATGTAGATTTCAGGGCGAACGATATAGATTATATTGAGTAACATGTACATTTCAGGGCGTCCGATGTACATTTCATAGAGTACAATGTAGAATTCAGAATTCAAATGTTGATTTCAGTGAGTAACATGTAGATCATAGATTGCAAAATGTAGATTTGTGGGAGTCATTCAGAACTTACAGAACAACACTGTCCGCGTTAACTGAAGTAAAACAAACGTTCATCTCGCCGCCACCAAAAATACTTTGAGTGCTAAACAACCACACTTTGTACAGAGGCTAACAACTGACCTGTCAACAACAAAAGAAAGAAACATCATGTGACTTCTGACGGGTTGGAGTATAATTAAATATATATACGTCTGTTAAATAAGAAGATACCAAAGAAGCAATTCAAAGCAATTGATATCTAAGATAGTTAAGTTATACATTGTAACATGACCTCGAAAGAAGTGGTAATAGAAGATGTGTCTGTAGTGGTAACAGTAGTAGCAGTGGTAGTGGTAGTGGTAGTGGTAGTATATCATCACCAAAGGATTAGAACTTATACATCCTGAAACATCAAACGCATGCTGGAAACGAATAATTTTAAAATATAGCCATTTGTACAATGTATTTAAATAACTGAAATCAAAGAAATACTGGTGTAACGTTTCAGGCGTCATCAGATAATTACTATTGTGAACAGAGACGGATTATGTCATTATTATAATGCCAGAAATATTTTTTCTTTGATGATTAATTGTGGAAAATTATTAGATACACACTGTTTTCTTGGAGAAATTCGTCAAGATTTCTTCCCCACAAGATCGTAGATACGTGTTCATTTCAATCCATTGTAGAAACGGTACATGTTTTGTTATTTTCATACAATGTCTTTTTGACAGATACTGATCGTTGGATGGGCACAGGACCAACGTGAAATAATGTCTTTGCCCTCAGAGTCAAACATAGAAGTATCCACACATCTTTCGCCTTAAAACAGAACACACAAATACTCGTTATTCCGGACGATACCTTTCTCTCTGAAATCGTCCAGATGAACACATTGTAGGCTTGGCTAATCCTGGGTACCTAGTAACATTTAAGTGTATATATTTAGACGCTTGTCCGTTTGGCGGTTTCTGGACAAAGGGAGTCTGGAGTAACTGATTTGGATTTCCATAGTTTCAATTTAGCCACCTCTGGTCCTGGGCCCACTTGCACAAAGCGATCTTAGTGCTACGACTATTGTAAGCCTATGTTAAAGTATGGGAGTTACGATGATCTTAGCGCTAAGATCGCTTTGTGCAAGCGGGCCCTGGTCATCGTTAACAAATGGTGTTATCCTGATTCCGCTGATATGCCCATTTGACTCCGGATCATCTCGAGTTGTAGACGATGGTACCAGATTTCACATCCATACGACAAACTCTCACATCAGCAACACTCCGTTCATGTACAGCAGACATCACACACCTGTAGCCGGTCTCGGGTCGTGGACATTTCTCTGTCTGAACGAGCAGATGCAATGCCATGTTGAA
The DNA here is from genome assembly GCF_022045235.1 of Haliotis cracherodii. Taxonomy (NCBI): domain Eukaryota; kingdom Metazoa; phylum Mollusca; class Gastropoda; order Lepetellida; family Haliotidae; genus Haliotis; species Haliotis cracherodii. The sequence continues at coordinate 17,815,052 of NW_027266268.1, forward strand.
AGGTCTTTGCCGTTCTCCATGCCAACTCATTGCCATGTCTCAGAGAAGCCATCAATCGTACAATCGACTCTGCTTTATGCAGGGATTTCTATTGGATATAGAAAGGGTTTTGTCGCTATATTTCTATATTTCTCTGTGTCTAACCTCAGAGTGGCACATCTCATACATGTTGTTTTTATTTTGTGCTTAACCTCAGAAAAGCACATCTCTACGCTTCAAATCATTGCCTTGCTCCTGAGAACCAATTTCATACCCAATCAATATCTTGCTCCACAGATGTTCATTCCACACGCTTCAAATATTTGCATTGCTTTCGCTTGACCCATCTATATCCGTGTAAGAACAGTGACGGTTCTGAATCCAGAATCACAACGTGTGAGGTCAGCATATGAAACGAAGAAGATGAGAATGAACCGTTTCTCATAATAAATCCCCAAATTGCACTTCCCTTACCGCACCAGCTTCTTTCACAGATACTTTTAACATATGCCATGTACACACTTTTACATTGTCCTGGTCTGTGAAAAAAACAGCATACGTTTCTGACAGGACTCTGTACATTTCAAATGACATCGTGTACATTTCACATTTGGGTTGTACATGTCCATTCCGGGTATCACCAGTTGCCTGGTACTCCCATGTCTATATGCATGACGTGACGTCGATGTACTCTCACAGCAGGTCGGTTTCAGGCTCGGAATAGTCCACTGACGTGTGGGCACAGGCAAAGGGACTTGAAGGAGGGCTGAATTCGCTGGCCCGAAGGATGGTGATACCAGAGTCCGAGCTGGACGAGTCATGTCGATCCTTCTCCTGCACAGAGAGATAAGCATGCTGCACTTCAATATTGCATCATGTCTTCGCATTATTACAACAGAAGATTCTAAACATGTTATAAATCAAAAGTCGATAATTCAAAACCGTGTTATTACAATGAGGGAAACAGATTTCAAATTCTTTTTATTACAAGGGGAGAGATATACTTGAATATCATGTTATTACACTGGGATATATGCATTTTAAAACTTTGAAAATAAAATTTTAAAATATTGTTATTAGAATTGGATAGATATATTTCAAAACCGTGTTGTGACAATGGGAGAGGCTTTCTATTTAAACATTCTGTGATTTGAATGGGAGATATTCTTGATGCAATGGGAGAGTGATAGTTGAAAACCTATTTCCTACAAATGAAGAAAATATTTACGGTGGGTGATTATGGTTTTACGCCGCTCCTAACAATATTCCAGCAATATCAAGGCGGGGGACGCCGGAAATGGCCTTCACACATCCCCACCCGGGTCCTCGGGGTGAGCGCGAACGCTTTGACCACTAGCCTAACCCACCTCCCCTTATTGTTAATAAGTTAAAACACATTTCAAAATATTGTTGATACAATGAAAGAAACATATTTTAATGTGTTGTTATTATAACTTAAGAAATACATCCGTTTGGAAGAAATTTCTTCATTTCGGATTCTACAGTATCAAGCTTCGGGCAAGCAAACCAGTGGTTAATATCATGAGCAATATCCTAATTCGTCGTGGTACGATGATACGCAATAGGCCTGGCCACCTGACGTAAGACGTGCATTGGTTAAGGGGAAACCAACACCAGAGTCGAATTTTGAATCACGTATGTTTCTTTTGTCAGTATTCCATTATTTCACAAATAGACTACACCGTCAATATTTTCTTCCTTTTAAGAGAAAGGATCCGCCGACTTCAAAAATGAAAAAGTTATGTCCCTTGTATCGATACACGAACATTACTGAATTACCTCCCTTAGCCTTCTGAGGTAAGTAAACATTAAGCACACTTATAGCTTTCGAAAAACAACCTATGTTGACGCTTATATCGTACTTCCAACTCCCCCAACTTCTTATTTCGAAAAAATATCAATGATCAAGCGAGTAAAAAACTAACGGCCTTTGAGGTTACAAACGGCCTCCGTGGTCGGAAGAGCGGGAGGTTGGTTGTTCGATTCCCGGTTGCCTCATACCTAAAGGCCACAAAAGATGGTACTTGTTGTTACATTGCCTGGCGCTCAATATTAAGAGTAAAACAAGGATTGGTCGAGTCGGAATCAGTATACTGTGTCTGTGTTTAACTGCGGCATGCTCAGTGGGCTAGCACCCACAAAAACACACACACGGGCGTCGCTATGTAAGTGCAATAATCTTGAACGCGATGTTAAACCCCATTTAATCCCATCTTTAAGATTATGGATTGTTAGTTTCGACGTTCACTAGAAAGCACTATTGTTATTTAACTGGATTCATTGAGTGAGTGAGTGAGTTGGGTTTCACGCCGCTTATAACAGTATTCCAGTTATATCACAGCCTGTCAGTTTAATGTGGGAGGAAAGCCCGAAGTGATGCAGGTATCAGGCGTAGAATCAATGAAACTAACAAGATATATTATATTATGAATGAATTCTCTTAATACAATGTCCGGAATAGAAGGAATCCAAGATCTTAATAATAATAATAATAATGATAATAATAATAATAATACTACTACTACTACTACTACTACTACTACTACTACTACTACTACTACTACTACAGTAAATATCATATACTATAAATATATATATCGTGAAGGCCAATGCTCACTTTCTCCGACGGTAAACTCGAATGTTGTCGCTTTGTTCGTATAAGCGGACTTCGTTTTGGTATGCCTGGTGAACGTTCGCCATTGCTGACGATGGGAGCCAGTAGTGTGGATTGTTGAGGTGCTGTCGTAGCGGTCACTACGCGGTCAGTGGCCATCTGCCCAGCCAGGCAGGTCAGGGGAATCTTATAGATGTTCATGGCGGGGCCGGTTTTCGCTGCAAATGTTTGACATACTATATACATAAAATAGAGCACACGTTGGTAATAAAAACACTTTTATGTCATCCAATTGTCTCACAAAGCTTTTAGCGAGTGACGTAGAAGACACACGTGTACAAACAGGTGTGCGATACGTTTTTCATATGATTAATTAGTTTTATGACAAAGCAGTTATTTGGCAAAATTGTTTCAAAGCAAAGTTTAAGCATTACAAATGCATGAGACATGTTTTCATTGTACTACATTATCTATTGTAAAACATGTTCAGACTCACAATAAACTTTACAAAATAAATTAGGGATCAAGAATATTTTTTGGGAATATTATTTTGTCATCGTGAAGGAAGAGTTTGTGTGTACAGTATAAGCATTTTTCATTTACTTTCTACTCTGTCGTGAATCTTGATTAGATCATGGATGTAGAAGGCTTACAGGAAAGAGAAAACTTACAAGAAGGAGAAGGCTTACAAGAAGGTGAAGACTTACAAGAAGGAGAAGATTTACATGAAGGAGAAGGCTTACAAGAAGAAGGCTTACGGGAAGGAGAAGACTGGCAAGAAGGAAAAGACTTATAAGAAGGAGAAGCATTATAAGAAGAAGACTTACAAGAAGGAAAGGCTTACAATGAGAAGGCTTACAAGAAGGTGAAGACTTACAAGAAGGAGAAGATTTACAGGAAGGAGAAGACTGGCAAGAAGGAAAAGACTTATAAGAAGGAGAAGCCTTATAAGAAAAAGACTTACAAGTATGAAAGGCTTACAATGAGAAGGCTTACAAGAAGGTGAAGACTTACAAGAAGACGGCTTAAAAGAAAGCGCAGACTTACAAGAAGGTGAAGACCTACAAGAAGGAGAAGACTTACAAGAAGGAGAAGACCTACAATAAGGAGAATACTTACAAGAAGGAGAAGGTGGAGGGGAGAAGGAGTTCTCCTTCTCTCTACTCTTCTCTGTCGGCGTATTCGTCATGGCTGCCGAGGAGGCGAAATAGATATCACACTGAAACAGTAGCAGAATGCTTTAGTATGCAGGGCAGTACACTAGAATATCCGTTCTAATACCCTATGGTATTCGTGGCAAAACTCTACAATACTCGTGGCAATGCGCTAATGTGTGGGTGATTTGGGTTTAACCCCTCTTTGAACAGCATTCTAGTGTCAGCCTACGTTTGGAGGAAATCCCGAAGTGATGCAGGTGTCAGACGTTCCCCACATTAAGAAACGTCATGACATCAGAGATACTGTGTAAACGGGTCTACACACCCAATAATTTACAGACCCGTGAAGATCCGGGTGAGAGTTGGTCTCACCCTCGTTGTTGTAAGAGGCGACTAACGGGATCGCTCGCTGACTCGGTTGATTCAAGTCATCGTATCCCAATAGCATAGATCGAGGCTCATAATGTAAATCATGGATTGTCTGACCCAGACTCGATTATGTACAGACTGCCATCATATAGCATGGATATTGCTGAGTGCCGTGTTAAAAAACACACAAACAAACAAACAAACAAACAAACACATTTACATACCTTTGATGTTATGAGCGTGAGGTCCGGCATAGTCATGGTATGAACGAGATTTCCGTTGATGATGAGGCGAATTTCAATAGTGTCAGGAGTGAAGGCCATTATATACGGAAAGGCACAAACTGGAAATAAGAATTGATCACACAATTGTTACAGTGAGTCGAGCATGTATTACAGCACCGCTGCATCATTCCACAAGTCCCACATGCATCGGCTTCCTATCGGCCCCACAACCCCAATTTCTTCTGATGCCACGTTAAATCAACCATGTCACAGAGGAAAGAAAATACTGGGCATAGCTAGCAACCATCGATATACATTAATATATCCACGTGAAGATGGAAATGGTCAAACAGAAATCTATGGTATGCATAATGCATTCATAAATTATTCAAATCTGGTTTTACACAAAACGATACAAATATGTTTAGTTTAAATACAATCTGTAGAATAGGTCTTCAGCAACCCATGCTTTCCCAAGAACGGGGTTATGCTTGTCGTAAGAGGCGACTAATGGGATCGGGTGGTCAGGCTCGCTGACTCGGTTGATGCATGTCATTGATCCAAATTGCGTTGATCGATGCTCATGTCAATCACTGAATTGTCTGGTCCAGACTCGATTATTTAAAGACCTCATATAGCTGGAATATCGCTAAGTGCGGCGTTCAACAACAAACAAACAAAAACATCTGCCCCATTCTCAATTGGAATTTGTGTTGTTATGTTTAGAATGATAAGTCGCTGTCAAGAAAAAGTTTTAAAATTATTATTTTTTAAATCAGATATGCCGTACCTATAGAGTTTAAATTGGATATGCCGTACCTATAGAGTTTAAATTGGATATGCCGTTCCTATAGAGTTTAAATTGGATAAGCCGTACCTATGGAGTTTAAATTGGATATGCCGTACCTATAGAGAGGGGCTCTGAATTCCAGTGGAAGTCGAAATCATGACACTGTTCTTCTTTCAGTTTCTGGAAATGGCTGACATCTGGAATAGAATTTGAAACAAACGTTTATAGAACACGACATATGAATCACACGAAACTATCAATATTAAAATATTAAATTCATGCAATCACTAATTATGGTAATACTGATCATGTCATGTTCACACTTTTAATTTTAATGTTTATCATGGTCATAGCCAGGTTCACTTTAATCAGGCTCACATTAGCCAGGTTCACATTAATCAGGGTCATCATGAATCAGGTTCACATTAACAAGGTTCAAATTTATCATGTTCAGTTTAACAAAGTTCAAATTAATCAGGGTCATCATTAATCAGGTTCACGCTAACCAGGTTCACATTAATCAGGTTCACGCTAACCAAGTTCAGGCTTAACAGGTTTACATTAACCAGGGTCATCATTAATCAGGTTCATGCTAAGCAGGTTCACATAAACCAGGGTCATCATTAATCAGGTTCACGCTAAACAGGTTCACATTAATCAGGTTCACGCTAAGCAGGTTCACATTAACAGGCCTAACATAACCAGGTTCACACTAACATGCCTAACATAAACAGGTTCCCATTAACAGGCCTAACATAATCAGGTTCACACTAACCAGCCTAACATAACCAGGTTCACATTAACAGGTTCACACAAACCAGCCTAAAATAACCCGGTTCACATTAACAGGTTCACACTAACCAGCCTAAAATAACCAGGTTCACATTAACAGGTTCACACTAACCATGTTCATATTAACCAGGTTTGCAAATAACCAGGTTCACACTAACCATATCAATACGGAGAACTGCTACTGATGGGCGTGGCATTTTGGTGTGGATGAAAACATTTCCCTTGTGTGTGTAGTTGTACCGAAAATAACGACAAGAAACGATATTGTTTCCATGTAGGGGATTGAACGCTCTCCCCACTAGTCCACCCAATGACCCTCTCTATCAGTCAGTGGGGCTCAAATTACTTTTCGTTCCACAACAGAGATGACTTAGATTTAATATTACCATCGACATCAAGGTTTCAGTGTGGTGAAATGTGATGCCATTGGTTTCGAAATTTTAACGCATCAAGCATGACTTGACAAACATTTTCCGATGCAATTCCCTATTTTGATCTGTACCATATGTTTAGTGTTGTTGTTTTATCGGGTGGACAATTGATTTGCCTTTGACGGTGGGGCAGGATACGCCCTCCTTTTCGCAAACACCTGGTATCATCACTATTTGAGTGAGTCAGTGAGTGAGTATACGGTTTTACGCCGCTTTTAGTAATATTCCAGCAACATCACGGCAGGGGACACCAGAAATGGGCTTCACACATTGTACCCATGTCGGGAATCGACCCCGGGTCCTCGGCGTGACGAGCGAACGCTTTAACCACTTGGCAACCCGACCGCCCCATCACTATTTGTGATTCCAAAACACATGATCCTGACATGGTCGGTTCGTACAATAGACTCTGTCTTTAGCAGATAGGGGCGGTCGGTTAGACTAGTGGTTAAAGCGTTCGCTCATCATGCCGAAGACCCGGGTTCGATTCCCGACATGGGTACAATGTGTGAAGCCCATTTCTGGTGACCCCCGCCGTGATATTGCTGGAATATTGCTAAAAACGGCGTAAAACCATACTCACTCACTCACTAACTCACTCACTCACTTTAGCAGATATTTGTTATTTTGTAAAGGTCTTTGTCGCTTTTCTTGAACACACTAAGGATATAGCATCTTGTTTAAGATTTTGTTGAGCTGTTGAAATGTTTTTCTAGTGGTTATCAATCAATTCAACTACATTTCACGCCAACAAGAGGATAGCGAACTTAGTGTCTGTCCAAAATGGTTTGGGAAGATCAATGACCCAGGGGAAAGTAATCTCACGTGAATCAGAAGATTTCTCGACAACAATGTTGATGTTTCCAAACCTCATGGCTATTACACTGACGAATGATTGATACGTTACCCTTCTTTAAGCATGGAACCGAATACTTCACTGATAACATCAAATGCATTTTCTTTAGCACAACACAAACATTCACTGTTCATATTTTGTCCGACGTGAAAGAAGCCATTAAAAGGACAGCGGTTGGGCATTATCGTTTGATTGCAATCGGATTGTCTCCGGGGCCATTTCAAGTTCAAAGAGACAACTTCAATGATATCTTTCCACCACGAAGAAACAACGTGGATTGAACTTCAAGTACATTATGTGCTGATAGAGCACTTTGGTTCAGCGATTGTGTTTTCTGTTTGAGGACACCCACCTGTGTCGGAGTATTGAAGGTAAAAATACAAATGCAATGGGAAACGTACGATTGTAACACAAGATGAGCTCGGCTTCATCATCCTCGTAGATGTCAATCGCCGCAACCAAATTCACCTGAAACAAAAATCAGAAGTTAAAGGAAGCCATCGAACGACATCCATAGGCTGGAAAATCAAACGTAACACGTGGCCTAAATCAGTCGCCATTGCATTCCCATGGACAGGGTACAAAATCCCGTGACGTAAGAAATGTACGTGTCGTGTTAGGATTATGCAGCGACTGGAATGAGCGTTCGATAATTACCTTTAACCTAAGCTGGTCGTTAAGTTCGAAAACACTTGGTTTACCGTTTTGAGTTTAAGACTTTATGGTTCTGTCTTATTGTGGTAGTCGTATCAGCTGTTGTATCATGACATATAATGAAGTCCCTGATATCATCGACTATTCGCATGTAAGACAATGGTAGCACCGCAGTATGACCAAAACAGGATTCCACTAGGAACAAAACTGCTTTATAAGCACATATCAAAGCAAATGGAGTTTTCTCGTAAATAACGAGTCTTCACTGTATTGTGTTATCAGTGGAACGTCCGTAACGTTTGTCCCAATGTTGTTAACCCGACGGGAATCCAGTTGAGCACAGGATCCAAGTAGCTTGTCTTACAATGCGACTCCATGGATCGGAAACCTTGAAGATCCGGGTTAAAAAAGGTCTTCAGCATCCCATGCTTGTCATAAGAGGCAACTATGTTCGTCGTAAGAGGCGACGGGATGGGGTGGTCAGGCTCGCTGTCACCGTTGATGCATGTCATCATATCCCAATTGCGTAGATCAATGTTCATGATGTCAATTACTGGAATGTCTGGTCTGGACTCGATTATTTACAGACCATCGCCATATAGCTGTTTTATTGCTGAGTGCGGTGTTACACAACAAACAAGCATGGAAAGGATAGTCAGGTGACCTATTTTCGTACAGGCTCATAATATCAGTCACTGGATTATCTGGACTCCATTATATTCTAACCGGCGTCATATAGCTGGAATATGCAGAGTGCGCCGTTAAGAAACAATTAATCAAAGCCAATATTGCGAAGCCGGAAAGAGAACTCAACAGGAAAAACTGTTCGAAGGAGTATCACCAAATAACGTTGGAGAACACCCTCAATGAGCGTCTTACGAACGAGGGCGGTCGGGTAGCCTGGTGGTTAAAGCGTTCGCTCGTCACGCCGAAGACCCAGGTTCGATTCCCGACATGGGTACAATGTATGAAGCCCATTTCTGGTGTCCCCCGCCGTGATATTGCTGGAATATTGCTAAAAGCGGCGTAAAACCATACTCACTCACTCACTCTTACGAACGAAGCTGTTGCTGTGGCTGTTCATACACTTAGTAAAGTATAAATAAAACTCCTCACAATACAACTACCGGCGGGGAAGCATCTTTACATTTTGTTCCGTTCCATATGTGATAAATTATGCACACACAAAATATTCCGCAATAAATAAATAACAAACAGATTCGTTCGTGAAATCTCCTCGAATAAACGGTCAAACGAGTTTTTTTACTCCCAAAGGAGGAGCCGAAGGTTGAATATTCTTACAAAACATGTTGTTATAGTGAGTGATTGAGAATGGTTTCACGCCGCTTTTAGCAATATTCCAGCAATATCACGGCTGGGGACACCAGAAATGGGCTTCATACATTGTACTCATGTCGGGAATCGAACCCACTAGGCTACCCGACCACCCCCATTTTATTATAGAACAACCAGCATGTCCAGTTTGTATTTTTAATAACCTGGAACGTACTATTTTATGCAGAATTTTCTGGAATAAATTCTTTTTATTTAAATAAAACATTGATATCAAATGGTTAAAGGTTAACATCCCAAGAAGAATCTGAAGTACATTGGTCGAGGAGTATGTATATTTAACTGTGTCTTACCTTGTTGGATTCCACGTGATACAGCTGTAGGGTGTCGCCATTCTTCTCGTTGATGAGATCATACTGGTTTTTGTAGCCGATACAAATGTGATTATCTCCCTTCATGCCGTCAATCAACGTTATCATGCTTGGCACCTCAAAGGCTTGCAATTCCTGAAAATACGGGTGAGTGAGTTAAGATTAATTGAGTGAGTTGGGTTTAACGCCGCTTTTCACAGTATTACAGTTATATCACGGCGTGTCAGCTTAATGTGGGAGGAAAGTCCGAAGTGATGTAGGTCTCAGACGTTTACCGCTTCGGTGGTAATCCAGGTATGGTGCTGGAATATCTAGAAACATACTGAGGGCGAACCAGGATTCGAACCCACAATCATAGGTTTCTGGCGTGCCCAAGGGACGCGACTTTGCACAGCGAATCGCGGCGCCTTAGACGGCTGGGCCACCTGTGCCCCCGTTAAAAGTAAGGCTACGTTGAACAGAATATAATTAATATCAGGGCATGTAGCTTAATGTGGGACGAAACCCCGAAGTGGCGTGGAAGACTGCGTGTATAGAACTGTGGTGAAACCAACTTTGCACGGAATGGTCCTCACCGCTTTGAACAGTTTTTCATATTTTTTTCACAATGTGGTCGGAAATACCAAAGTGATCTTTTGGATGAACGGTTACAAGCCTACAAAACCAGGATCATAATATGGGTTAACCTGGTATCCGAGGCCCCGATTAACTGATCCTGACAGGACTAAGGGACACAACTCTGGATGAATTGTGACGCTTTAGACACCAGAACCAACCCCGTATTTAAGGCGAGCAGGGGATCATAAAAAGTTTGTTATATGTATTCGCCGTTCGAATTCAAACATTAAAAAGAGTACAGTCATGCTCAGATGTATGATTATTACAGAAAATTAACAAATGATAAATTATTTTGTTTTGTTCTTGTTGTGTTGTTCAGGGATTTGACATGAAACAGTCATGGTTTGAAAGAACACACGAACAACACCGAAAATCCTTATTCATATTTATCAATACAATTATCATTTTGAAGACACTTTTGAAAATTAGCTCAGGGGGATGATGCTGTGATAACATCTCGAGAGATGATGATGGTGGATCCTCACAGTCATCAGATTCGCTTTGTGACAAGTCCCTTGTGTTTAAAATGCGTGGCATTGATCGGAACAAGAACGAAGCGTTTCCCCAAGTCTCACGGAGTCTCCTAGGCGTCTGTTTATTCATCAATGATGACATCACCTCTCTGATGTAATTACGCTAACACATTTATCATTCCAAACTGACAGGAGATAATGGACTGTTTGAATGATGTGAAAAAATACACACTGGCATCTCAGTATTCATAAGGGGGCGGTGGGGTAGCCTGGTGGTTAGAACACTTGCTCGTCAAGACCCGGGTTTGATTCCCCTAATTTTTGGTTTACCTACTCCTAAAATATTGCCGAAGCAGCGTTAAACCCATTTTATTCACTCATCATATATTCATAACATTGAATAGGACATTTTAGCAAGCGTCTTTAGAAAACTCTTTACATTTATATTAGACCACAGTCTTTTGTACCATTTAATGACATGTTTTTAATAAATACATGGTAAGAATTACGAACTCAGTTTGCAGAGATATTATATCATGGGTCTTGTGTATTATATTCATTCAGTGAAACCACATACTTTATTTTGTCACGCGAACAACATGGGTTTTGCCAATTTGATATAAAAATTAGGAGATTATTCTATTTGGTAAATACAAGACGTCAAGGCCAGAGAATAATCTGCCTTACTTGTGGGCCCAAATAGATTCCATGAGGCGTGAACGCAAAATAGCGGTAACAACATTAACAGTTCAAAATAAGATAATCATAGTGTTTTCGACAACGCTGTGAGTGAGGTGTGAGTGAATTTGGTTTAACGCCGTTTTATCTCATTCATAGCACTTTGTCATCTTCATTACCGACCTTTGAAGATCAGGGGTAGAATAGGTCTTCAGCAAACCATGCTTGCTGAAAAGAGGACTATGCGACTAACGGGATTCGGTGTTAAGGCTCGCTGGTTGATGCATGTCATCGTATCCCAGTTGCGTGGATCGATGCTCGTGATGTCAATCACTGGATTGTCTGGTCCAGACTCGATCATTTCCATACCGTCGTCATATAGCTGGAATATTGCTGAGCGCGGTGTTAATAAAAAAACAAAAAAACAAAACATCTTCATTTCCGACCTCCTTGCTACCACCGCCATCCCCACACAGACACCAACACCAGCACAACCTACCCGTTAACAACCCATCCCGCTACTCTGAATCCTCTACTGGATCCTAAGCCATTGATACGTCACCGCTCTGTAATCTCTTTATTCAAGTGTATTGTAGGACATAGGCCCATGACACAAACGGAAAATGTACAGTGGAAGTTCGAGGATCACATTTATGTATTTAACAATGATTGTCTAAGATACATGGCTTTAACAATAAACTAAGAAAGACTTTGTACAGTTGCTCGATGGACAGATGACATTAGGATGTTGAACTTTTTCCTTGTTGGGAATTCATATTTTCGCGGTATAAATTCTGCCCTCAGAATCTGGTAACATTTGCATATTAGAATAAAATGGTACTCATCTTCAACATAAATGTATTTACATGCTTTGCAAACTCGTTCCACTCTAGGTTCCGTTTTGTGTCTACCAGATTCGATCCGAAGATGATGGGAACTACACCATAATCTAGCCAGAGCACGTTGAAATTTCTCTTGTTTTAACATAGTAATATATATTTCAAGGCCAAACGTTTGCTTATACAACGAATAGGTATATGATTTTAAGCTTTCTGAAAGAGCCGCATGCCAGTCTTGTTCATATGAAGATTTTAATCTACATACAAATATATTTATAAACATTGGGATATTCGTAATACATTGGTGCTCCCACACAAGGCTAAAACCTGTCAGATGAATAATACTTCTAATTTTTGAAGCCCAATTAATTTTACCATTTTGGAGCGCATGTTGCATGTTATAACATTTTTTGACATACCGTGAGTCATGCATTTTCAAAATATTACACCAGTATTTAACAGCTCTTTTATATGCATAAATAAACAGCGGATAACGTCCACATTCACTTCGCACAACATGATTTGAGGGTGAGTTTCGAACTCTTAAAAAACGTTTACAAGCCATCATATGTACGCTCTGAATTTCGTTACAAATGTCAGGACTCAAGCCCCATATTTCTGACCAATGTAACATTAACGTCACCATTGATACGATACATCTGGTTACAAGGGGATTATAAGAGATCACGTGACTACTGTTTTCCCCAACACCTGAACAAACAGTAGCCCTATTTGTACTTGAACTCTTGACCCAAGCTGCGCTGTGGCCAAATCCCTTTAACAACACTTCTAACGATCCGTTTAGATCAACAACTTGGCGATATGTTCTTAGATGGGCAGGGGGGTCATTTGTAATGGTATGATGGTGAGTGTGTATTTAACATGGTAAACAGACAGGGTAATCGTATTAGGGTTTGAGGAAGCGCCTACCCTGATAAAAGTGAATCCATCTATGGTGTCAAGGTCGACAGAAGGACACCAGGCGGACCAGGCGGCGGAGTGCTTCCAGTGGAACACCAACAGTCTCTTGGCCACCGCAACCACCATTCGGAGGTGACTCCCCCCGGGCTTGCTGAGGGAGTACAGGTGGCACCCTGGGGAAAACACAGTGGACATTTATATAAGGATGGCATGGCAGTTGTCGTGGATGTCGTAAGACTGCAGCTGATGTATTTGGATTGTAAATGATGTGGGATAGTCAGTTATTCATGAGATCGATAGGTATCCCTAGGATTTACGTCCTGGCAAAGGATTGTAATTGAGGTCACAGGATTGTGAGGGATATCACTGAATTGGGAGTGATATCATAGGATTGGGAGTGATTTCACTGGATTGTGAGCTGTGTTTGTTTTTTGTTCAACGCCGCACTCAGCAATATTCCAGCTGTATGACGGCGGTCTATACATAATCAAGTCTGGACCAGACAATCCAGTAACTGACATCATGAACATCGATCCACGCAATTGGGATACGATGACATGCATCAACCATGTCAGCGAGCCTGACCACCCAATCCCGTTAGTCGCCTTTTACGATTATGATTGAGATCACGGAGTGCACGTCAAGTTATAGAATAATTTGTGATATCACAGGATTATAATAAATTGATGATGACTCGATCATGGCAATTGTTAACAACATCATCCTGATACTTAAAGGATTGTTATGAACGAGTTCTGTGCGTGCCATGTGCATATTCAGGCAAATCAATTGCCGTAAAGATCCGGCTTAGAATTGGTCTTCAGCAGCTAAAGCTTGTCGTAAGAGGCGAATAACGGGACTGGGTTGATGCGGATCATCGTATCCAAATTGCTTGGATCGATTCTCATGGCGTCAATCACAGGACTGTCAGGTCCAGAAACGATTAGCTAGAGACCGTCGTCATATAGCTGGAATATTTCTGAGTGCGTTGTGGAACAAACAATATTTTGAAGACAATAATTTTACCTTTTGTTCTCTCCAGTTTGTGCTCACGACATTCGGACTTCGTTCGCGTGATAGATTCGTTCTGTTCACCCTCAAAATCCGTCAGACGAAAAACGTTGATTTTACCGTCTTTGCCTAAATAAGAAAACATTCCATAATTGTTTATAAATTCAATGCAGTTCATAGATGTAATGCCTGATCAGTAAATAGATATAAGATCTTTAAGTAAATACAAGTTCGCTTCCCGTTAAGGATACATTGGGTTGTTAGTTTGTTACATTTTGTATGCGTATCGGATAATTTTGCATATTTTACGCAGACGCATAGCTTATCACGGGACGAATTTAATCACCTTTACAAGGCTGTGATGACGTGATATACCTGATTATGCTTTTTGAGATTATGCTTTGGTGTTTATATATTTACAAGCAGTTTCCGAGTAAGAAAAGGTATGTAATTCGTCCAGTGTTTTCTGTAGCTCCGCATTAAGCGTGAAATACCTTTCTCACTCCTCATGATGAGAAGTCCATGCGCTTCTACGACACTCAGCTGCCGAACTGAAACTGTCTTCTCAAAGATGGCCCGCGGTGGAAGCCCCTCTGACAAAATCAATTGCAAAATGGTGAACAATGCGTCACAATAACTATACCACATTTGTGCTTGTCATTTGTGGTCAGTATAATTATTTCTTTCCACAGATTGATTTAAGCTCGGAATAAGGGAAAACGGAACTCGTGCGAAACGCATACGCACGCACGTACGTAAACACACACACCTACATCCTCTTATTTCACAAATAGGGGCAGTGGGGTAGCCCAGTGTTTAAAGCATTTGCTCGTCACGCCGAATGCTCGGGTTTGAGTCCCCACATAGTTACAATGTGTGAGGCCCCCTTCTGGTGTCCCCCCGCCGTGATATTAATGGAATATTGCTAAAACTCGGCGTAAAACCATACTCACTCACTCACTACCTATTTCTATTATATCACGTATGACGGCGGTCTGAAAAATAATCGAGTCTGGACCAGACAATCCAGTGATTGACATCATGAGCATGGATCCACGCAGTTGGGATACAATGACATGCATCAACCAAGTCAGCGAGCCTGACCACCCGACCCCGTTAGTCGCTGCTTACGACAAGCACAGTCGCCTCTTACGGCAAGCATGGGTTGCTGAAGACCTATTCTACCCCGGATCTTCACGGGTCCTCATTTAGTACAGGTGTCTATTTGAGGAAATATGGTGTGTTTACTCGGGGTCTATACCTGTTAACAATAGCATAATAATAATAATGTGTACACAACTCTTACTTATGAGGTAAAGCAATTTATGTGGTCACGTCCTCGGACAGTTAATGTCAACCATTTGACACATTGACGCAATGAAAACATACCCTCTAGCACCATAATTCCAGATTCCGTGGAGATAATCAACTTGTCACCTGCAGAGACAGTGATTGACAGGTGTCAGTATTGACATAAACATGTTCATAAAGTACGATGATTATAACACAGTGGCCTACATATTGATGCGTTCGGCATAAAAAAGAATGCAAAAATATATTATAACGAGGCTGTCAACTTTTTAAAAAGATAAAAATCTGCATTTTAAAATGTATTTCTAGTCCATTGTTTAATTTGTTTGATCAGAGGCGAAAACTAATTCTCAAACATAAAAGTAATTGTGATCCATTTGTCAATGACTCCAAATGAATAAAAAAACAATGGTTATTAATCTTCAAACTGTCTGAACCACAAAACACTTTTAAAACTGCCCAGTCTAGATTGATGAGTATAAAGATCTTTGAATCGTCACTTACAACATTGAATACTCGTAAATACTGTCGAACATAAGAATATATATATCTAAACAAAGGAAAATAAAAGTTTAAAAAAGTTTGAGGTTGTTAACATCTTAACAAAAAACAGTAAAATCTTTAGATACATATATGGCGGCCATCGTCAACATATTTAACTACCAGTATACTTACCACATCTTAAAAGAAAAATGTTTTTGAGTTTTGAATTATATGTTCCTAAAACAACACAAAATGATAAACATGAACACAGTTTTAAGTGTGTCTTGTTTCCGAAATATAAAAGCCAAACCTATGATTACGTTCAACAAAATGTTGAAAGAAACGGCGAGAACGTTATTATCATCAATGGCGAATTTTACTGGATTTAATTGGGACAGCAAATCCAGCTTTGACTCACCCCAGGAATCACCACAGATGATGTGATGGGCAAACTCACAGTAACACTTCTGGGGCTCCCAGGGCTGAAACAAAATTAAAAATATATGTTTTAGAGTTTGGTGAGATATAAATTGTGTTATTTTTGAGTTTCCGCGAAGCTTGAATCGTTTTGGCACTCTATCTATATCAGCGTTATAAATTGTCTACGGAACGATGAGAAATATAATAAATAAGAACTGAGGGAACACAGAGCTCAGGTGTGTGTGTGTTTGTGTGTGTGTGTGTGTATGTGTATGTGTGTGTGTGTGTGTGTGTGTGTGTGGGTGGGTGGGTGGCTGCTTGTACTAGTCCGGACTGGGGCGTTTGAGCGTTCGCTCGTCACGCCGAAGACCCGGGTTCAATTCCCGACATGAGTACAATGTGTGAAGCCCATGTGTGGTGTCCCCCGCCGTGATATTGCTGGAATATTGTTAAAAGCGGCGTCAAACCTCACTCACTCACTTGTTCGGACTGATGCCGATTTATAGTGCTAGCTCACTGAGATACCATGCCGCAGTTTAACATGAATACCCCACTCAGACACAGTATACTCCGAGCAGACCAGTCTTTGTTTTAGCCCCTTAATGCCGAGCGCCAGGCAGGGTTACAACAAGTACAATCTTTTAACGTCTTTTGGTATTACGCGGCAGGGGATCGAACCCCGGACCTTCCGCTCTCCGGGCGGACGCTCTACCATTAGACCACTGGTCCCGGGAGCACAGTGAGAGGCTTGAAACAATATACAGGAATCAACATACGCACTTCCTGCTTGCCTGACATACTTGCAATAGCTGCTTTTCAGCAAATTGATAGTTGATTGAATGTTGTCAGACGCTGCATTCATCAATATTTCAGTCATATGCCGGCGGTGTGTATATAATCGAGCCTGGACCAGACAATTCAGTGATAGACATTATGAGTCTCGATCCATGAAATAGGAGTACAATGACATACAGTTAGTCAGCGAGGCTGATCACCAAATCTCTCACGACCAGCATCGGCTGCTGGGGACCTATAATTCATATCCCGGGCTTATCACCATATTATTGCAACGATTGATTGGTATAGCGTTCTGATAATGAATTCTTCACATCGCATATTGCGATAACACAGAGATATGGAGATAAAGTTGTGAGCTTACCTCCCGCCTCAGTAAACTGGACAGACCGGAAGTGATGAGACTGGTTGGAGCATCGCCCTTCTCGATTGTCTTCACTTTCAGACCCTGAGGTAAAAACATCACATGAGAGACACAATACTACCCGAAATTAACAACTCCTGGTTCTAAATTATATATTTCACTATGATGTGTTGGTGTCAATTAGTTTGTTGGTTAACGACGCACTGTGAAAGAGGTATTCAAGATGTATGGTTTTGGTTGGTTGGTTTGTTGTTTAACGCCGCACTCAGCAATATTCCAGCTATATGACGGCGGTCTAAATAATCGAGTCTGGACCAGACAATCCAGAGATGAATGTCATGAGCATCGATCCACGCAATTGGGATCGATGACATGCATCAACCAAGTCAGCGAGCCTGACCACCCGAAGCATAGTCGCCTTTTACGACAAGCATGGGTTGCTGAAGACCTATTCTAACCCGGATCTTCACGGGTATCAAGCCGTATTAATACGGTGGCCTGTCAATAACTATGACCGTATAGTCATTGATACAGCAGCAACGATGTTGAGCCTGATCACCTAGACACAATATGTAGTGTTGGTTCACTTCGATATGGGTAAAAATACACATCGATACATCAAATCCTAGAGATGACATCATCTATATGATGTGAGGTGAATGAAATGGTGTTCATTCGTGATCAAGATTATTACACTTATATAGCGACGTGCATGTATATTCGGACTAATGCCAGTTTTACAGTGCAAGCCCACTCAGATACCCTGCCGCTGTTTAACATGAATACTCCAGTCCAAGCCGACCAGTCCTTGGTTTTACCCCCTCAAGGCCGATTGCCAGGCAGGGTAACAACAAGTACCATATCTCTAGGTCATGTGGTATGACGTGGCCCGGTATGGAACGCTCTATTCACTACACCACGGAGGCGATCTATAGACGTAATATACATAGCAATTTCCCAAGGGCCAAGGGAGTTAACTCCAGTTTCAACCCTTGCCGCTCAAGCCCGGAATTCCTGGGCTCGATCGTAGCGCCACCAGTGGCTATTACGAGTTATGACCCTTATATGTCCCTCCTGTTAACCAATCAGATTCCACCTCTCATATTACTTGCATTTGCTTCAAACAAAATGACCACGCCCGGTCAATACGACCTGATCGATAATCAAATCCTATGTTGTCATGAAACGGGTCTTTCTTTGACGAAGTGCATCAAATCACGTGAGCAGCTTGATTAAAAACATGCAAACATTTTGGAAAAATCTTTTGACGCCGAGTTGTCGATTTCGTAACGTAAATTATGATTGGACTATGCATAGACTCGTTAGTCCAGCCAAAATATAACTCCATATTTCAAGCCTACTTCGGCAAGGGTGGAAACGGGACTTTTATAATCAGTTAACTCGGGAAGATGCAAGTACTCCGAACATCAGTTTGTGTTCTCAAATTTGATTTTGTATCTCAGTCTAACAGTAAAGGTTTATCCTAACTACCGAGATACAATGTCTCAATTTTTACATATGGCGTCACGAACATCTCTCTAGACCTTTTACAAAACGGACACCGGCCCCAAGAACACATTCCCCCTTGAAGCTACAAGGTTTCGCAATAGTTTACTCGGGTGCTAAACATGCTCACATCACAGATGCAGCTCACATCACAGATGTAGCTCACATCAAAGAAGTAGCTCACATCACAGATGTAGCTTACATCACAGATGTAGCTCACATCACAGATGCAGCTCACATCACAGATGTAGCTCACATCACAGGTGCAGCTCACATCACAGATGCAGCTCACATTACAGATGCAGCTCACATCACATATGTACCTCACATCATAGATGCAGCTCACATCACAGAAGCAGACCACATCACAGATGCAGCTCACATCACAGAAGCAGCTCACATCACAGATGTACCTCACATCACAGATGCAGCTCGCATCACAGATGTAGCTCACATCACAGATGTACCTTACATCACAGAAGCAGCTCACATCACAGATGCAGCTCACATCACAGATGTAGATCACATCACAGATGCAGCACACATCACAGATGTAGATCACATCACAGAAGAAGACCACATCACAGATGCAGCTCACATCACAGATACAGCTCACATCACAGATGCAGCTCACATCACAGATGCAGCTCACATCACAGATGTACCTTACATCACAGAAGCAGCTCACATCACAGATGCAGCTCACATCACAGATGTAGATCACATCACAGATGCAGCTCACATCACAGAAGAAGACCACATCACAGATGCAGCTCACATCACAGATGTAGCTCACATCACAGATGCAGCTCACATCACAGATGCAGCTCACATCACAGATGTAGCTCACATCACAGATGCAGCTCACATCACAGATGCAGACCACATCACAGATGCAGCTCACATCACAGATGCAGCTCACATTATAGATGCACCTCACATCACATATGTAGCTCATATTACAGATGAAGCTCCCATCACAGATGAAGGTCACGCCACAGATGTAGCTCACATCGCAGACGAACAATTCATCACAGACATCCCTGACGTAAGACAGCCTGAATCACACAACATCACCTTGTAATTCTAGACGAGATTTGTATGATGATAGTACAGCCAGAAGTTAGAACGGAAGTACCTACTTGACCAACAAGCACAAATTCAGCTCTGCGTGCGTCCTCCTTCCGGCGCGAGCCATGGACGTCTTGTATGACGTCACTGAACGCCCGTCGATACAGCATATTGTTCTGTTGATACGAAATGATAATTCTTAGAAATCGGAGAATGGTGTGACAACAACAATAGACATGACAATCCTATTAAGGAAATCCTCCTGGGGGCGCGCTGGATACTTGAGAATGCACGGTTGTCGAGTGTAAAATGTGCCACAAGTTTTCGTTGTTTATTGGACATGTAGCTGTTATTTGGTAATTAGCATATTGCATTTATGTGCATACATCTTTTTAAATAATTGTCGGAAGTTGGAATAATAATAATAATAATAATAATAATAATAATAATAGAGAAAGAAAGTGGATTTAAAGGATTTCTTCCTTTCCACGGCTACTTTGAAGTTGGTTCATTAAAAAATAATTTGATTCGACAAAAAGTCGTGTGTGTGATTTCACATTATTGACACCAAGTAATTAAAAACACTTCACGGGATTTAATCTCCATGTGATCATGATCAGTTAGAACATCCACAGTTAATGTTAACATTTCTGCTCACTGACAATATTTAAACTTCAAAGAAGAACATATTAAAAACCTCATATACTCAACAAAACAAGATAGGGAACGTGAATGTTTTTTGTGCGTTATCTAGTGAAGACAGAGCACACAATTTCATAAAAAATTATCCCCAAAATATTCATGATCCCTAACCTTTTTGTTTCATTTTAAAACTGATATACGGACATGCAATTGTCATTTCTCAGATTATTTATAATGAAACGTCATTTGATTTTATTACATTCTTTTCAGTCACACTTACTAAAAACATAACAAAGAAAATATGATACTGTCAAGAAAGTATTGGCTAGGTTCACTCTTCCTATTATATTTAAGAATTAAATATCAGATATAATATCAGAATAATAGCAATAATTATCACCGCAGAGAAATGTGAAGTCGTGGAAATTAGCGGTCAATGTATTGACATTAAAACTCTCAATAAACGTGGAGAAATATGACCATAAGTTTTTATTGGATAAATTTATAAGACGTGTGATTAAAATTGACAATTCCCAGGAGAATTTAATTAATGATTAATGTTGTTCTTTTTGCATATTCACTATGTCCAGTATCTATACGGAATGTAAACCCCTGGGTAAAAGAAAATATACACTAGACAATTGGTTTTGACCAAGAATTACAAACGTTATCAAAACGTTACAAGGTTGAAAACGGTCGCCGAAACACTGGAAATCTAAATACAACAATATTTCCGAATAAACAACATCACCATCGAAGCACCATTTCTTGTTTGTTTCATTCTTAGTCCCCATCAAACATGTGTGTATAGATTCTTTCGCTCGGCTGTTTATTATTAACCCACTAGTTGAAAATGTGCGTATACCTAAACGTGGGGAATGCACCCATTCATTTAATCGTCGAATGTATCAAATTTAGAATAAAAACACTTTTGTTTCTTTCGACAGATTATTAAATTTGCTACAAGAATTACAATGTACAGTGGACACGCCAGAAACCTATGATTCTGGGTTCGAATCCCGGTTCGCACCGATTATGTTTCTAGGTTTGTCAGCACCATACCTGTGCTCGTGGGTTTCACCGAAGTGGTAAACGTCTGAGACCTGCATCACTTCGGGCTTTCCTCCCACATTAAGCTGACACGCCGCGATATAACTGGAATACTGTTAAAAGCGGCGTTAGACCCAACTCACTCACTCACTCACTACAATGTACAGCTGTGCTGGTGTTTTTACCTTGAATTGGCGGCTGGTGTTTTTTCGGACGCCCAGTGTATCACGGTATTTTAATAATTTATTATACGTCAATTACTCTTTGTTATAAAATGTGTAAGAGGACGCATTTGCTGAGATATTGAACTTCAGCCAAAATGTCTTTTTATATCCAATATATCTCTTATACACAAACACCGGAATGTACCTTTGTCGTGCAAGGGTGAGTGAGTGAGTGAGTGAGTTGGGTTTAACAGTATTCAAGTTATCACGGCGTGTTAGCTTAATGTTGGAGGAAAGCCCGAAGTGATGCAGGTCCCAGACGTTTAACACTTCGTTCACTCATGATACTTGTTTGACAAAACGATGGGTAGAGAGCTTGTTAAAGTATGAACATTTTTCATAATAATTCTTCTAAAATACTGTTCAACATGGTGCTAAACCAAACAGACTCACTCGCCTTATTTGTATTTATACGCTGGAATGAGGTTTGTTATGTTGTTTGACCTTTCTTGTGGCTATGGAAATGGTTTTGTTGCTTTTAATAAAGTTTTTAAAGTAAAACCCAATTTATACACACAATTCACGCTGAGTGAGTGAGTATAGTTTTACGTCGCTTAGCAATATTCCAGTAAAATCTCTGCGGGAGAAACCAGAAATGCGCTTCATATATTGTACCCATGTCGGAATAAAACCCAGGCTTTCGGCGTGAGAACCACTAGGCTAACCCACCTTGTGTTCTTTAAACATATGCAGTAGATGAGTGAGTGAGTGAGTGGCCTTAAACAACAAACAAACATTGGCTGACGTGACGAAGGTAGCTGGCACAGTATGGTACGGGTATGTGCCGATAAACCTGGAAACGAAATCGGGGCGAATCTCAAACCTACGATCATAGGTTTTGACCCAACAAACGATTGAATTACACGTCGGGGTCACCCGTGTCCGTCAAAAAATAGGGACACATTACTTGTCCAGAAAGCTTACTGGGTTCGGATTAACGAGGTCCTACTATTTCAAACCTAGCGGTATACTGAACATTCAAACCTCAACACTTAAGAACAAGTATCGGGCATGTCTGACAGACAACCGTAATTGGTGATGATGTATCCCATTTACTTCACTAGGTCCCGCAACAGAAAGGTCAGAACAGACCTATCATAACTAATGATAACAGACAGTCATATCAGGCCTCAGACTGTCTGCCGAGAGACTTATCTACCAGCCACCTCATATAAACATCTGTTTGGTTTGAGAACCGTCAGCTAAGTAGCTGGGAAGATGGCGATTTCAAAACTATTAGTTTCCATGACAATCGGGAAAGACAAGAGGAGCAGATTTGACTCCGGCGCACTGTGCAGATGATGAGGGCGTTGACAAGTGTGTGGAGTATGTGTTGCCATGGGTCCCTGATGCAGTGTAATGCTACTTAATCCGTCCCTTATGTTTCCATTCCTCTTCTTTATGTTTATGAAGGGTACTGATACACAACAGCTCTAAGTGGTATCAATTTTTATGTCACAAGAATTATGCTTCGTGTTCTTAAGACTTTGTAAATATTCTTATCAAGCTTCCTAATGTTGAAAACAATATGTTGGTACTGATTCAGGCTTCGTCGATGCCATTTCGCTAACACTGGCCTACTCAAGGGGTAACCTTGTATGACGACCATCTCACGTTAACGTCAACCTATGTTAATTATTCGTAACTATTCATTAGTACATGCTAACAGGAGCTTACATTGGTAGCGGAAGAAGATAGCAACTATCTGACACAGAGTTGTATTTGGCGTGATGGTACATAAGTACAAGCCTCAATCACAGAGTTACATAAGTCGTATTTATACAATTTATTAAATACTTCAGTCTGAAAGACGGAGTTTTCTGAAGTTGAGAACAGTGATATTTTCATTGCAGTGGAAAATAACACATCATATTTCACTGCAGTTTACATTAGTTCCAAATTGACAAGGTAACACAATGACAGATGGTCAAACGTTACAATGACAAACGTTCATGATCAAAGCAATATCAGCATTTGTTGAGGACAACACCTTTGACTAAAGATGACTACCTTCGTCCTCATCAAATATTGAGTAGTATACATATACATTTTATTTGATACCTTGTTCGACTCGGACATGTAATCCTGGTACAGGTTCCGTATCAACATCTCCAGCGTCCTCTCTCTCTTTTGAGCAAACAACGGGTTATTCACTGCAGCCTTCTCACCGTTTATCACTGTAAAATAACGCAGCTCAATCTGTATATTTATGACAGTGAAACATCAGTCAAATAAATCCCCTATCTCTTATTTGATCATAAACATGTCGTCAAACAATGCGAAGACACCATGAAGTTGGATATTTCCGTTTTCCGTCAAATATTACTGACATGAAGTTGATGGAAATTATTTGTTTGTCGAAATTATGTTGTTTTTCTCTCTCGTCAATGAGTGAGCCTGAGTGACTATGGTTTTTTCAAGTCAATATTTCTTATTTTCATACCTGCTTTTAATGTCTAAATTTCAATCCGTTTTAAGTACAATCGAGCACGCTGTTTCTACCAAGACCTTGCAGAGCGTCATACTACTCTTGTTCAAAAGGTGTTTAATCAGGCTCACAACATTCGTTTGTTTGTTTGTTGTTTATCGCCGCACTCAGCAATATTCCAGCTATATAACGGCGGTCTGTAAATACTCGAGTCTGGACCAGAAAATCCAAGAATTAACATCATAACATCAATCCACAATGAGATACAATGACATGCACCAATCCAAGTCAGCGAGCCTGACCAAGCATAGTCGCCCTTTACGGCAAACATTGGTTGGTGAAGATCTAATCTACCCCGGATCTTCACGGCTACGTTACAACATTCAAGCCTCAGTAAAGCTTTCAAACTGCTTTTGGTAAGGATCTTGTGTTAACAACACAAAGATATACAGTAAACTACGGTTATAACGAACTCGAAGGGACCCCTAATGTTAGTTCGATATAACCGTAGTTCGTTATAAGCATATATACAGCATAACAAAAGCAAATAGTGGACAAAAAGTAAGTTCGTTATATCCGTCAGTTCGTTATAAGCGTGTTCGTTATAAACGTAGTCTACTGTACTCAGATATCTTCAATTGTCTAATTAATGGAAGGTTATCGAAATACTTACATTTCACAAGGAGGAAATCTCTGAACTCCTGGTGGTTGTAGAAGACAGGAGGAGAAGGAAGAGGAGGACCAAAGAGGGGGACTGATTCCTCCGAAAATACAGTGAGCCTGCCAACAGAAGCAACAGTTGGTTGGTTGGTTTGTTGTTTAACGCCGCACTCAGCAATATTCCAGCTATATGACGGCGGTCTGTAAATAATCGAGTCTGGACCAGACAATCCAGTGAGCATCATGAGCAGCTGGGATCGATGACATGCATCAACTAAGTCAGCGAGCCTGACCACCCGATCCCGTTAGTCACCTTTTACGACAAGCATAGTCGCCTTTTACGGCAAGCATGGGTTGCTGAAGATCTATTCTACCCCGGATCTTCACGGGTCCGTTTGTCTCATTCTGTATATCCATGTTTCTGGCCTGCTGAGGTTTCTGTTTCAACTTTACTGTTCACATTATATAAATGTAAGTATTCAACGCTGTTTTGTCCCTGGTACTTACCTGTAACTATCGTTGTCTTTATTGTATATCACAACAGCAAAGATATCTGCTAAGTTAAGGTCCACTGGCTTCAACCATAAACATAATCATCAAGCCATATGAAGACATTGTCTGATAGACAGAGGAGATGTTTACCATATTCAATATTCCAGCTATATGATGGCGGTCTGTAGAGAATCGAGTCTGGACCAGACAATCCAGTGATTGACATCATGAGCATCGATTTCGCAATTGGGATACGATGACATGCTTCAACCAAGTCAGCGAGTCTGACCACCCGATCCCGCGAGTCGCCTCTAACGACAAGCATGGTTGCTGGAGACCAATTCTAACCCGGATCTTCCGAATTTTCTTTTTACGATATTGAAAAGTATGTATATGTGAAAGGTTTATTGGGGTTACTCAGAGGCAAAAGTGTAAAAAAACATTTTAAAAAATATACCTGCAGCGGGTTCACAGTTTTGAAGGATGTAAAATCAATACCCACGCAACGTAACTGAATATTTTCAATTGATTTTCCTATTTCGGGGCACAAACTAGTAATACATCTAGCAACAGCGGCTTAGTACTACTGCTGAAATTCAGTTACGGAAGTTCAGTTCGTGTAACTCTGAGATTCCTTGTTGGCTGCCCGCGATTATTTGCAAAAAGTCGTGACACGTTCGCTGTAATTGTATTATCAAATCGGAAATGCTTCGCCGCTGTTGTCGGATGTGAAGTGCCTTGTTTTCCCCGCGGGTTTTAGGAACAACAAGCGTCATAGTCAGCTTAGACACTGATGGATACGCCGGAGGGCCAGTGGATGTCATGAATTTCGATTGGGAATAAAACTTCCAACATCGTACGAAAATACAGAATCAGAAAATCCGGCGTCTGATGTTGTAGGTATTTTAACATACAATATTCATGAAAACAACCTATCTTCAAAAGGACACCAAGATTTGATTGTCAGTAAGGTAAAGGTAATAGTTTCAGATTTGCTCGGAAATTGAAAGATGTCGGTTCCAGGCGCAAATACTAAAAGAACCTGCAAATCTTACAATGAAAAATGTTTTTTCGACGTCATCAGTCGCTGCGCACTTTATTTACCGTCTACGAGTACAGTTGTGAGTCATGACGTCACTCTGGAGTGCCATGACGTATTCTTGTATGAATGTCGTCATATACTTCCATGACAACCGGAAATGGTATAATAAACAACCCAGGAACAGTTACAGGGAAACAGTTTCATTTAAAGTTAAAGACATTTTTTTATATCGGGAATACATTATGTCACCTTGCCGAAAGTCACGTTTTGTAAATGTATGACTGTCCTCTCGCTCATTGGGGCTACAATGTCTGTAAACATGATTGGTTGGTTGTTTAACGCCGCACTCAGCAATATTCCAGCTATATGACGGCGGTCTGTAAATAATCGAGTCTGGACCAGACAATCCAGTGATTAATATCATGAGCATCGATCCACGCAATTGGGATACGGTGATGCCTACATATATGTTTGTGTAACTCATAACATAGGCAGTCTGGGAAGTTATCGCTGGCGAATTTACTTAGAAGAATTGACAACAATCTGTTTTTGCTTTTATGTAACTATAAATGTAAAAAATGGTGTTCTCACTTTACATAAAACTGTACCGCTTTACTCAGCGTGCAAACGGTATTTACGTTTATCACTCCAGGAACACATAACAATATTGAAGCCAATTCTTAACTTTTCGAGGGGGCACGGGTGGCCCAGTCGTCTAAGACGACGCGATTCGCTGTGCAGAGTTGCGTCCCTTGGGCACGTCCGAAGCCTATGGTTGTGGGTTCGAACCCCGGTTCGTCCCGATTATGTTACTAGGTTTGTCATCACCATACCCGTGCTCGTGGGTTTCACCGAAGTGGTAAACGTCTGAGACCTGCATCACTTCGGGCTTTCCTCCCACATTAAGCTGACACGCCGTGATATTACTGGAATACTGTTAAAAGCGGCGTTAAACCAAACTCAGTCATTGAACATTTCGAACATGTTCTCTGGACAACTGTAGAACCCTCTTCGTTGTTGTAAAAGGGTCAAGCGTACAAACGAACAGCGCTTGGCTGCAACCATTTTTCTCAGAATCCCAACATGTTCTATTACCGTGTGTATTATAGGTGCATGTACATGCTTAACGTCGGTGTCTATGTCAAAGTCAGACGAATGCAGCAAAGGATACGTGTGAATCTTGTTTTCATCATGGAAGGCTTAAAACTTGGAACTTTCTCCACATCACCATCTATAAACACGATATTTACAATATCATTTCCTACGTGACGTTTCCGTTCCACCTGAAATGGAAAATTTGTATGATATATAAATAGTCCCACATACAAACGCGCGAACGTGGCTGAGAAATAGAAGGACATCTGTATGTTTGTCAAGGATCAGAAATACGATCGCCATTCCTAATTTTAGAATTGTGGTTTGTTTGTTTGTTTGTTTACGCCACAAGCGCCTATATTTCATATCACGACCCCTTGTAAATTATGGAAACTTGGTCAGACAAACCAGTGATAAATATCATGAGCAACACTGCGAGATACAGCGATATGAACTAAATAACCTAATCACTTGTCGTTTACAAACAGTTCTGTGGTTCCATTGTAAATTTGCTCCAAACAAGGGGACCACTGTATAAATGTTGTTATGGTTATGGTTATTTGTTGTTTACGCCGCACTCAGCAATATTCCAGCTATATGACGGCGATCTGTAAATACTCGAGTATGGACCAGACAATCCAGTGATTGACATCATGAGCATCTATTCACGCAATTGAGATACGATGACATGCATCAACCAAGTCAGCGAGCCTGACCACCCGATCCCATTAGTCGCCTCTTACGACAAGCATAGACGCCATTTACGTCAAGCATAGTTGCTGTATAAATGTAACGTAATGATGACCAATGTTTGTAAACAAAAGTCATCTTAACGCATACTTTTACACAAACGTACGCTCTATCTCACACAAAGCAGAAATATAGCAAATACTGTACATCACACTCACTCACTCACTCAGTTAACATACCTGTTGTTTGTTGTCTTTGGAATAAGGCAGCATTGTAGATATATGAAACATGATTTCATGTCCTTCATATATTGTATAAACACTTTCTTCACCGGTTGTATCGGCTGAAAACAAGTGATCATCTTCAGTAGTTAGCTTATGATGCATACTAAGATGTACATATTCTTCGTATACATCGTGTGGAACTCTTAGCAGTAACATATTGTTATAATTAGTATGATGCATACTAAGATTTACATATTCTCCATAACGTTCACATCGTGTGGAACTCTTAGCATAACCATATTGTAATAATTAGTATGATGCATACTAAGACGTACATATTCTCCATAACGTTTACATCGTGTGGAACTCTTAGCTTTAACATATTGTTATAATTAGTGTGATGCATACTAAAATGTACATATTCTCCATAACGTTCACATCGTGTGGAACTCTTAGCATTAACATATTGTTATAATTAGTGTGATGCATACTAGAATGTACATATTCTCCATAACGTTCACATCGTGTGGAACTCTTAGCATTAACATATTGTTATAATTAGTATGATGCATACTAAGACGTACATATTCTCCATAACTTTCACATCGTGTGGAACTCTTAGCATTAACATATTGTTATAATTAGTATGATGCATACTAAGATTTACATATTCTCCATAACGTTCACATCGTGTGGAACTCTTAGCATTAACATATTGTTATAATTAGTATGATGCATACTAAGATTTACATATTCTCCATAACGTTCACATCGTGTGGAACTCTTAGCATTAACATATTGTTATAATTAGTATGATGCATACTAAGATGTACATATTCTCCATAACGTTCACATCGTGTGGAACTCTTAGCATTAACATATTGTTATAATTAGTATGATGCATACTAAGACGTACATATTCTCCATAACGTTCACATCGTGTGGAACTCTTAGCATTAACATATTGTTATAATTAGTATGATGCATACTAAGATGTACATATTCTCCATAACGTTCACATCGTGTGGAACTCTTAGCATTAACATATTGTTATAATTGGTGTGATGCATACTAAGATTTACATATTCTCCATAACGTTCACATCGTGTGGGAACACTTAGCATTAACATATTGTTATAATTAGTGTGAGCATACTAAGATGCACATATTCTCAATAACGCTCACATCGTGTGGAACTCTTAGCATTAGCATATTGTTATAATTAGTATGATGCATACTAAAATGTACATATTCTCCATAACGTTCACATCGTGTGGAACTCTTAGCATTAACATATTGTTATAATTAGTATGATGCATACTAAGATTTACATATTCTCCATAACGTTCACATCGTGTGGAACTCTTAGCATTAACATATTGTTATAATTGGTGTGATGCATACTAAGATTTACATATTCTCCATAACGTTCACATCGTGTGGGAACACTTAGCATTAACATATTGTTATAATTAGTGTGAGCATACTAAGATGCACATATTCTCAATAACGCTCACATCGTGTGGAACTCTTAGCATTAACATATTGTTATAATTAGTATGATGCATACTAAAATGTACATATTCTCCATAACGTTCACATCGTGTGGAACTCTTAGCATTAACATATTGTTATAATTAGTATGATGCATACTAAAATGTACATATTCTTCATAACGTTCACATCGTGTGGAACTCTTAGCATTAACATATTGTTATAATTAGTGTGAGCATACTAAGATGTACATATTCTTCATAATGTTTACATCGTGTGGAACTCTTAGCATTAACATATTGTTATAATTAGTATGATGCATACTAAGATGTACATATTCTTCATAATGTTTACATCGTGTGGAACTCTTAGCATTAACATATTGTTATAATTAGTATGATGCATACTAAGACGTACATATTCTCCATAACGTTCACATCGTGTGGAACTCTTAGCATTAACATATTGTTATAATTAGTATGATGCATACTAAGATTTACATATTCTCCATAACGTTCACATCGTGTGGAACTCTTAGCATTAACATATTGTTATAATTAGTATGATGCATACTAAGATTTACATATTCTTCATAACGTTCACATCGTGTGGAACTCTTAGCATTAACATATTGTTATAATTAGTGTGAGCATACTAAGATGTACATATTCTTCATAACGTTTACATCGTGTGGAACTCTTAGCATTAACATATTGTTATAATTAGTATGATGCATACTAAGATGTACATATTCTTCATAACGTTTACATCGTGTGGAACACTTAGCATTAACATATTGTTATAATTAGTGTGAGCATACTAAGATGTACATATTCTCCATAACGTTCACATAGTGTGGAACACTTAGCATTAACATACTGTTATAATTAGTGTGAGCATACTAAAATGTACATATTCTCCATAACGTTTACATCGTGTGGAGCTCTTAACATTAACATATTGTTATAATTAACTGATGATTTAAAAAAATATTGATAATTAAAGACATGTCATTGCAATGAGCGCTCTTAGTGCCCTGGAAAGCGTAAAAACCTATATGTCTTATCCAAACTTGCACACTGTTTGGGCGTGGTGGGGTAGCCTAGAGGTGAAGGAGTTCGCTCGTTACGCCGAAATCCGTTGTCGATTCCCCACATGAATACTCACTCACGTATGCTTTTTGATTCGTAGAAAATTAGCTTGCTTCATTCCAACTGTTGCTTATAATATGGATGAACTTTGTCAATGCCATTGCATCAGGCAGACATCTTTATGTTCACCGCAACGAAAGACCCTTTTTATAGGAATGAAACAGAAACTTATTTTATGAATAACATATGCATGTGCTTACATTTCACGTCCAAACCCGCCTTGAATTTATCCCATCCTTTCAAGGATATTCTGTCACCAAGAAGACTTGTAAAATTGTCAAAGGCGTCACTCCCTTCCTCTGAAAATAGGAATCAGAATGATTAGACAATTGTTTCACGTGATTTATGTTTGTAATTGTCCTACTGTAGCAACTGTTTCACCATGTTTTTGGTATATCTTGTCACCCATGATGCTCTGTTTTCATCACTCGTGCGTAACGTCAACCGTACGTCGCTTCATTCATCCTGTCGCTCGTCCGTTTCCTTCACCACGCGTCCCTTCAAACGTCCAGCGGGGTCTTATCACGCATCTCGTTTACGTCAGTCCACGTTCCCGTTACGTTCCCCTTGACGCGTCGCTTTCGCGTCAGTCAACCTCCACGTTACGTGCTCCTTGACGCGTCGCTTTCACGTCAGTCTACGTTCCCGTAACGCGCCCTTTGACGCGTCGCTTTCACGGCAGTCCACCTTCACGTTACGCGTCGCTTTCACGTCAGTCCACCTTCACGTTACGTGCCCCTTGACGCGTCGCTTTCACGTCAGTCCACCTTCACGTTACGCGCCCCTTGACGCGTCGCTTTCGCGTCAGTCCACCTTCACGTTACGTGCCCCTTGATGCGTCGCTTTCGCGTCAGTCAACCTCCACGTTACGTGCTCCTTGACGCGTCGCTTTCACGTCAGTCTACGTTCCCGTAACGCGCCCCTTGACGCGTTGCTTTCACGTCAGTCCACCTTCACGTTACACCCCCCTTGACGCGTTGCTTTCACGTCAGTCCACCTTCACGTAACGTGCCCCTTGACGCGTCGTTTTCACGTCAGTCCACCTTCACGTTACGCGCCCCTTGACGCGTCGCTTTCGCGTCAGTCCACCTTCACGTTACGTGCCCCTTGACGCGTCGCTTTCACGTCAGTCCACCTTCACGTTACGTGCCCCTTGACGCGTCGCTTTCACGTCAGTCCACCTTCACGTTACACGCTCCTTGACGCGTCGGTTTAAGCTTCCCAACTACCGTCCCTTTACAAGTGAGTCACCATACTGGAAGATCCCTACTGCATCAGGGATTTACTTTTGATTTGTAGTGTACACCGCGTAACGTCACTCAAACCAATATATCAATTTAAACAAGATCCCGAAAGTGTACATACACCAGACGCAGTTTGTCTATGGATGTCCCATACCATGATAAAACAAAGCTACTTAATAAAAGCCCATAGTACCTGTGACGCCACGATGAAACCCGATACAACGATTATCGATTTCCAGTGTTCTCCCATATGCCAGTATTTGCAGAGTATTCACGTCACTGTTCTGATTTGATTTACATTTATGCACACACAAGCATGTGCGTGATTCAAAACAACGGTGGGAAGATATCATCTGTCTGCCACAAACGCGCTACGTGCCGCAACAAATAGATTCTGGCAGCTTCTGGAATGTTGTCATGTGATACGAGAATGAACAAACGCCAATGCAAGGCAAAAATGGCCAATACCAGCCATAGAAGCGTCGGGTAATTTGACGTTGTCAAGAAAGAATTCAAGGCGCCGAAGGCGTAATCAGGCTTCCGTACAAATGCATATCAATGGAAGCCAACGTGGGACAAAACAATGTCGCGAACAAAAGATCCAAATAATTGCCGTCGGTTAATACGAAAACTACGTTTCACGGAATGGGAGATTGAGACTTGAATTAGCTACAGGGTTTTTTCTGGTCTTCTGAAAAATATTCAACTGTTTAAGTTCATTTAAAAGGAACTCTCCATCAATCGGATGTGAGGCATCCAATAAACATCCTTTTTATTAGAATTAGAACCCTACAATATATATGCATCCCCTGACTGGATGTAATTCAAGCGTTGCTATGACAACGAGGGTAAAGGTCTGCGGTCCCCATTGATTATTTCCGTTTACCATTTATGTTCACATGCCAGTTAGAATCTAACAATACATCTCCCAAGGCTTTGATTAACTTCGTCAGGGCCTCTCCAACGTTAATGTACATTTACTCACTGTGCATCTCTGAAGGGGAAATGTCGTGACTATTGGTTCTAATCTACCAATTACAGGGCAGGAAATTTAGATAATTTGACAGTATTGCGCCTTTTGAAAATAAGTAGCCAATCGGTGTCGACACTGGGCAAGAACGTGATACAAAGAAGTCCCTGTTGCCCGTATGAGTATAAAGTGTTTATATATATTGCACTTTCCTTTACGTATTGTGATACCTTTACAGCACAAAGGAAATCATATTAACATATTTTCATATTTAGTTGTATATGTAGTCAGACCTGTTTTTGTGTCCTTTTACAGTGGAAACCTTGTTAAACCGGACGCTATCGTACCGATCGACCAGATTGACACCTTTACGAGTAGCGAATTATTGGTATGGAGTAATATGACTTTGGATACATATTGGGGTTCTCAATACGAACGCCAAGGGGGGAGGGGTAATTGCTATTAATTTTTTTCAATCAGTGATTGACTCAAGTGTTCGCAGAACGCATACGCATGTAGTCCATTGGCCCTCACCTTAAGGAACCAGTAAGACAATGCTGATGAAGAAGCATGCTTATCTCAAGATAAACACACTATTTTACCCCTTGGCTAAAAGTGCATGTAGGGCTGGTGTTTAAAAAATATAATGTGAGTACATATTTTAATGACATGTTATATTCTCGCGTGGTGAAGGAAACGGACGAGCGACTGGATGAATGAGGCGACGTCTTGCATAGATGGACACAAAGCATCATGGGTGATAGGACATACCTTCTATACTGACCAACTTTGAAGCAGTGTTTTTCAATACTTGAATTATTTGAGTGACATGATAAAAAGGAGAAACAGTCGTTCCTTTCTAATTCTATTCAAAGTACAAGATATTAAAGGACCAAGTCATCAAGACTTAATATCTAATGAATATATGTTTCGAAACGAAATGTACAATGGTTGAATTATTCTGAAAGTCAAGCACATGTTATGCAAAAACAGAGAAACTTACCATTGCTGTAAAACTCATCATCAGTCGTCTGCCCCTCACGTACATACAAAACGCCGATTTTGAAGTTAACGGACCCCTGTTACAACAATAAAATAAATACCCTTAGTTCACAATCTTCATAGCTGTTTCTGTATCATACCTTGGGGAAAATTCATGCAGCCCAACGGTGTAGCTATTTTCTATCGCAGTATCACTCTTGCTAAGAAATAGATCGTCTACTGGTTAACCAGTAGAAACAGATGGTTATGTTGCCAATGTAAGCTATTGTTACAGAGACAGGACATGGTATTATCTCATTTAGATAAAAGTATAGGTGTCAGATCTACAAGATCCGAAGATCAAGGTATACAATTTGTTCCATTTCTGCTTAGTGACTAACCATTCTCTTTATTTAAGGATGAAAGCGTCAATACATCTTACCTCTTGTTCTTCGAGCACTAAATGTTCCTTTTGAATATTTGGATCAAATATTTCCTTTGGTCCCTTTTCAAATTTGTGTAAGTCGAAGTGACTGAAAAGAGGAATCAATTGAAATATGAAACAGAAGTAGTTGTGTTATATGTCAACGCAATACGATTCGTTATATTAATTATCGTATTATACATTGGTGTGTTTCCTTTGAGGAATATCAAAATACACGTATTCTGATTTGACCCTGCAAAAAGTTACAACATATAATTTTGTAATTAAAAGATTACAACAATATTTAAGTTGTAGGTAATTAAAGGTGTACCTCAATATTCCTTTGACTGTCTGTGGCTTCCCCGGGTTATAAGGCAATGAGAGTTTCTTGGCACCCTGAAAGAAGTAGAACATTACTAACATCGCCTAACATTGAATGATAGGCGAATTATACACAGTATGAATGTTAAAGGATGACGGATGGGTAACTGTATTAAAAGGTCAAAATAACACACACGTTGCGAAATAATATGTTATCCGATGACACGGTGTTCAATTACGTTTTGGCATTTCAGCATCGTTGAGGAGTTTACAAATACAGTCGTTCACGTTCATTAAGTATCTGATGACAGTAATGGGGAAAGATAAAATGTCATTTTATACACATTCATAGCACAGCACAGGATATAAACGTACAGTTTTCCTCCACAATATGGCTCTGTATTGAGGGACGTTGTGGTTGTTGGCGTCGGTGACAATGACGGACAATAGAAACGGCTCCTTCTCCAAGTCCACGCCGACGTAATTCTGATGTACTATAAACATATATAAATACGTTTGTTTCAGTGGCTCAGTAGAACGTTCATAAAGTTTTTTATCGTAGACATGTGGATGACATTTCAAAGTGATGCATTCCCCATGTTAACTTGTACCATATGTTACCGTGTCTTTTTTCAGGTGAACGATTGGCTTGCCTTTGCATGTGTTTGTTAAGGGTGCCACCGGTGAGGCTCACCTTTTTGGGAACACCTGGTATCATCCATATTTGGTAGTGATTCCAAAACACATGCTCATATTTAGTCGGGAATACACAATCGACACTCATGGCAGATATTTCTTTTGCATCTTGTAATTTTTTTATTTTTTTTTATTAATGATTAAGTTCTGTTAAGGGATAAACTTTTCTTAAATAACAAATATACAACTCTAAGAAATTTAAGAAAACAAGATTTTGTCATGTTACTATAGTTAATCTGTTGAGCAGTGTTCTTTGACCTCTTTTGTGTAGTATATATACTTTGTACTGACGGTAAAAAACAATTGAGCAACTATATGGTGACCATGTTCCCGGTGTATAATTAGGGATATGGAATGGATAATTATACATGTATTAAATCTACAAATTTAGTTATTTTCAGAGATAAAGTGAATTAGCAAATATAAAAAAAAGAGTACCTGTAGACAGAAAGGACTAAACAACCGTCTAAAGCGTAGAATTTTGGATACAGATTAACTGAACATAAATGTTTGAAATCTTTAAGGACGATGTGGACCTATTTAGGGATCAATTGTCTTGAAAAAGCACATATACTGACGGGAAGAAATAAGAGAACGGCTACATTGGAACCCTGTCTTTGGCGCAGAATGATGCGATTTTCGAATGCATGCTAAAGATAAGGCTGGGCCCTCTTTAGTGTATTTGGATTTCAAGCAAAAAAATGGGATTGGAGGTCTATATGACACGAAAAAATAGAAAATAAATTTGAAGTATTTTTCAGTTTGTTTGATATTGGAGCGCTAGATCATTTTAAGTTATTACATAATTTTAATAACTGACTGTTTGAGTTTATTCCAATTGGCAAGCAATAGTATTACACATTATAGATATATATGTATATGTTTCTATTTTCAACCAGAATCAGATCTTACTTACATTTCCCCAGGAAGTACTTGAAATACCATCTTGTCTGGTACTCCGGGTTTTCTAGATGAATTGGGCTGTTGAGAGGACTAGAAAGCTGAAAAAAAATACACACGGATGAGTGAGTGAGTGGGTGGGTGAGTGAGTGAGTGGGTGGGTGAGTGAGTGAGTGAGTGAGTGAGTGAGTGAGTGAGTGAGTGAGTGGGTGGGTGATTGAGTGGGTGGGTGAGTGAGTGAGTGAGTGAGTGAGTGGGTGGGTGTGTGGGTGTGTGTGTGTGTGGGTGGGTGGGTGGGTGGGTGAGTGAGTGAGTGAGTGGGTGGGTGGGTGGGTGGGTGGGTGGGTGGGTGGGTGAGTGAGTGAGTGAGTGAGTGGGTGGGTGGGTGGGTGGGTGGTTGAGTGAGTGAGTGGGTGGGTGGGTGGGTGAGTGAGTGAGTGAGTGAGTGAGTGAGTGGGTGGGTGGGTGGGTGGGTGAGTGAGTGAGTGAGTGAGTGAGTGAGTGGGTGAGTGGATGAGTGGGTGAGTGAGTAATTGAGTAAGTTAGCTCACTAAGTATGATTTTACGCCGTATTTTGTAACATTCCAGTAATACCACGGCGGGGCGGTGAGAAGGGGCTTCACACAATTTACCCATGTGGGGAATCGAACCCGGACCTTCGGCGTGACGAGCGTACGCTCCAAGCACTAGGCTACTCCATCGCCCTTTTACACATACTCGGACGATTATGACCTCAATCAAGTAAAACCCTTACAACTCGAACTCGATACATCATTAAGGAAGATGCAACTTGATGCTCCTTGAAAATTCGTTATCAACACTACAGTCATCTATCGACAATTCGTGTATCTCGAAATACGGTTTACTCGACATACTTTTTACTGATCCCAAGGGTTCACTATATGTTGTTCGTGACTGACACATGAAGCTAGTTATGTCTTGATCAGTTTACACACCCCAACACTTTAAACGAGATCATTGGTTTCTAAAAATATACTTGGAAAAGAGAATTTTTACGAGCTAAAGATCAATTCATCTGACCTTAAGGATCAAATAAGCTTTCATAAACAAAAGGGCAACCGGTGTTTTCAATCAATGAAAGCTTGATGCTGCAGAGAACCGCAGTGTCATTCCGAAATGTGATGTCCGACATTGATTTAATCCTCGGCATTTGTTTACAGACGCGCTTTCAGCCCAAATTAAACCCTTTATTTTTGTGATTTTGTCTCGGATAATGGCCGTTCCCACCACATCGTATATTTGTTCTCTTCATTGATTACATACAACCTTATCGCAGGACCTCGAGTATCGGAATCGCACTTTCACAATAGAAAATTTTGGACCAAAATTGAAGTACGCTGCGTATTTTCTGTAGTGAAATGCGGACATGTGTCATGCTTAATTCCTGTTCTTACGAGTGAGTTTAAGCAGCTTTTAGCAACATCCCCGCAATATAAAGGCGGGGGACGCCAGAAATGGGCTTCACACATTGTGCCCATATGGGGAATCGAACCCAAGTCTTCGGCGTGACGAGCTAACGCTTCAACCACTAGGCTACCACACCACCCCTGGTCTTACAAACGCGTTAATGCGGAAATGTATTTAAGAATTGACTTTGGATTGAATTGGAGCTTTGTCAGGTCATTCGATGAGATAATATGTTATTTCACAAGACAATGCACAGATGCTTCGTTTATTTCATGCTATCTTCCTCCTTATCCTCATGGCAATACTTGAAAACAATAGTGTTAACAAGTCCCACATTGATCGAGTAATCCGGAGTTTGGCTTCATGCCTATTCGACATTTCCAACTGCGGATAACTCTAATTGACGAGATTTTAATTGTTATCAAAGACTTACAATATATACCAGAAACCAAGATAATTATTTCCTGAGAGTGGATGGGGTGTGCCATTGCACAGTTTGGTTCTGAAGAAAGCTGTTGACTTCTGTGGCGACATATTTCCGTTTCATACACTTTGGGCCATGTGAGAATCAAACCCGGCTGATACAAGATAACGATGCATCCACTGGGCTACCTCCCATCCGCCGTCCCCTGCCTGCAACCCGCCACCCGCCACTCACCACTCGCCAACCGCCACTCGCCATCCGCCGCCCGCCGCTCACCACTCGCCACCCGCCGCTCGCCATCCGCCGCCCGCCGCTCACCACTCGCCACCCGCCGCTCGCCATCCGCCGCCCGCCACTCACCACTCGCCACCCGCCGCTCGCCATCCGCCGCCCGCCACTCGCCACCCGCCACCCGCCGTCCGCCGCCCGACCCTCGACATCCGCCACCCGCCACTCGTCACTCACCACTCGCCTCTCGCCACCCGCCACCCGCCTCTCGCTACCCGCCGCTCGCCACTCGACATCCGCCACTCGCCACCTGCCACTCGCTACCCGCCGCTCGACCCTCGACATCCGCCACCCGCCACCTGCCACTCGCTACCCGCCGCTCGCCACGCGACATCCGCCACTCACCACTCGCCAACTGCCACTCGCTACCCGCCGCTCGCCACTCGACATCCGCCACCCGCCACCCGCCTCTCGCCACCCGCCGCTCGCCACTCGACATCCGCCACTCGCCACCTGCCACTCGCTACCCGCCATCGACTCCCGCCATCCGCCACCCGCCGCTCGCCCTCCGCCACCCGCCATCGACTCCCGCCATCTGCAACTGTCACCCGCCACCCGCCTCTCGCCATACGCCACTCGCCACACGCCACACACCACACGCCACACGCCATCGACTACCGCCATTCGCAACTGTCACCCGCCACCCGCCTCTCGCCATACGCCATTCGCCATACGCCACTCGCCACTCGCCACCCGCCATCGACTACCGCCATTCGCAACCAGTCACCCGACACCCGCCGCCCTACTCCCACCATCCGCTTAATGGGTCCCGCAACCCGACATCGTTGTGAAGGTAATAAGGTTATTGACAAGTGGGTACAATGTACATATAACCCAAGAGATGGCTTACCCCGAGATGGTGTGTGTCCTCGACATCTCTTTCCCCGGATTCCACACGAAACCGACCGGCATTTTGAGTGGAACCGTCGGAATCAACAGATGTGAGCTGAAAATTAAAAAAAATATGCATATCACCACGTGACCAACAATCTCGAATTCTACCACGTATTCTTCTTCAAATGATTGCAACAATGGTGACAGCTGAATCTTTACTGTCTACCAGGAACGAAACCCAGCCTCTGTACCAAACAGCCTGACAATAATCGAAAATGAACAATTTAAACCAGTGGCTGATGGCATGAACACTGGTTCATTTCGCCGAGGTACGATGATTTACCTTCGGCTAAGAAGCATATAGTCATAATCTTATTCCCATTTTAATTGACAGTTACAGTTGCCCTAGGATCATTGCCATTATGCCATTCCCACAGTTGAAATGGGTAGATAGTTCGATAAATCGTTACATAGCTATGCGGGGACACAGTTGGCCCAGTCGTCTAAGGCGCCGCGATTCGCTGTGTAGAGTTGCGTCCCGTGGGCACGCCAGAAACATATGATTGCGGGTTCGAATCCCGGTTGGCCCTGATTATGTTTCTAGGTTTGCCAGCACCATACCCGTGCTCATGGGTTTGACCGAAGTGGCAAACGTCTGAGACGTGCATCACTTCGGGCTTTCCTCCTACATTAAGTTGACACGTCGTGATATTACTGGAATACTGTTAAACGGCGTTAAACCCAACCCAACTCACTCACTCACTCACTCACACATAGCTATGCACACCCGTTACCAAATTCAAACATGTTAGAGCAGGTCCACAGCAAGCAATGCTCGTCGTACGAGAGGGCTAAATGGATCTTAAGATCAGGTACGGTGACTTGTTTGATCGCATCGATTTTTGATAATATCAATCACTGATCAAGACTCGATTATTGACAGGACGCCGACATACATGCATATGAATACATGAATATTACTGAGTGTGGCGTGAAACAACAAACAAACACAATTCAAGAAAACTAATGCAATATGTTACCTTTGTGGGTCTTGCATGTCGTTTTAATATTTCCTGAATAGTATTATGTATTAGGCAAGTGTTATACCATCGTAATGTGTCTGGGATACAAAATATATCTAGTTTATATTGAGCAAAGCTACTATGTCGTTAATCAGATATTTCCTTATGAGGATTCCAGGGCAGATTAGGTGCAGACTCGGGTTTTCACAGTACATAAACATTTGTGTTTATGAATCGCAATCAAATAGCGATACTACCTGTTCGTGAATGGGTTAGAGTAAACTACGGTTATAACGAACTCAAAGGGACTACTAATTTTAGTTCGTTATAACCGTAGTTCGTTATAAGCATATATACAGCATAACTACAGCAAATAGTCTGGATCATAAAAGTAAGTTCGTTATATACGTCAGTTCGTTATAAGCGTGTTCGTTATAACCGTAGTTTACTGTATTTATTTTTTCGCGACGGTGTGAAATTAGTGTTGGTTATTCCAGAAAGCTGGGCAACTCTCGTTCCATATGCCTCTGTGTTTCACGGCTCTTCTACTGTAAGTGAGAAATTCAAAAGTCATTTGAGAACAATGACTTCATTAAGGAATTGATTTAGCTAAGTATAGTGTTTGCCTGCGCTGATTTTAGACCAAAACGTTAAACATTGATAGCCGAAGTGTTATGTTGAATCGATCTGCCAAATGAACTCAACTATCAGGTGGCACATTAAAAAGGACTTGTTATGACATTGAAGAACTTCGGCATTGTTTGGCGCCAGCAATCAGTCTTTATTGACGTGAATAATTATACAATACATAAAGGTCATAGGCCTTTATTCCGTCGCTTGCCTGATGGATGTGTTTCCTTTTGTCTTTTGCCTATCTCCTCGGACTTCGTTCGTGAATGGAGGTGTACATCCCGCCATACAAGGGGCACCGTCAACGCGAGTCAGTTGTTCACCTGAACACCGGGGCGGTCGGGTAGCCTAGTGGTTAGAGCGTTCGCTCGTCACGCCGAAGACCCGGGTTCGATTCCCGACATGGGTACAATGTGTGAAGCCCATTTCTGGTGTCCCCCGCCGTGATATTACTGGAATATTGCCAAAAGTGGCGTAAAACCATATTCACTCACTCACTCACTCACTTGGACACGGGAACAGATGGTACATGTCCAAATAAAGAATCGCATCGGACATAAATTTTGTCATCGATGCGTCAGATACCGAGAGGTCCTCCACATGTTTACAATGTAACGTTTTGAAAGCTACGCTGATGAATTGAATGTGGTAACCTTGATGAAACAACAGTTATACGTAGTGAGTGAGTGAGTATGGTTTTACGCCGTTTTTAGCAATATTCCAGCAATATCACGGCGGGGGTCACCAGAAATAGGCTTCAAACATTGTACCCATGTCGGGAATCGAACCCGGGTCTGCGCCGTGACGAGCGAACGCTTTAACCACTAGGCTACCCGACCGCCCCGTTATACGTAGTGAAATGGAGACACAAAAGGCTGGAGCTGCTCGACACAAAGGGAATTTCGACCTTTGGAAATTTGAAGTCATGTAGAGTCAGAGCATTCTAAGCATTTATAATGGCCAAAGGTTTGTCATACGGAACATATCTCCACTGAAGAATACTTGGTGGCAGCATGATTTGTCGTAAATGAAGTTCCGGGGAAAAAATGGAAATTTACTCCAGATAGTCACGACACGATAATAGGATAATTTGAGGTACAAATGTGCCGTTATACAATAGCAAGATAAGCAATCATTATCACGGGGGCAAAGATTAAATTAGAGAATTCCTGATACGATCATATAAATAAAGGATTTTGTTTGGGCGCGGATCCTGCTCTCCATGTCTGTTTCGTATCAGCACAGGTTTACCAGCAAAATATTGCCTCGAAAACGCATGCGCATTCAGATTGGACGTAACAATTTACGTTACAAATTCTGTGGAACTCAAAAGAGTATGAATCTTTGCATAATTAAATTGTAGAGTGCAGTTTACATGTAACAGCCAGTACTGGTAAAAATAACTTCAGAGTGTCGGTGGTTGATTTTCTATAATCTCACGTTGAATCTCCATCCGTAATAAACTTAAGCTTCTGACATCACTAAACGTCTTAGAAATAGTGTTTTATGTATTGCATGAGTTGAAATGACCGCAATAGTCACACGTCGGCCCACGCTATTTCGAACAAATGTAAGTAAGTATAATTTTGCGCCGCTTTAAGCAATTTTGACAAACAATGTAGATTGCCTTTTACATGCAACTGACAGCTTTGGTGAAAATAACTCCAGAGTGTCAATGGCTCCACGTTCCTAATAAACGCAAGTTTCTTATAGCTCTCAATTTCTTGGAAATCAAATGAAGATTTGGACCCGAATTATATATTCCTGACAATCCTTGGAATCGAAAATAGATGGACCAATTTAATCACTGCGCAAGTATTCCATTCGAATAGAAATATTGATTTAAGTATTCATTTGTTGAAATGCTCGCTATTTCGCACAAGAGTGAGTACGTTAATAAAGTTCTACGCCGCTTTAAGCAATAATTCCACCAACATAATGTCGAGGGACACCAGAAATGAGATTCACACTTTGTACTCATACGGGGAATCGAACCTGGGACTTTCTCGTGACGTGGGAACGCTTTAACCATTAGGCTACCACACCGCCCGTTAATACAGAGAAACACTAAGACAGAAAGGTTAATATGTTTATCGGTTGTGCAGCTAAATACCCTAAACTACAGAACAGGGGCAACACCAAATGAGCGTTGTTCAGTTTTGACTAAATGGAAATTGATACCAGGGCGTCAAGTTGGACATGACATCCCCAATAACCGAGCCTCTCCATCCCCCGGCGTTATAACAGTGAATGGCAAAGGTGCACTGTAATTGTGTTTCCTTGAACACGACATTGTGTTTCTTTTATCACGTCGGTCTCCAACGCAATTGGAACATGTATGGTTAGTTATTCAATCAATAGTCATCAATTGTACGCCAACGTAATGTTCCCCGGTACAATTTGTATTGAATAACGGTATTAGGTACGGTCTTGTGGGGTCCATACATCATTCCAGGAACAAAACTTGAATTCAGTTTCAATGAAGCCACATCCTGTGTAGCTACATTTCAGATAAATTACAAGATCGATAACTCAAAGTTCTTGGGACAATTGCAAAAATATCGATACAATATAATTTCAAGGTTGAACTAAACTATTACACATTTGGAGATGATCGGATGTTATTGTTTCCTTGGGAGGGTTCAGGTGAGTGAGTGAATATGTTTTGATGTCGCTGTATCAATATCGCAGCAATGTCATGGCGGGGATACACAACGGAGCTTAACACGAGCAAACGCTTTAACAACTGGGTTAGCCACCGATCAATAGGTTTCGTTGGTTGGTTGGTTTGTTTAACGCCGCA
This sequence comes from Haliotis cracherodii, assembly GCF_022045235.1. NCBI lineage: Eukaryota > Metazoa > Mollusca > Gastropoda > Lepetellida > Haliotidae > Haliotis > Haliotis cracherodii. The sequence continues at coordinate 17,859,250 of NW_027266268.1, forward strand.
CTCAGCGATATTCCAGTCTGTAAATAATCGAGTCTGGACCAGGCAATCCAGTGATTAATATCATGAGCATCGATCCACGCAATTTGGATCGATGACATGCATCCACCAAGTCAGCGAGCCTGACCCACCCGATCCCGTTAGTCACCTTTTACGACAAGCATAGTCACCTGTTACGGCAAGCATGGATTGCTGAAGACCTATTCTACGTACACAAGTAAGCTCGTTTGGGTAAAACTATATTATTTCGAAATCTCAGTACATATATGTCTGTTGGTAGATGCTTTAAAGTGTCTTTGACTATAATCTTCACCGACCATGACATACAGAAATATGCAGAGTCGCTACCCTCTGAACACGAGACGGTCTTATCGACCCCCAAGTCCCCTGGCTCTTTCATAAAAGAACCTCTCGACAGTCAATTATTCCAGGGTCATCAAGAAATCATTACATCAATGTATTTCATAACGTGTCCTTCACCTTCCGTCCCTGTACTCGTAGATCAAACGGTTGCAATCAATACCGATCTGAAGGCATGACAGGCCAATTTGACCATTTGGAACCGAGGAGGATCAATTGTGACGATACTACGAACCATTTATTTTACTGATCACTTAACATTCATAGTGCAAAAGGGGTCATTTATTATACAGCAATGAATATGGATCTATCGCAATATATTTTGAATATACTGCTAAAGACTGCAAATGTCATTTAAGTGGATGGTATTTTTTGTGCGTGGGTTGGGCCAATTTCCTCAGAGATTTATCCCGAGCATTTTGTCTTGCTTGACGTGAAAGTGCTTCACGTTGAGGTCCAGAGACCTCATTCACAGTACTTGTGACAGTCTGGCGATCACTTGATTGGGTTATTTATTTTTTCGCGACGGTGTGAAATTGGTGTTGGTTATTTAAGAAGGCTGTTTCACCTTGAGCAAATCTCACCCCAGATGCCTCTGTGTTTCACGGCTCTTCTACTGTAAGTGAGAAATTCAAAAGTCATTTGAGATCAATGACTTCATTAAGGAATTGATTTAGCTAAGTATAGTGTTTGCCTGCGCTGATTTTAGACCAAAACGTTAAACATTGATAGCCAAAGTGTTATGTTGAATCGATCTTCCAAATGAACTCAACTATCAGGTGGCACATTAAACGGACTTGTTATGACATTGAAGAACTTCGGCATTGTTTAGCGCCAGCAATCAGTCGTTATTTACGTGAATAATTATACAATACATGAAGGTCATAGGCTTTCACTCCGTCGCTTGCCTGATGGATGTGTTTCCTTTTGTCTTTTGTCTATCTCCTCGGACTTGTTTCTATACATTTATGAAACGTCCTAGTTGGTGATGATATTGCATACCGACATCAATAGCATCTTTTTGTCAGAGCTGGGTTTGATTTACTTAATGTTATGGCTTGTCAACATATTTTTAGAGGAAAGTGAAGACCGGGAGTAGAACCAACAATCAACGGATCATTTCAAGGATCTAAGAAACAAGCCTCTCCGAGTTGGGCAGACAGTAAGCGCGGGAGGACAGAGGGAAGATAGAGGGAGAGATAGGAGATTGAATAAGAGAAAATGGGATAAGAAGGAGGGTGAGGGGGGGATAGTGGGAGTGAAATTAGCGAGAGAGGGGACCGTTTTCTTCAATTTTGTGTTATCAAACCACCAATTGGAGCCCTTGATAATTCCATAATTACTCTTGGAACGCTATGGAAGTGAATCTTGTCTTTAACGTTAGTAATAGTTGAGGCACAATTTCCAATTCCTAAGCAACAGTCACCTTCTTTGAGGGTTATTTTAATACTCTCAACTCAGTAGTTATAATTTAGGCATTGTGGTATACAACATCGCAAGAGATCCCAGGGTAAGTCAAAGACAAACTGAATGGCTGATTGCCCTATGTCGGTAACCCGTCACTTACCTAGTAGACTGAAACGGAAATATTTCTTCGTACATTGCAAAGTAATAATTCAAGATCAAAAATACATTTGATGTCTCCACGCACATAATTTCGTTGCCTCCGCACCATACTGTAAGAGACGAATTCAAACTGAAGTATGAATTAATGTTTCTAGATGTGAAATAGTTTTGAAATGTCGAACGGCATGATAGCCATTGTTTATCCACATCTATTGATTATAAGATTGTAAGTCGTTTCCTAGGTTGATTAATAACATGCATGGATTAAAGGTGTTATATTATGCATAAGACCTGGGGAATTCTGGTCCACCGGGATTTTGCAAAATAAACTACATTTTAAGCATTTAGCGTTGTTGTGTACATATTAACAGTAAAATAACATGTACTATGATGCATATCAGAGAATTAAATGAGTAACCGATCGTCAAAAGAATGTAATTATTTCTGAGAGTAAAGTCTTTTGACAATTAATTTATACTCAATTTACTCTTCTCCTTTTACTATTGAACAACAGTCCCTACTTGCAATACAACTATGTATTCTTGGGCAACCACGTATGGTTGTGTTACATTTCAGCGATGTAATAATTGCTTGTCGTGTATTTTCGGATAACAAGTTTATTTTAACATTATTATCAGTTGCATCCGCATGAGTAGTAATGGGCCTACTGGCTTCAACTTTTAAATGAGAAATTGTAATCCATGTTTTCAACCTACTGATATTACATGTACGCGTAAAAAGGACGCTTTTCCCTTCGGCAATAACGTCGTTGTCATGGATACCTTCAGAGTCATAGCTAAAGCATCAATATTCTTATACCGGTTCATTTTCACAAATGAAGAGTTTCGGAAAGGGGCTTAAAGAACAGGAGTGTGTTCATTATATTAAAAGCTTTTAAAGTTGTACAACGTTAAAAAAATATGTTTACTTCTTCTTAATGTCGTTTGCCATAACTAACCCTTTACCGATAACGTGTTATAGCATAATTACATGTGTATAACACGGGTAGTTAAAACATGAAATTAAGAATAATCGAATGGTAGGGACTTTTTAAGGCTGATTGATACAAACGTATACTTTGTGTTGATTGTATGTGTTTAAAGTACGGTTGATGAAACATGGCCGTTTACGTACAGAAAAGCTAGGTCAGAGTAACCGTTGGGTTATTCGCGGTTCTAAACAGATAAGGACCCTAATGACGGCACATCACAGATAAACGACTTATTTACTGAATATCTTTACATAAGTTACTCATGAGTCACAAACTAACCGTATTCCGATCATCACTAGACCCGTGACGATTCCGGGTTAGAATAGGTCTTCAGCAACCCATGCTTGCCGTAAAAGGTGACTAACGGGATCGGGTGGTCAGGCTCGCTGATGCATGTCATCGATCCCAATAGCGTGGATCGATGCTCATGATGTCAATCACTGGATTGTCTGGTCCAGACTCCATTATTTACAGACCGCCGTCATATAGCTGGAATATTGCTGAGTGCGGAGTTAAACAACAAACCAACAAACCAACCAACCGATCATCACAATCATGACTGATGTCCTTTCTCGTGTACGAGTGACCGTTGTTGACTATGCTTTGATATCCTTATCTCACCAAAAGCGTTTGCTTCGAAGCTGCTGTCATGTAAACATTGAACTTTGAATTGGTCATGTTGAGCACCATGACACGGGATTTCAATTACGAGCATGTGACTCAAGGCTTTAAAAATACAAAATGGACATTATGCTATATTGACATAGGAAGTGCGTCAGTTCGTCCATGCTTTGTGTGTTGATATGATCTAAATGGGACACAGAAATCACTAACACACAAGGCGAGAAATCAAGTAAATATTAGTCACTTACGCAAATCGAAGGGCAAATGGATCGGATCAGTCAGTCGTATCAGTGTCAAGCAGCACCGGTATAGGTAGATGGAGTGAAAATTAGAACAGGGTTAAGATCAAATATACTTGTTTTGTGACCAATATCCATATACAGAATGGCCCCTAACGGTAGTGCTATATTTTCTCAACACCTAGTGTCATTGTCCACATACAGAAGTACCGGTCGTACCATACTGTATCAACACCTGGTGTCATTGTCCACATACAGAAGTACCGGTCGTACCATACTGTATCAACACCTGGTGTCAATGTCCACATACAGAAGTACCGGTCGTACCATACTGTAACAACACCTGTTGTCATTGTCCACATACAGAAGTACCGGTCGTTCCATACTGTATCAACACCTGGTGTCATTGTCCACATACAGAAGTACCGGTCGTTCCATACTGTATCAACACCTGGTGTCATTGTCCACATACAGAAGTACCGGTCGTACCATACTGTAACAACACCTGTTGTCATTGTCCACATACAGAAGTACCGGTCGTTCCATACTGTATCAACACCTGGTGTCATTGTCCACATACAGAAGTACCGGTCGTTCCATACTGTATCAACACCTGGTGTCATTGTCCACATACAGAAGTACCGGTCGTACCATACTGTATCAACACCTGGTGTCAATGACTGCCTTATGATCTTTGTCCACAGCATAGTTCCTACCGGTAGTACTGGATACACCTGGTGTCAACAACTGTCTTCTGATAACGGTCCACCAACAGAACTATAGCTACGGGTACTATAATAGTCTCAACGCCTGGTGTCAACACATAGTTCGTACACGGAATAACAGCTACTGATAGTACTTTATACTCTTAACGTCTGGTGTCAACACCATGGTTCGTACACGGAATAGCAGCTACTGATAGTACTATATACTCTTAACGCCTGGTGTCAACACATAGTTCGTACACGGAATAACAGCTACTGATAGTACTATATACTCTTAACACCTGGTGTCAACACCATGGTTCGTACACGGAATAACAGCTACTGATAGTACTATATACTCTTAACGCCTGGTGTCAACACATAGTTCGTACACGGAATAACAGCTACTGATAGTACTATATACTCTTAACACCTGGTGTCAACACCATGGTTCGTACACGGAATAACAGCTACTGATAGTACTATATACTCTTAACGCCTGGTGTCAACACCATGGTTCGTACACGGAATAACAGCTACTGATAGTACTATATACTCTTAACGCCTGGTGTCAACACATAGTTTGTACACGGAATAACAGCTACAGTACAGTACTATATACTCTTAACGCCTGGTGTCAACACATAGTTCGTACACGGAATAACAGCTACTGATAGTACTATATACTCTTAACGCCTGGTGTCAACACATGGTTCGTAAAAGGAATAACATCTACTGTACAGTACTATATACTCTTAACACTTTTTAACGTATCAATATCGGATGCGAGCAAAGAATATACCATGCATGAAGTTTGATGAATTTGATGTAGTGCAGTGAGTGAGTGAGTGAGTTGGGTTTAACGCTGCTTTTAACAGTATTCCAGTTGTATCACGGCGTGTCAGCTTAAACTGGGAGGAAAGCCTGAAGTGATGCAGATTTCGGTGAAACCGACGAGCACGGGTAAGGTGCTGACAAACCGAGAAACATAATCGGGGCGAACCGGGATTCGAACACACAATCATATGTTTCTAGCATGACCAAGGGACGCAACTCTGCACAACGAATCGCGGCGCCTTAGACGACCAAGCCACCCATGGCCCCCATAATATTTTGATCACCGAAATGCTGGCATATTTATAATATCTTTTAGTGAGTGATTGAGTAGGTTGATTACGCCGCTTTTAGCAAATTGACTATACCACGGCGAGGGAACATCAAAAGTAGACTTCACATATTGTACCCTTGCGGGGAATCGAACCCTCCCAGATGAGACGCCAACGGTTTAACCACAAGATACCCTACCGGCCTAACATCTTTGAAATACATGCATCTATACAGCCTTACCACACTGCAAAACATAGCGCCTTTGATGTCTTATGTAATATATACCGTATGTATTATGCAAAAAGAAGCAATCCCTCACGTGTCGATCTATTTGTACCAGTAAAATACTCCGCTGTAGACGAGACTCTGTGTTAAGAATGGGTGTCGGGATTCTCGTAAGTCTTCTGAATTACTGGGCGAAAGACGGACGGAAATTGCTACGGCGTACAGGCAATTTCGCAATTAGCATTGAAATCTTATAAACTGATTCTTTGGCGATGCTGTTCTCAGCCTGCAAGAGGACTTACCAATTCCACAGATCCGTAATGGCGCCGGCTGAAGACACCTCGTCTGGCAGCAAGATCTGAGGCAGGGGAGCTGTAAGCAATAAAAATGCAAATAAGTATATGCCAGTACATTCATAACACGAGTAAAAGAACCAAAAGAGTTATAAATTGTAATCTGCATTGTATGGATATTCCTGTTAATTCACGGGTTCAAGAATGATAAGAATATACACGGAAAAGATTTTGTTCGTTTGTTCTTTAACGCCGGACTCAGCAATATTAAGCTGTATGACGGCGGTCTGTAAATAACAACGTCTGTACCAGGGGCTCAATGTCAGTGATAAAGACACTTTAAGCATAAGGTATTAAGCTATATATTATCAATATGATTCAAGATAACTTCTTTCAGTGGCATTTAGAAGTTGGAGTGATGAAGTAAGACGAGTTCTATGAATGAACGACTTCTTTATTACAATTAGTGCGACGTTTCGGTGTAGGTCCTAACACCTTTATCAAGCAATAGATGGATAGGGCTAAACAACATAGGTATATATACACTTATTGACATCTAAGTTGTTACAGTGACTAGTTGATGGACACCGAGAGGTGATTAAGCTAATTGGAAGCCAGTGGATGACTAATGAACACAGAGTAAACAAGCAGACAGATGGAGGTTCATGGTTCAAGATAAGCGAGGTTGTAGACATTCATACAAAACAGACGGGTTATGATTCACACACCTCAACACATGGTTGACGTAATACACACAACATTTCTCGATGTCTCGATTATCTGCCGAAACGGATTTCATATGGCGTAAAGGGGCAAATAGTGATGAAAGGTATATGAATGGATCACTCAAAATAATTGATGACACCAGGTGTTAAGGAACCTGCTCTCTCTCTTGCACACAAGGTCAATAAATATAAATCGTCAACGCCAGGGTGAAGCAGTCACGATTATCCTACGAAACAGATTCCACTGGGAATAAAAGGTAAAATAGCCGTCAATCACTGATGACACCGGGTGTTCGCGAAAAGGGTAAGCATGTCCTGCCGTACCCGTATCCCCCGCCATTCGTCCAATTTGCATAAAAAAGTATGTGTTTGTTGCTGGAACCTGACATCAGCTTCTGCCATGCCCATCAGTAAGAAGGTGAGGAATTAAAATATATTATAATAATCTTGCACTACCCCACGTGCTAAAAACAGAGGATCAGAAAAATATACATCAAACCTGTAGCAACATGTTAGTGATATAACCTTAGAGGTTATAGAGTTGCACGTGCTAATTGGCATATCAGGCTTGTTTACGTTATGGTGAACAACAGTTCCCAACTCGAGGCTCCTAATATTATGTTCAGAGTCAAACATACATGAAAATATTTTAACGGTTTTATCAACTCACTCAGATTGACCACACGGTGGAGATAGATATCGGGGTTTTTGAGCATTGGCGTACATACCCTCTTCCCAAGGGCTTAAACATCAACTCGGATAGATTTAACATGTGTCCACAGTAAAAGTACTCGATATACTATACATACATGTTATACGTTCGTCTTACAAACAAACCCCAGTTTGACCGTGAGAAATATGCACATGTGAGGCCGTCATAGATTTGCCTCTTGTGTGCAAGCCACGCTGAGAGTCTGTCCTTGAAAGGACGCTGCATGAACAGATGCGTAGTGAAAGAACATTTATAAGTAAATATTTCAGTTCAGCTAGCGGTGTTCGCTATTGAAACCCATGTTTGCATGGTATGTTTTGAAGGCTATAGAAATGGTTCTTGTAAAGGTGAACATACGCTATTTAGCTGTACATTTATCACGTGTCATGATCACAGCTATAGAAATGAATCACATCTGCCGCTTTGATGTCATATTAACCGTTTAATAGCAAGATGTCAGTACGAATTTGCACCAGTTACAGTGGATCACCGATCACTGTCGTCAGTATGTCCTACCTGTGCATCAATATTCAAACTTCATCATACGTGACCATTGATAATGAATGGTTCGTAGAAAACATATTATGTGTTCTGAGTGAGTGAGTGAGTGAGTGAGTGAGTGAGTGAGTGAGTGAGTCAGTCAGTCAGTGAGTCAGTCAGTCAGTCAGTCAGTCAGTCAGTCAGTCAGTCAGTCAGTCAGTCAGTCAGTCAGTCAGTCAGTCAGTCAGTCAGTCACAAATAGCAATATATCCATAAACGACGGAGCACCAGAATATATTGGCTTCACATATTGTCCCCATGGGAATCGAACCAGTGAATTGAACAAACGAACGCTGCGAGGCTATTCTAGTCGGGGTGTATACGGGGTCAATTACACACAGAACATGCATAGAAATTTCTGCATATAGTCTAGAAATACATTTTGTATGTATTTGCAAGTCGCAAGTTTGTCACTGACACCCTGGTATAACCGGATGATATACATACACTCGAATAAACGGAATGTGTTGTAAGCTTCTTTACAAAGCCTCTCACCAGCACTTACTTCGTCTAAAAATATGACTTTAAAATGTGAAGGATTTTTTCATGTATAAAACATAATGCTTACATTCAGACCTCCCTACATGAATCCACGTCCAGCTCCTCAATCAATGGGTCTCGTTTTCCAATCTCTATTCGTCACAGCAGGTGGTATCACGGAATGGAGTTTCCGATAGGGCGAGATGCTTTAATGCCCCAACCCACTTGTGATTTCCACATGTGATCAGGGAACATGCTTGCCACTGACTACTCTGACTTAATCTTCAGAGCGTGGGTTATCGATGAAAAAAGAATAATTCTGCTTCTTCTCTTGTACGTCTTGGTCTACTTCCCTGGGTGATTTAATCCATATTCCTGTCACGTTTATTCATAACCCCAAGCCAACTTAGATACAATATCGATATGCACCACCTTATTAACTGACGACCAAAACAAACTTTACCACTTTAAAAAAGAAATTGCGACAAAAACAGAATTTCAAACTAATTCAATGCAAAACACATCATCCAGACACAACAACACTCTCTGCAGAAAGTAAAGTGTGGTTATTTTTAGAAAATGCGAAAAAGTGAAAAACAATTGCCGCATAGGCAGCTGAAACTACACGTGCATTAAGGGTACATAAATGATACGGACGGCATGTCAGAAACTCACACTGATGAAACAGACACAACAGAAATGTCACGAATGACACGCGAACAACGCGAGTGTGCCCTGGGTATGATACAGATTGGAGCCACCCATGTCCACATTGAAAAAACTTTCGGTTGCTCCCGTGTTGCTGTAACTAACCTGACGCAACGTTACAGACTGATCAGGCAGACATCAGACAGGCCAAGAACAGGCAGACCCAGGGTAACTACGCCCAATGAAGACCGGTACTTTCGTACTTTGCATTTCTTGAATCGATTCCTGACAGTGCCTTAGGGCATATGGTTAGTCGACAGACAATGGCCAGGTGACTCAGGGCTGACGGAATTAGGGCTACAGACCTTACAGAGGACAGTTATTGACAGCGCAACATTGTCGTAAGAGAATGATATGGGCCCAAAAGTACGTCGTTGGCAGCGACCGGAAAGGCAGGGGGATCTTCTTCTAGATAAAAGCCGGTTCTGCCTGTTCAGAGCTGATAGAGGGCAGCGTGTTGGTTGGGAGGAATTTGTGGGCAGGAGAGAACACCACTGGTTATCATTAACGGCAATTTGACAGCTCAGCGTTAAATGGATGACATTCGTCGTCCGATTGCCCTACCATTTCTACAACAGCTGCCACGTGGTGTCCTTTATCAGACTGACAACGCCAGACATTTCCTTGCAGCTAACAACGTTCCCGTGGCCCGCTCGATCCCAAGACATGCCCCCCATAGAACACCTCTGGGAGTTTTTGCGTATCTTGTAGCAGGGGGTGGTCATATACGCTATTGATGTAACGTTCATTGATCTTGAGTGATTTTAGATGTGTGTACCCTTTCTCTATTACTTTGAAAAGTTTGTTTTTGCAACCCCACCTTAATTCAAACTGTCAAACCAATATCGGCTGCAGTTTGACTGTCAATTCAAATGTCGTTGAGATTTTGATCTTATCATTACATTTTACTTCATGCTTCTGTCCTTTTGGGTTTTTAAACTTGAGTAATTTAAAATTAATGCAAAGTTTCTCTTGGCCGTCAGTTGATATAAATTGCAAAGCCAGAGAATATCCAGTCTCGATTATTCGACGAAACAGATTTCATTTGGAGTAAAAGGCAAAGAAGCTTGGAGGGGAGGTGGTTAGGGGACATCATGGTAGTGTCACCCCAAAATATGATAGTCTCTAGGGGAGTGTCAGAAAAATAATACATATATTTGGGGAGGCCAGGGCAAAATTATCCTCGGACAAACGTCTCCATGCCTGTAGTTGTGGATTATGCCTAAGTGGTAAGCGGTTAAACGGTAAACGGGTTCGATAATGTTTGCCTTTCATCACCTTGATGTAATTGTAAAAAAACCCAACTCATTCACTCGTTAATCCTGAAATCTTATCACGGCAAGAATGTACACAGTATTCCTCCCCTTGCGGCAATATTCCAACAATAACACAGAGGGTGACACCTGAAATGGGATTCCTAAATGGTACACACATTAGCAATCGAACTAATGTCTTCGGCGTGACCCACTAGGATTTACCCAACCACCCCAAATAACAATATGTGTCTTCCTTGTTAATGTCATTACCCGAGTCCCATATATCACTGTACAAGGTGAGGATATATTTCTATCTGTTAATACAAATAGCACGGAAGCTTTAACTGTTCGTCTTATCATTAATGCAACATAGCTGCCAGACATTCCTGGTCATACTTGTATCGATTTCCCACCCACTATCATATACATATACATTGATATCCCAGGGACAATGTGCTGATGTAGATATCATGCTTGCGTTCACAATGCTGTATTTATAGTAATCACAGCTCATAATAACTTGTTGTTATTCGTGTAAAGTTCGTAATCATCATAACTTGGATGTTGGAACGGTGTTCATAACACCGCTGAATCCCTTATCACTAAACAAACAAAACACAGTGCGTGACACTCTGAAAACTGAACCCGTATTAATGACAAGAAGGCAAAGATCACGTATGACGTCAACAGGTTACCTGTGTGTTAGAAAGTAGTGCGATCAGGTTGGTCAATGGGTGGTTCAAGGACAGAATTATTGCTGAATTGCTGGGATTTAGATAAATTTTATTCGAATGGAATGGAACTATTTAATCGACTCTCCAAAAAATTATAAACAAAATATATAACTAAATGCGTGGTGACATTGGGGTTTAACGTCACGTCCAAGATTATAGCGACGTGTATGCTTGACGACTAAATGTACTAGTCCGGACCAATTAATGCCGATTTTATAATGTTGGCCAACTAAGATATCATGCCACAGTTTCACATGAATAGACAGAGTATACTGACTCCGGGCCGACCAGTCCTTGTTTTAGCCCTTTAGTGTCCAGCGCCAGACAGGGTAACAACAGGTACCATCATTTAACGTCTTTTGGTATGACGCAGTCGGAGATCGAACCCCGGACTTTCCGCTCTCCGGATGGACGCTCTACCATTAGACCGAGGAGGCGGTCACATATAACTAAAACGAGTATTTGTTATCCACATACAGACTCCATGTAAAAAACGTCACCTGAACATCTAAAGGATATCATATTCGTGTGAAAATCACAAAATGCAATTTTACGAAGGTATCCTTAACTTTATTTTACTAAATACACACACTTCTTTGGATCGATGCTCATGATGTTAATCATTCGATTGTCTGGTCGACTGATTTTTTGTCTGATTTTTACAGATCGCCGTCATATAGCTGAAATATTGCCGAGTGTCCTATTAGGCATAGAACATTATTCCTTTGTAAAGCACACATAGACCAATTTGTCAGTGAATATACGGTTACTTATCACGCCGGAGTAACACAACATATGTGGATAATTTCAGTTGTAGGAAGACAGATATTATGTAAATGAAACGCCTATCCATGTGCATCCTATGATAGTACTCTCCATCTGTTTATCACCATTCATATCCTTCCACAATTTATAGGATTTAAGAACTAGAACCACCAGAGTATTAAAACAAACCCACACCAACGGCAACCGTTATCGATCCCGAGAGCCAAATAGCCATCTCACTCTAGATAAATCACAAGTATCTTAACAAGGCTCTGTCCTATCTTAGCGGAGTTAAAGACACTAGATCTCTCCATCACAAAGAGTGATGAGGACGGCGGGGAGGAAACGAGACAAGGAACAAGTAATTGGGGTCTTTAAGAGGGCCAGCTTGTACCGTTGTGGCTTCAGCATCTATAATCATACATTCTAGAAAAGAGGGTTTTCGTTTAATAATTATTTCATGAGGTAACAATGATTTATAATATAATTCACGATGGTATCCTTATTTCTGACAGTTCAACGTGCTGTTTCAGATGTGATGTGTACCATGCCGCAGTTTGACATGAATACCCCACTCAGACACAGTATACTGATTTCGAGCCGACAAGTCTTTGTTTTAACATGTTTAGGCCGAGCACTAGGCAGGGTTAGAGTGAGTGAGTGAGTTGGGTTTAACTCCGCTTTTAACAGTATTCCAGTTATATCACGGCGTGTCAGCTTAATGTGGGAGGAAAGCCCGAAGTGATGCAGGTCTCTGACGTTTACCACTTCGGTGAAACCCACGAGCACGGGTATGGTGCTGACAAACCTAGAAACATAATCGGGGCGAACCGGGATTCGAACCCACAATCATAGGTTTCTGGCGTGCCTTAGGGACGCAACTCTGCACAACGAATCGCGGCGCCTTAGACGACTGGGCCACCCGTGCCCCCAGGCAGGGTAAGAACAAATACCATCGTATAACGTCTTTTGGTATGACGTTGTAGAGGATCGAAACCCCGGCATTCCGTTATACGGGCAAACGAACTGCCACTAGACCACTGAGGCTGTCTTGTTGTGTCAGAGGAACATGAGGTCTATGACTATAGTGGAACCTCGTAGAATCCAGACGGTTCCGTTTCAAGTAATCAGTTCGGATTAACGAGTCTTTGACACGAAAGAATGTCGTTTTGAATCTGTTTGGTCTATTTGTCACAAAGGGCTATGTCTTAAGAAGCTATTTATCGCTGTTCTTATTGTATGTATATCTTGTATCTGTGTGTGAGTGTGTGTGAGTGTGTGTGTGTGTGTGTGTGCGTGCGTGCGTGCGTGCGTGCGTGCGTGCGTGCGTGCGTGCGTGCGTGCGTGCGTGCGTACGTGCGTGTGTGTGTGTATGTGTGTGTTAGACACATGTAATTGTTCTGAAATCGAGCTGTCCAGATTAAACAGGTCCGGTCCTAACGGGGTGCCATCGTACATGTTATTGCGCGATCGCTTTCTGTTGATTCATGACCAGAGGTTTCAAGGAATGTGTCGGAGTTCGGTTCGGAGTATGATTAACACCAACATCTCGCACTTTCAAAGCAAAATACATTAATGGAGACGGACAAGAACACTAACCTTGTCGTACACACTGGGGGTTTAACTGTATGTTCTCTCAGCATCCGTCTTCCTCCTCTTAACGAAGTAATGAAATATCTTAACATTTTCCTTCACATATTGCCACTCATACAAAGGACACTGGTCCTCGAAAAGAGAGCCCAACGTAGATTGTACACATGCCCCATACAATATTTCTAACACGCATGTTAACATCAACACTATTTCTGGTGTTTCGTTCGTGCAAAGGACAATCAACATGTAAAAGTCAGTACTGGCGTCGTATCACTAAATCAGTTCTTTGGGCTGTGTAGTCAGTCATGTGTAGGGCATATAGATTGTCAATCGAATGCACCGCGTCACGAATATGGTTTCATATAGCACGAGATTGACTGCTCAACAATCTAACAGTCGAGGGAGTTATATGTTAGAGTGCAAACTTATCTCGATACGTTATTAAAGTAGTGTTGACATGGAATATTTTACTATCTATAACATAAGTGTCCAAGTCTCTTGATATTATCTGTTTCCACAAATGATCGCAACAACGCACGAGAAATATCGTCAAGACTACCAACAATCACAGTATTGTATTGGAAACAATTCTAATGAGCGTTTTACTATGGTACAATCATATATGGTTTTGTACCAATGGACACAATCAACGTCTTTATCACAACTGTTTCGGTGGTGACTTTAACACAGTTCTCACGCAAATCATGCTTGACGTGGGCACGACACTGCAACGTCGCCAGATAAGAAAAAAAGAGTTGATCATCCGTACTATCTTATCCTTGCTTAATTATCCAACTTCTAAATCCAACCCAAGATCGTATAGATCTTCATATGTCCAACTTATCCCATATGTCTCCTTGTCTGCAAAGTAATGACCTTCTGTGATCCACTCATATGATTTCCATCTGCTTCGGCAGATATTTGAGATTTATTATTCTCTGGCGTTGACGTTTTAAATCTACATATTTTTCATGTTAACCTTTTTATGCACAGACAACTAGGATATGTGTATTTTCTTGTCAAATAGCATGTTTTGTCTTGTCGAGTGACCTGACGAGGTTGACATTTTCATTTGTGTCACGAGTGAAAATGTCAACATATTCCAGTCACGAGATGAGAAAAACATGAAATTTGACAAGAAAAGACAAATGTTATATTTATTAATCATTGCTTATTGATCTTGATGATGTTTGAAACAGACAGAAATGTGTTCCAGAAGTGTTATTTTAATGTGGTGAAATGTCGATTTAAGATTTTCAGATCACTGAATGCATAATAAATTGTGTACCCTTTCTGTAAAGGTTCAATTATCACCGAGTCATGCTGGTACAGTACGGTTCACATAATATGCCTCAGGCGTGCGAGGTTACCTACCCTCCGGCCGGTATCTTTACACCATTATCAGAAACATGTACCACCTGCACAGCAATATGAGGTGGCCCGTGCTACCTACTCAGAGACGGGTCAATGCTGAAAGGAAGGCATGTAAGAATATACAGTTGATCGTGATTTTGTGCTCTGTCCGACCCTGAAGTTATCTAACGGTATATAATGGTATCACGGTCGTGAACATTAAGATCTGAATGTGATGTGTCTATAATTATTCTGTCAATGATGTTTTGGTTATGCGAAGGTAGCTTTGTTACTAAACGTTCATGTAAACGATTATCTCTTAGATTTATTAATCATTGGGATATATATCAGAAGCTGTCAGGGTGATATATGAGAGAAAGAGTCACGCAACTCGAAGCTAGACATTATGTAATTATTCTTGACATTTAATCTGATACACTGTTGCTTTTTCTCTGTATGTAATATTGTTGCTCAACAAGATCATAAAGGTGGTTTATTTTCAAATATATGTGTAAACAAGATAACGTAGTTACAACGTTGTTAGTCTATAACCCCATTATTTCAGAAACTCGTTAATCCGAAACGCGTCCGGACCTCGTCAGTACAAAAGCCCGTTAGTTGGGGACACTCTTGTCCGGACATCGTTAGTTTATATACATATGAGAAGTTTCACTTAGCATCGATCACCGTGTTTCACCAGATATGTTGGACTGGGGCACGTATTTACAAGCATATGACTGACTTTGACAAAAATCGCCAATCATAACGGTATTTCAGTTATTCCACAGCGTATCAGCTTGATGTAGGAGAAAGTGAGTGAGTGAGTTGGGTTTAACGCCGATTTTAACAGTTTTCCAGTTATATCAAGGCGTGTCAGCTTATTGTGAGAGGAAAGTCCGAAGTGATGCAAGTTTCAGACGTTTACCACTTCGGTGAAACCCATGAGCATGCGTATGGTGCTGACAAACCTAGAAGCATAAACGGGGCGAACCGGGATTCGAACCCATAATCATAGATTTCTAGCGTGCCCACGGGACGCAACTCTGCACAACGAATTGCGGTGCCTTAGACGTCTGGGCCACCTGTGCCCCGCTTGGTGTAGAAGGAGAACCGAAAAGTATTGCACGTCTTCACGTTTACCACTTCGGTGAAACCCACGAGCACGGGCATTGGTAGGGGGAATCTTGAATTTGAACCCCAGATCCTAGGATTCTGGCACACCAAAGGACGCAACTCTGCAAAGCGAACGGCGGCGACTTACACGACTGGGCTACCCGTGCCCAACAACAAGCACATGAAACAACTGAACATGTACCTACAAGTTAGACCATTTGGAGGAGTTTCTAGTTTCAGGGAGTATTGACTTTTTCCATGTTCACATTAAATCTCGTGTTGCTGTTGAGGAAAGAAATCTAATTCCATTATCCCAAATTGTTTTTAGTGACTGTCTAGTTCTAGTTGATGCTGGCTTTATGATAGCCGACAAGTGTTAGGAGTATTGAATTTAATCACACGTCCCTGAGCGAGAAAGAAAGTCGATGAAATCGTATCGTCTCGTGTTAGTATTCTCTTGATATGTACTCCTCGCAGTGGAAAGACCTTAGATGAATTAGCATGTGACCTTTAACACCATTCCCAACGGGAGTAGGGGTCTCTGTGTTGGAAGACGCCAGCGGAGTCGTTTTCCTTGATGTGATTTGTCTCTATACAGTAAGTTATAACGAACTCAAAGGGACCACTTATTTTAGTTCGTAATAACCGTAGTTCCCTATAAGCATATTTACAGCACATATACAACAAATGGCCGGGACTAAAAATAAGTTCGTTATATCGGTCAGATCGTTGTAAGCGTGTTCGTTATAAAAATAGTGTACTGTACTTACAGATTTCACGTCAATTTATTAAATGCTGTAAAAAAGTTATCTGTGAGGTAAAGATGGCATCAGACATTGCCATGCAGCAATGACATCATCCGAAACATTGTGCTGTGTAAGAAATGGAATATTAACAGTAGTTTGAGTTTTACACACTCCCGAAATGAATGTGAAATTTTATGAATGGATCACCAAACATCAGTGATAACACGAGGCAGAAGTGTGAGGTTTTTGGAGCACGTTATATACAGAAAAAGAGCAACGTTTAATCCTTACACTTCGTGCACTAATTGCCATCATGCTAATCCTATATGCCACACTGTATCGATTCTCGCACAGTAAAAGGCAGGAATCGATAACGGGGCAAATCCAATCATCGGGTTTGAGACAAATGGGTTGATCCTTAAACAATGAAACGTCCGCCACACATATAGACTAAGATAACAAACAACCTAATCCTGCAACCTGCCAACAACAGTTAATAACTTTAGGTTTCTGGTGGGTTTGCTTTGAAGTAATTAACAGCATTGCTATGTTGTACGATGTAATGTCTATGGTCTCTTTAAGCATACATTTGTGTATATTTATCAGGCGTATCCAACTATATAATACTTTACTCAGCATATCGTACACAGTATGAAGAAAGATATTTCATTTAATATTTATTTAACGATGTACATTACAATACTCCATTACATTACAAAAAAAATGTCTTCATTTCAAAAAAGTTGAAAAGAACACTGTAGTGATCTCAACAAAATTTAACACAAATTACATGGTTATGGCGAATCTGGGATTTGAACCCAAGACCAAATATGTCTGGGCCACCCGTGCCCAACTACAAGTTTTCGACTATAACGGTACATGTACATTGTATTTGTAAGTTTTGACCAGTTTCCTGTTTTATGTAGATAAACCCCTAAATATATCTGAATACATGCCGGACAAATGAGCGTACCACAGAAACCAATACCACCATGTACCCACCGGCTCTCCAGTGGTCTGTCACAGTGAAGACCTCATTACATACTGAACGATAAAGAAGGAGATCATGAATATTCTGGTAGATATTTTGTGAAACTGAGTGCTTAGTCTTTACTAAAAAAAAAATCCCAAAAATATCCATGGCCCCTAACTTTGTTTGGTCAGTATATATGAGCATATGGACCGTCGTTGTTAAAGCGTTCGCACATCAAAGACACGGTTTCGACTCCCGCAATTGGCATTGTTATTTTATATTAAATGCTTCATATCCCCTGTCATGATGTTGCTAAGACACTCCAAAAAGAAAGGAAGACTCAATCAACAATTATTCTATATAATTCACTAGTCTAAGTAGATTAATTTTGGAATGTGATGCTACATTAAGTATGTAGGTTTGTACTCCGTAAAGATCCGGTAACAGCCTGACTAAAGTGTTAGGATTAAACATTGCTCCTGTGTGTGTCAGTGTATGTGTGTGTGTGTTGACCCACTGTGCATTCTTAATCTATGACGTCAAATAATACGTGGTATACATTCAAGGAACCAGGAACCAACTTCATTTTGTTCCGGAACCAGAACTGCGGAGCATGGGAAAGGTGACCACTGACCCCCATGTTCCCTAAAGACCAACTGGGTTTGGCCATAATCACGAAATAAATCGTTCAAAGGATGTAATTCTGCTGTAGAGTCCAGACTGAAAATCTAAGGTCTCTGCGTATGTTTCCTGAAGGCAAAAGGTAATTGAAGGCCTTAATAACAATCCCCTGTGAGACGAAGCTACCCGCTGGTCGGTGATGTAGTGTAATAGACCCCTTAGAAAGAGATCATTTAAGCTTGGTCCGTATTTCAGAGACCGCTGTCCTGTCTAGAGACCGCCTGTGATAAAATAAATTAAATATGTATGCTAATTTGGAAATGAAATTTCCATTGAAATCGCGTCCTTCTTATTGTGACGTTGAGTACGCAGATGGCTTTAAACTGAGATGATTATCAAGATTTGTTCGTATGGAGCCAATACTTCACAATCACGAGACATCCAGAAGGACAGGAAACACTTTCTGCGCTTATCGTTGAGATAAGATATTTGAAACTGATCCCAACAAATGACCCCAGCTGAATCATTAGTTTCCACACAGAAAAAAAAAACGATTAAGAGATTGGAAACTAGAATACGGTTGTGGTATATTGTTTCTACATATGCATCAATCTATTCCGATATTTTAAACTACTGCAGCTTTGAGAAGACACTGAAACGACTCTGGCATATATTTCAATGTGGTTCATTAAGCCAAGATCAGCTTTCCACCATCCACTGTTTCATATGTCTTATAGGTCCACTCCCCAGGGAACTGAGAGAGAAAATTGAGTTCACTCTGATCCAGTTACTATGGTGCTGATTGTATAGCACCTATGCGCATTCACTTGGTGAATGAAATTTGGCGCATAATAAATGCACATATAAGAAGTGTTATTATCAAAGGTCTCTTCGGACGTAGAGGCTCCTTCATCTCAGGGCAATAATAGTCCTACAACAACGTCCTTCTATTATGCATACAACTTGTGAGGAAATTAAAGGACACGAAGTTAGGCAAAGAGGTTCCATGCATCGCATCAATTTGATCCTATTTCCTTTGGGAAAACGGGTAGGGTTTCTTGCAGGAGGTTGCGTGGATAACCTGCTTTGGATTGCTTTGGTGTACAGATGCCTATGAAAAGAAATATGAGCATACCTCATTTCACCGCGGCAGTGACCTTTGTCCACGACATATGGTCATCGAGATTAAAAGAGGTTAATCGACCAAGTGGAATTATCACATTAATCATCATCGTGAGATATCGTGCGAAAAGATTATTTCTTTATGACAATAGTTTCTCTACAATAAGACTCATTATATTTAGAGTTTAAGGTGATGCTAGAGGGAAAGTACAGGTCAATGTGTAGTTAAAAGTACAATTTTCTGAACATATCTACTTGTAACGTGAGGTCTTGGGTACTTTCACATACAGAAACTGAATTTGAAGGAAATTTTTTTTTACATACGTAATTATACAAACTTTATATAATTCAAATCTGGGCTATTATAGAGATAATATACACACTTTGAGTAACTGTCATCAGCTCAAACGATGCTCTTCTCTTTCAACATTCACGGAGTGCTTGGGATCAATTCTTACCCTGATTACCCATGGTTTAGGTTATCCGATTACGGGGTTCTAGCAGAGAAATTCAAATAGCTGGGGGTGTTATAGTGGAGGAGAAAAACTCAGGGTATGTCAGATTAATATGAAAACCCCAGAGTGACGCGTAGAGGTTTACAACTTTGGTGAAACTCGCGAGGAAGTTTGAAGAGAACATGAAATAGACGTTCAGTTTAAACTGTCCATGTCTTGAGTGACCACCACTCGCATTCAATCCTTCAGAAGAATATGACCCTATACAGAAACATTTTGATTGCAGTTGATAGAGTTGGATTGTGTTTGGACATCTTAAGATTATGTGGTGCTGTGCACTGTGGACGATTCCAAAATATGGACACACATGTAAACAAGGTAGTTCTGGGTTAAATTGGGTACCTCAAGGTCTGGGTAGGTTGGAAAGGTTTGGGTTTTTTCAAGTGTTCATTCTGTCATGTGTATGCTTATCCGTGGCGTCTATCAGCTTACGATGTAGATTATCATTTACAAAGGTACACAGAATATGCAACCCTGGGTAGGAAAGGTGTTTTTTCTTAAGTGTCCATTCTGAGATGGGTATGGTTATTTGTGTCGTTTATGAGGTTACGATGCAGATTGCCATTAACAAAGGTACACTGAAAATGCACCCCTGGGTAACACCTAGGTAAAGCAGATGCTCGAGATACGCCGCTGTGGTAAGCTACGGTTCATGTGTTCTGTGAAAGGGCAACGCTGTATTTATGATCCCTCCCTAGGCATGTCTAGATCCCATTATATAGAACACAGTTTACAATCTCCAGGCCTCATTTCCTGAAAGTGCCCTAAAGTAACTGTCTCTAATTGCTATTATTTCATACACGGGAAACAATTGGCATCGCCACAGCCGTCATGAAAATCAATATGGTGAAATCAATATTTAAAAGACAGAGTGTCTAGTGCCTTTCTTTTATTGTGGTAGTCTTGTTAACATCGGCTGTATGTGCGACTTGGCGGGTATGTCGTCCTCATTCTACAACGTATTCCATATATAACGTTAATTTGTTCCATTTCGATGATATACGCGACCACGCGATTCTATACATATCTCATGAGGAGCTTCTGTTGAGGTTGCAAGGTGTAAAATCAACAATATATTTAGGAACCTAACTACGTAGAGCAAGCAATCTGAGAAGCGGAGTTTAATAATTTGTTATCCCCGATACACATCCCTACATATATCGATCTCATGTTTTTATAATCTGTCAAAAAGCAACATTTGTAAAGGTCAATCAGGAGGAATTACATTGTAAACGTCACGACACAAAATAGAAATATGTAATTGTCTCAGATACGGGGTAGATTATGACCATTTAGATCTTGAAGAGGTTGGAAGTTACAAACATCATACATAGCATCAACTCGTTAAATCGAAATATCGAGCCATCTGAAATATATCGTCATTTCCATAAGAAAAAATATAATTTCGAAAAGGATTCACCCAGGACCATGAGACCCTTGAAGATCCGGGGAAGAATAGGTCTTCAGCAACCCATGCTTGCCATAAAAGGCGACTATGCTTGTCATAAGAGGCGACTAACGGGTCGGGTGTTCAGGGTCGCTGCCTTGGTTGATGCATGTCATCGATCCCAATTGCGTGGATTGATGCTCATGATGTCAATCACTGGAAAACCCAGGACCATGATGGTTTATCATATCACACGATGTTCAAGTCAACGGAGTTGACGATCGATGCTGCGCTGTACTGTATCGTAGATATATACGATAATCGAGATCCAAGACCAGTTGTATATTTCGGGAACCAAGTGGGAATAGTTGTCCAATAGTATTTGTACATCACAAGAAGCGACTATCCTGCCGGGCACAAGGAAATTATGCAGCCATGTGGCACGCCGTGATATAGCTGGAATACTGTTAAAAGCGGCGTTAAACCCAACTCAATGACTGACTCATTTATTTACGTGTTCTAGCTGCTCGGGCATTGCACATGGAATGTGGTCATTTGGAGAGTTTCCCCAAAGAGATCATCAGTGCCAGCGTGTATCTTCTTCAATGAGGTCTACGTGGTGAATGTAGTGTGTCGCTGACATTTCTGTCTTTCTGCTGGTCATTTGAACTACTATTTATTACCGGTGGCCGAAGGCCACACGTTCTAATTTCACAGCATACTTTGCCGTGCTCGTATATGCCACCATTCCCCTATGGCCTTGATTTAAACGGTCGTAGAATGGTTTATAATGCCGACTCTATAGTTACGAATAGGTTGGTTTAAAAGTACACATGAATCATTTTGCTAGTATATGTCGCTTCTACTCGTTAAGATCTCATTATGTTCAGGATTTCAGAATTTCTAGCCGACTAATCCTTGTTTTATCCCATTAATACCGATCGCTAGATAGGTAGCAACAAGTACTATCTTGTAACGTCTGACGCGGCCGGGGATCGAACCATCGACCTTTCCGCTCTCCGGGCAGAGGCTCTATATACCAGACCACCGATCTGCACAATGTGACAACGTATTAGTGTGTGAGTGATCACTCTGATTTTAGCAATATTCCAGAAACATCACCGCGGGGGAAACCCATGTGGGGAA
Source organism: Haliotis cracherodii (assembly GCF_022045235.1). Classification (NCBI taxonomy): domain Eukaryota; kingdom Metazoa; phylum Mollusca; class Gastropoda; order Lepetellida; family Haliotidae; genus Haliotis; species Haliotis cracherodii. Next base: position 17,881,845 of record NW_027266268.1, read on the forward strand.
TTGAACTCAGATTGACGAGCAAACGCTCTACCCACCTCGCTACCCCACCGTCCCTATGCCGTAATAAGCTGTGAACCAACAACAATTTCCAGGCAGATTTTGATTTCGAAATTGTACGTTTACTTCATTATTTTAGGGTCTATCTTTTACGGATGCGTAGTAGGGCCACGGTGATTTTTTGTTGTTGTCTAAGTATCTCCTACGTAGGACTGAGCATGGCCTGGAATCACTATCTCCTACGTAGGACGTATCATCTCCTACGTAAGACTTATTATCCCCTACGTAGGACTTAGTATCTCCTACGTAAGACTTAGTATCTCCTACGTAGGACTTATTATCTCCTACGTAGGACTTACTATCTCCCACGTGGGACTTAGTATGGACTAGAATAACTATCTCCTACGTAGGACTTAATATCTCCTATGTAGGACTTAGTATGGACTAGAATAACTATCTCCTACGTAGGACTTCATATCTCCTACGTAGGAGATACTAAGTCCTACGTAGGAGATACTAAGACAAAAAACATTTCACCGTGGATCTTCTACTCTTCCGTAATCTTCATAACAAGTAAACACCAATACACACTTAAGAGCTTGGAGTAAAGTGCTGACACAGCATTCACAGTGCATCTCAGTAAATACCAACATTAGCAAATATGAGATGTATATTCAGCAGCTCCATCATCAACACATTAACGAAGTGGGAAGACGAAATATCCATATGCCACCACGGGATATGTACAAAACAGTAATAACAGCCTATTCAGAAACCTCGGACCGAAGTCCTCATTTTAGCACCGCCATTGTGAGGAAGGGAAAAGTGAGCTATGTCAAAAACAGTTGAACGTGATTTGCTGCGTGGCCAACTGATGTGAACGAGAAGGTCTCTATGGTATTACTTGGCATGTGTTTCATGTCATGATCTTCATTTGCGTTTCAGCACAATGGAAAAGAAAAAATGATGTGTTTTTGACAGTGCCATCGGTGGGGCAGGATACGTTCACCTTTTCACAAACATCTGGTAGCATCACTTTTTGATAGTGATTCACAAACACATGCTCACGAAACAGACGGAATCGTAAATCGACTCTTCTTTCAGCAAAGCATTTGTATGAATATAGAAAGATTTTTTTCGTTTGTTTTTTTTCAAACAAAACGTTGTTACAGAAATCTATGTCAATACAATGGACGCCTACTGGTACCACATGATGCCGATTTATTAATGAATATACAATACCTGTTCGAAATACCAAGGTTACATATAAGGTTGCTATACGCGACAGATGTTGCTGTAATCGAGGAACAATACATTGAGCGGCTTTATTTAGAATGTCAACATATTATTCCAGAACATTTATCAATTCTTGTTTAATCATACTGGTTTGCTATTTACTAATTATTACTTGTGACACACGCCACACGACACATTAATACTAATGTCGGACTGTATTTGTCCTAGATAAGATACGTTTATTTTGCAGCATATTGCCTGCATAAATACTGCTGTTACTATGGATGCTTCTATTTTGTATGCAAAGTGTATCGTTTCCTAGCAGACATATTCAAATTATTATCTTAAGCATTTTGTCTTCAGTCAACATTGTACTACAGTTAAGATAAGGTAATCGTTAGTTTGTCAGAAACATTAATACCTTGATGGTGAGGTGAGGTGAAATGGGGTTTAACGTCTCGTCCAAGATTATTGCACTTATATAGCGACGTGCATGCACGTGTATGTGTTTGTTGCTGCTTGTACTAGTCCGGACTGATGCCGATTTATAGTGCTAGCCCACTGAGATACCATGCCGCAGTTAAACATGTATACCCCACTCAGACACAGTATACTGACTCCGAGCCGACCAGTCCTTGTTTTAGCCCCTTAATGCCGAGCGCCAGGCAGGGTAACAACAAGTACCATCTTTTAACGTCTTTGGTATGACGCGGTCGGGGATCGAACCCCGGACCTCTCCGGGCGGACGCTCTACCACTAGACCACGGAGGCGGTCTTAATACCTTGATATCTTTATTAGAACTATGCATCTGCATGCTAAAGGTTATCACAATATTGCAATATGAAACACACGTACACGTGTGGATCAATATTTCAATGACTAAAACTATATCCCCCAAAGCAACAACAGAAATGATGTACTTTTAAAAGTTGAATTTGAAAACGGTGAAATTCAATAAAACCTGAAAGCCTGATTAACATGTAAACGGTGCGAGTCAACATCTTTGTACTTATCGGAGGTCATTTACCCCGCTTTGGTACGCTGTAACCTACTTATATATTATGTATTAGTGGTGAGGTTTTACCTTAATGCCCGTTTCCTGAACACTTCTTCGGGCACAGTCAGTCGCTTCTCATAATTGGCTGATGGTGGAGTCCTGTTCCCTCTCTGTCTCTTAACAGAGCAGGACTTGGAACGAAATCGCATGTATATGGCTGACATAACTGTGTGGTTTAGTGCTGTTTATCCGTATCCCCGCATAGGGTCAGTGACTCGATGAAACGGAGAAATGCTCACTTGACGGTCAGTAGTACATCTTATCGCTGCTACACAGCGGAGTGCGGCTGTTTCCTTCCACATGTAGCAGACGACCAACGTACAGTGTTCGCGCAGACGACACGCGTGGCAGACGACAGCGGTCTATATATTTCCTTCCTTCCAAACAGATAGCATTATCTTCAGTTTGTTTACAAGTATTTGAGTCTATTTGGTGTTGTTGAACTGTTGATGTCACAAAACGGACGTTGGAGCGATCTCCATTGAAACCTCTACCGTTTGAGTTAAAAGCGATAGTAATAAACTGTGTGTTCGCTATGGCATTCACAGACTCCGTCTGTGAGTATTGATTCCTCTGGAATAGGTATGAAAATCACATGAGTTCGACGGTTTCCCGGGTATGTCAAAGCTGGTATGAAATTACATAACAACGCAAGCTCTGATTCTGTGAATCAAAGTCACCTTGAACCAATACCTTGAAGAAATGGTTTAACTCCTATTTTACATCAATATCCTTCATGATGTTATATATGATTCTACTAACTTTGACACATCAGGAGTATGCCAATTCATGTAACCTGTGACGATCTCCCACCACTGGCTCAATCAATCCTTTTGTGGTAATTAATTCCGTCTTAAACCATTGACTGCCATGCCTCGATTGAACGTCTTGAGCTTTCCAAACTTGGATAAAGCTAGATGCGTGAGAATACAAGCAGTATCGACGCTTGCTTCACTGATACAGCAAGGTCTCCATCCAGAACGAAGCAACGGTTAAACAAACAGCACTGAAGTGCTGTATTCGAAACACGTATTTCTTTCGAATCCGTTCTGGAAGCCTTTGATCTTCGTATCAAGTGTCACCAGTATTCAAGGTTCTCTTGTGATTTTTGTTTCCACAACCAGCTTCATGGCTGAGATAAGCTTCCTTCTACAGACAATACGCTTGCACAGTTCACGGCGTGCATGCATGTGAGGTGCGTAGTTCTAGCCGATTTGCCTGTCCGTTTGAACCCTGCAGCTCCGGAGGAGTGTCTATTATAGTTCCTTGAGTATCGGAGCAACAATTACTACTTCCTTTCCCATAATCCTTTCCCGCTATTGAATGGTTCCCCGTGTCTCGTTTGCGATCACATGACAAGGTCATGTGATGCGATTAAAGAGCCAGGCTGATTCTTCGGGTGAGGAACCAATACAGAATGCTTGTCTGTTTTTCCGTCAACTAATATCAGGGCCGAGTTGATAGGCCTATTGATCGACCCTCCCTCTCTCTCGGGGCCAAAACACAAGCCATGTTAGCAACACGAACCGGATATTCCAAGGCATATGGGGCTTGGACCAAAGTTGATATGGATGATACCGTACAAGGCACATTCAGCTGTTCCCGGTGTCATCCGATCCCATTCACACTTATCCGTGATAATGGCAAGTACCTAATATTCGGCATATTTCTGCATAGTTGCTATTGTGATCTGGTTATTCGTTAAACAGAGGCTTCATTGATCATATGATTGAGGGTTCGAATAACATTCGCCCTAATTATGAGTGTGAGTGAGTGGGTTTGGTGTTACGCCGCTTTTAGCAATATTCCAGCAATATCCCGGCGGGGGACACCAGAATTTGGCTTCGCACATTGTACCCATGTCGGGAATCGAACCCGGGTCTTCGGCGTGACGAGCGAATATTTTAACCACTAGGCTACCCGACCGCCCCTCCCAAATTAGGATCCATGGTGTGTCAGCACCAACGTCCTGAACGTGTAAGGCCAGCATTACTGCGGACTTTTCTCCCACATAAGTTGACACGCAGCGCTAGGACTGAAATACTGTTCGAAGCGATGTTTGCTGGTATGGTTTTCCTCTCTACAGCTCAATTGTTGTCTACTGGGGTATTTGAACGACGTATGTTAAAGTCAATCTGGCAAGGGCTTGAAGCAGGTGATAATCATAGAATGAAACCGATATGATTGTCTTGAACAAATAGTGAAAAAAATCACATCATACGTACATGTATATGGTGAATAAAGGGGGAAAGGTGTCATCTCTTAACAGTATTTTCGATGATCCAATCATAAAATCTTCACCGCTATTTTCCCTCTTTCGCCAAATGGAATCAGATTCTGTTTTAGTGGAGTATCGAGACGTTATTCTCTGGCGTTGATGGTTTCAATGGGACTATGGATTTGCAAGTAAAATCATGACGATCAGTGAGATAATTAGGACTAGAAAATATTCTTTTACTGTCAAATTACATGTTTATCATGTGACCTGTGATAATGGGACTATGGATTTGCAAGTAAAATCATGACGATCAGTGAGATAATTAGGACTAGAAAATATTCTTTTCCTGTCAAATTACATGTTTATCATGTGACCTGTGATAAAATAGACAGACACAGGTTCTTCATATACACTTGTATTCAAAATGTGACTGCCAACACAATACACCTCCTGCGCTGACACAGGTTGTCACTCAACTGCCTGCCTAGAGCAAACCAAGATGGCCGCCGTAAAGTCATTTTCAAATCATAGACGGCAGTTTCGTATTCGAAGGGAAGTTTCGTATCCACACATTAACAACCTGAACACGTTAACATTTTGACTCCTAGTTACACTTCTCATTTAAACATCAACTTTGTCACTCGGTGAGATTCCCAAGAAAAAATGGAAGAACAGCCCAACATATTTATATATCGCTTACAACACCATGGTTGGACGTCGGAGCGATTTCCATTGAGACCTCTACCGTCTGAGTTAAAAGCGATAGTAATAAACTGTGTGTCGCTATGGGTAGGCAGAATCGATCGTTCTCAGGGCGAATTCGGTTTTTTGACCTATCGGATAAATCGATGTGTTTATTGTTATTTGCAACACGGTACAGATAACCAACTTGCACTGACAAGGCTAAGGACACGACGTGTGTCAGACATGAAGCCTGATTGGTTGCTAGGTATATTCCAAACTGTTAATCAGCACCCCCTTGTGGGACTCCGGGTAAAAAAAACCATAGGTTTCCCCCTACTGTGCCACTTTTGTGTATAGAACTTCTTAAAACAGCAACAGGATTAAACTATAATCTGTTTCTGTCGTCTGGCAATAATAGCCTCAGCTCAAGAGAGACATGAATCAACTTTTCAACCTTTCTCTCCTCCCGATGAAGGGACAAGACGCAGCCCCGACCCGACAGCCCCAAGTAGTTCTACAAACAATAAAGTTATTATTCAAAATAGTTTCATGTTTATTGTTAATTTAGTTTTCGCATTCTGTCATCTCCATGGTATCAAAGATATAACATGTTGTAGAACAAGTCGTTATGAATCAGCCTTATACATGTAAAACAAATAAATTTGTTAACGCGGCTTTTCCTAAAATTAATAAATTGTTTTGCCGAGTTTTCAAGCAGTACTTTAAAACCGATACTTCGACTCTGCACTTGTTAAACGACCCGTTAAGATCCGGGGTAGAATAGGTCTTCAGCAACTCATTCTTGCCGTAAAAAGCGACTATGCTTGTCGTAAGAGGCGACTAACGGGATCGGGTGGTCAGGCTCGTTGACTTGGTTGATGCATGTCATCGATCCCAATTGCGTGGATCGATGTTCGTAATGTCAATCACTGGATTGTCTGGTCCAGACTCGATTATTTACAGACCGCCGTCATATAGCTGGAATATTGCAGATTGCGGCGTTAAACAACAAACAAACTTGTTAAACCGACTCACGGAATTCATGAGTGTAATATTTTTGGAAAAGGGAGAAGCATTACTTCATCATCTCTAGCGTGTAAATAGAAAACAAGCACCATCCCAGATATCCGTACTTGGTTGCAACGTTCTCTTATGATCATGAATCCGATTATTCCCTATACGCGCAATGTGTTTTAAATTCCTTTCAGTCCATTGTAATAAATACCCCCGTCGATGACTTCACTTACAGTCATTAAACAGTCTCAACAACTGAATGTATAATTTACACCTAATGATTATTAATCAGTTTCAACAGTGATTCCGTGCAAAATATAGCAAAGGATTCATCATGGGAAAAAAACAAAAGACATGATAAATCTATTTTGGAAAGAAATTCAGCGTTCTAACGAGTCGGCTAATGTGTTACGAAAGGAGAACTAATGTGAAGAAACTGCAAAGCATCTTGTTATCGGATACTTTAGTCCACCTGTAATCTCACAGCCTGAACTGATTTATAAGCCAATATTTTCATCTTCCAACAGCGACAGTTTTTACCTCTATTAGAACAAAGCATCGTCTTCCCATATCCGAAGACTCCACAAACTGTGATTGAGGGCCCGATACGAGAATCTGCTCTGCCATCGCAAGTATCAGCGGCGCCCTATCTCATAGGCCTGTGGTGCATCGCCAGCATCTCAGTTGAACATGTGATTGCTTTATGCACTGTGGACGATGCATCAGAGTCTGTGCTTCCATGTTTCATTCACTGTCCTCATCAACGCTCGTATTACCGACGACGTGTATTTCCGTATTTACGTAATGCATAGTACTAATAAGGATAATGATAATACCATTTCTGACAGCACGTCGTCAAGGATACCGAGTGAGCTATGAAACAAAATGTGAATAAATGAATAAATTTACGACAGTGAGTGAGTATGGCTTTACGCCGCTTTTAGCAATATTCCAGCAATATCACGGCGGGGGACACCAGAAATGGGCTTCACACATTGTACCCATGTCGGGAATCGAAACCGGTTCTTCGGTGTGACGAGCGAACGCTTTAACCACTAGGCTACCCGACCGCCTCTACATTTACGACAGTCGCAAATTGCATACGGCAAAGGTGATTACGGGAGTAGCACTGCCACGTTCTTTACGCCATGACGTCAATGCAAAGTAACCTCAGATTATCCACGTTCATTTGAAAATTCGTGAAATAATGAATAAAATAATAAAAATAACTTTATTTTAATCTGTACATAATGATAACCTTGACGTTGTACCTTACCGTTACATGTATAAAGCGTTTTGTTAAATTTCGATGGTATTGTTCTTGTCTTGCTTTTCTTTGTCATGGTGTGAGGTATGAACCTGACGTCATGATAACGTAAAGTAATAAGCGCACGTACGTCCGTTCACAAGACGTGCACCTGACGTGCGTGTATTGTCGTGACGAGGTGATTCCAGAAACCTCGCCACAACGTTGACCACAGCAATTATAGTTCAACACACGTTCAATGACCAATGGCAATCGTTGCTGTATTAATTCACATTGTTGTTATTATCTGTGATATACATCTTTGCAGGGAATATAATCAAAAACTGCTCCAAGTCTGGCTCTCTTATATTTACTGAACATGTTTTGAAATGACGGCGTCGACACAGACACCAGTGTAGTAGCTCTGGATCTGGCATCTGCCCATCAAAACACTGATAATCTAATTTAACCTTAAAGTGAATGTACTTGGCGTACCATCAATTACAGTAGTGGAAGCGCGACGTTGGAGGTCGTGACTTAATCATTTATCAAATGCAAGACTCCATTTGCACACTTCTCGTACACTACAACCTACATTGAGACATAGGAAGCAGGGAACGGACTGTGTACACATGTGCGTGTGCACAGTAGGCACCGTAACACCAACAGTGTGCTCAAGCATACATGTAGGCACAGAACACCAACAGTGTACTCAAGCATCATGTAGGCACAGAACACCGACAGTGTACTCAAGCATCATGTAGGCACAGAACACCGACAGTGTACTCAAGCATACATGTAGGCACAGAACACCGACAGTGTACTCAAGCATCATGTAGACACAGAACACCGACAGTGTACTCAAGCATCAGGTAGGCACAGAACACCAACAGTGTACTCAAGTATCAGGTAGGCAGCGGAACACCGACAGTGTACTCAAGCATACATGCAGGCACCGGAACACCGACAGTGTACTCAAGCATACATGTAGGCACCGGAACACCGACAGTGTACTCAAGCATACATGTAGGCACAGAACACCGACAGTGTACTCAAGCATACATGCAGGCACCGGAACACCGACAGTGTACTCAAGCATCAGGTAGGCATCGGAACACCAACAGTGTACTCAAGCATACATGTAGGCACAGAACACCGACAGTGTACTCAAGCATACATGCAGGCACCGGAACACCGACAGTGTACTCAAGCATACATGTAGGCACAGAACACCGACAGTGTACTCAAGCATACATGTAGGCACCGGAACACCGACAGTGTACTCAAGCATACATGTAGGCAGCGGAACACCAACAGTGTACTCAAGCATACATGTAGGCACAGAACACCGACAGTGTACTCAAGCATACATGTAGGCACAGAACACCGACAGTGTACTCAAGCATACATGTAGGCACAGAACACCGACAGTGTACTCAAGCATCAGGTAGGCACCGGAACACCGACAGTGTACTCAAGCATACATGTAGGCACCGGAACACCGACAGTGTACTCAAGCATACATGTAGGCAGCGGAACACCAACAGTGTACTCAAGCATACATGTAGGCACAGAACACCGACAGTGTACTCAAGCATACATGTAGGCACAGAACACCGACAGTGTACTCAAGCATACATGTAGGCACAGAACACCAACAGTGTACTCAAGCATACATGTAGGCACAGAACACCGACAGTGTACTCAAGCATACATGTAGGCACAGAACACCAACAGTGTACTCAAGCATACATGTAGGCACAGAACACCGACAGTGTACTCAAGCATACATGTAGGCACAGAACACGAAGTGTGTACTTGAGGATACATCTAGGTACGCACCACCGACAGTGTACTCAAGCATACATGCAGGCACCGGAACACCGACAGTGTACTCAAGCATACATGCAGGCACCGGAACACCGACAGTGTACTCAAGCATACATGCAGGCACAGAACACCAACAGTGTACTCAAGCATACATGTAGGCACAGAACACCGACAGTGTACTCAAGCATACATGTAGACACAGAACACCGACAGTGTACTCAAGCATCAGGTAGGCACCGGAACACCGACAGTGTACTCAAGCATACATGTAGGCAGCGGAACACCAACAGTGTACTCAAGCATACATGTAGGCACAGAACACCGACAGTGTACTCAAGCATCATGTAGGCACAGAACACCAACAGTGTACTCGAGCATACATGTAGGCACAGAACACCGACAGTGTACTCAAGCATCAGGTAGGCACAGAACACCGACAGTGTACTCAAGCATCATGTAGGCACAGAACACCGACAGTGTACTCAAGCATCAGGTAGGCACAGAACACCGACAGTGTACTCAAGCATACATGTAGGCACAGAACACCAACAGTGTACTCAAGCATACATGTAGGCACAGAACACCGACAGTGTACTCAAGCATCATGTAGGCACAGAACACCGACAGTGTACTCAAGCATACATGTAGGCACAGAACACCGACAGTGTACTCAAGCATCAGGTAGGCACAGAACACCGACAGTGTACTCAAGCATACATGTAGGCACAGAACACCGACAGTGTACTCAAGCATACATGTAGGCACCGGAACACCGACAGTGTACTCAAGCATCATGTAGGCAGCGGAACACCAACAGTGTACTCAAGCATCATGTAGGCACAGAACACCGACAGTGTACTCAAGCATACATGTAGACACAGAACACCGACAGTGTACTCAAGCATCAGGTAGGCACAGAACACCGACAGTGTACTCAAGCATACATATAGGCACAGAACACCGACAGTGTACTCAAGCATCAGGTAGGCACCGGAACACCGACAGTGTACTCCAACATCAGGTAGGCACAGAACACCAACAGTGTACTCAAGCATCATGTAGGCACAGAACACCGACAGTGTACTCAAGCATACATGTAGGCACAGAACACCGACAGTGTACTCAAGCATCATGTAGGCACAGAACACCGACAGTGTACTCAAGCATACATGTAGGCACAGAACACCGACAGTGTACTCAAGCATCATGTAGGCACAGAACACCGACAGTGTACTCAAGCATACATGTAGGCACAGAACACCAACAGTGTACTCAAGCATACATGTAGGCAGCGGAACACCGACAGTGTACTCAAGCATACATGTAGGCACAGAACACCGACAGTGTACTCAAGCTTACATGTAGGCACCGGAACAACAACAGTGTACTCAAGCATCATGTAGGCAGCGGAACACCGACAGTGTACTCCAGCATACATGTAGGCACAGAACACCAACAGTGTACTCAAGCATACATATAGGCACAGAACACCGACAGTGTACTCAAGCATCAGGTAGGCACCGGAACACTGACAGTGTACTCAAGCATACATGCAGGCACCGGAACACCAAGAGTGTACTCAAGCATACATGTAGGCACAGAACACCGACAGTGTACTCAAGCATCATGTAGGCACAGAACACCAACAGTGTACTCAAGCATCATGTAGGCACAGAACACCGACAGTGTACTCCAGCATACATGTAGACACAGAACACCGACAGTGTACTCAAGCATACATGTAGGCACAGAACACCAACAGTGTACTCAAGCATACATATAGGCACAGAACACCAACAGTGTACTCAAGCATCAGGTAGGCACAGAACACCGACAGTGTACTCCAGCATACATGCAGGCACCGGAACACCAAGAGTGTACTCAAGCATACATGTAGGCACAGAACACCGACAGTGTACTCAAGCATCATGTAGGCACAGAACACCAACAGTGTACTCAAGCATCATGTAGGCACAGAACACCGACAGTGTACTCCAGCATACATGTAGACACAGAACACCGACAGTGTACTCAAGCATACATGTAGACACAGAACACCGACAGTGTACTCAAGCATACATGTAGACACAGAACACCGACAGTGTACTCCAGCATACATGTAGACACAGAACACCGACAGTGTACTCAAGCATACATGTAGGCACAGAACACCAACAGTGTACTCAAGCATACATATAGGCACAGAACACCAACAGTGTACTCAAGCATCATGTAGGCACAGAACACCGACAGTGTACTCCAGCATACATGTAGACACAGAACACCGACAGTGTACTCAAGCATACATGTAGACACAGAACACCGACAGTGTACTCAAGCATACATATAGGCACAGAACACCAACAGTGTACTCAAGCATACATGTAGACACAGAACACCGACAGTGTACTCAAGCATACATATAGGCACAGAACACCAACAGTGTACTCGAGCATACATGTAGGCACAGAACACCGACAGTGTGCTCAAGCATCAGGTAGGCACAGAACACCGACAGTGTACTCAAGCATCAGGTAGGCACAGAACACCGACAGTGTACTCAAGCATCAGGTAGGCACAGAACACCGACAGTGTACTCAAGCATCAGGTAGGCACAGAACACCGACAGTGTGCTCAAGCATACATGTAGGCACAGAACACCGACAGTGTACTCAAGCATACATGTAGGCACAGAACACCGACAGTGTACTCAAGCATACATGTAGGCAGCGGAACACCGACAGTGTACTCAAGCATCAGGTAGGCACCGGAACACCAACAGTGTGCTCAAGCATCAGGTAGGCACAGAACACCGACAGTGTACTCAAGCATCAGGTAGGCACCGGAACACCGACAGTGTACTCAAGCATCAGGTAGGCACCGGAACACCGACAGTGTACTCAAGCATACATGTAGACACAGAACACCGACAGTGTACTCAAGCATCAGGTAGGCACCGGAACACCAACAGTGTGCTCAAGCATCATGTAGGCACAGAACACCGACAGTGTGCTCAAGCATACATGTAGGCACAGAACACCGACAGTGTACTCAAGCATCATGTAGGCACAGAACACCGACAGTGTACTCAAGCATACATGTAGGCACAGAACACCAACAGTGTACTCAAGCATCAGGTAGGCACAGAACACCGACAGTGTGCTCAAGCATACATGTAGGCACAGAACACCGACAGTGTACTCAAGCATCATGTAGGCACAGAACACCGACAGTGTACTCAAGCATCAGGTAGGCACCGGAACACCGACAGTGTACTCAAGCATCAGGTAGGCACCGGAACACCGACAGTGTACTCAAGCATACATGTAGACACAGAACACCGACAGTGTACTCAAGCATCAGGTAGGCACAGAACACCGACAGTGTACTCAAGCATCAGGTAGGCACCGGAACACCGACAGTGTACTCAAGCATACATGTAGACACAGAACACCGACAGTGTACTCAAGCATCAGGTAGGCACAGAACACCGACAGTGTACTCAAGCATCAGGTAGGCACCGGAACACCGACAGTGTACTCAAGCATACATGTAGACACAGAACACCGACAGTGTACTCAAGCATCAGGTAGGCACAGAACACCGACAGTGTACTCAAGCATCAGGTAGGCACAGAACACCGACAGTGTACTCAAGCATCAGGTAGGCACCGGAACACCGACAGTGTACTCAAGCATCAGGTAGGCACAGAACACGAAGTGTGTACTTGAGGATACATCTAGGTACGCACCACCGACAGTGTACTCAAGGATACATGTAGACAAAGACCACCAACTGTGTACGTGACTATACATGTAGGCAAATACCATGAACTGTGTACGTGAAAATACACGTAGGCACAGACCACGCATTGTGTACGTGACTATACATGTAGGGAAAGACAATGAACTGTGTACGTGACTACACATCTAGGCATAGAGCACCAAATATGTACGTGACTACACATCTAGGCACAGACCATGAACTGTGTACGTAACCATACATCTAGGAACAGAACACCAACTGTGTACGTGACTATACATCTAGGAACAGACCACCAACTGTGTACGTGACTATACATCTAGGCACAGACCACCAACTGTGTACGTAACCATACATCTAGGCACTGACCACCAACTGTGTACGTAACCATACATCTAGCCACAGACCACCAACTGTGTACGTGACTATACATCTAGGAACAGACCACCAACTGTCTACGTAACCATACATCTAGGCACAGACCACCAACTGTGTACGTGACTATACATCTAGGAACAGACCACCAACTGTCTACGTAACCATACATCTAGGCACAGACCACCAACTGTGTACGTAACCATACATCTAGGCACAGACCACCAACTGTGTACGTGACTAAATTAAATACATATTATCATAGCCAGAACCCCTTATGACTCTGGGGAATACTTATTACATGTAATAGAAAATCGATTGATACAGTCAACCGTAAGGCATTGTCCGTATTCCCGTGTGCCGGTGTTTCGTGATCCCATAGAGTAACATTGATTATGAGCTTCAGTTAGGATGTTTGCCTCAGCAGCAAAACAACATGGATGGACAGCCGCTTGTCATGGTTCAACTTTGATTCTCATCCGGCGTAAACAAACAAAACAAATCAATATTCTGCCATCTCCCAAACTTTCAATTAACCCAGCTCTCAAACTTTCCTCACACATTTACCCTACCCTGGTCAGTGTCGGAGTGAGTGAGTTGGGTGAACCCACGAGCACGGGTATGGTGCTGACAAACGATCGAGACCATATCCACCAGAACAGGCCGATATTTGTTCTCGATCAAGAGTGGACATCTTTGACATGTTAGAATAATGACTGCAAATGTCGGCGTTAACAAGACGACACTCGCATTGTGACGCTCTCTGTGGCATATCACTTTCAGTAGTAGCGAGAACTCGGGTTTTACTTGTCAGTATCAACGTCTAGAAATACCGGATATTGTTGTCGCCTTGGTTTCAGGTTAACCATAAGTGACAGTTATAAGACAGGGAAAGGCTTCATGGTTAGAACTGTATAGCAGGAACAGTCGGTGCCCTCTTGCCTCCTGAAAGAAAACGTGTGTTGGGTGCAACTGTTGGAATACATTCTGGATGTCCATTCTGGTGCAGTTCCTCAAATACAAAAACATTTGAAGTCCATTTTTCCGAGTTTTGAAAACCAAAGAAAACAGCTTAATGTTGTTCAATCTAATGGTGAGCAGCCCAAAGAACACGTGTCATGACACTACTGGTCCTGTTGTCTTAGTCGCCGAATTTTGACATGCAGACAAGATCCCATGCTCGCGCTTTCTATTCGTGCTTGTGATTATCACAAACGTTGTAAACATGGAACACCTGCATCACGCCTTTTCTCCCATTTTTGTTTGTTTGTTGTTTAACGCCGCAAAATTCCAGCTATATGTCGACGGTCTGTAAATAATCGAGTCTGGACCAGACAATCCACTGACTGACATCATGAGCATCGATCCACGTAATTGGGATACGAAGACATGCATCGACCAAGTCAGCGAGCCTGACCACCCGATCCCGTTAGTCGCCTCTTTCGACAAGCATAGTCAACTTTTACGGTAAACATTGATTGCTGAAGACCCATACTACCCCAGATCTTCACAGGTCCTTTTGGTATTTCAATAAGCATATAGCTACGCCATGATATGACCGAAATTATGTTCCCAACGGTGTTAAACCAAGTTCACTCAATCATACACGTGACAAGCATCTATATTTCGAGCGTTAGAGAATGCAGCTGGGTGTATCCCAAGTAAATAATATTAGAAAAGAAAAGCTATCTTCTATATTTGAAACCCTTATAAAAACAATCCCATCAAAACTGCCCAACGTGACTGCCCTTCAAAAATATCAATTTGGAATTATCAATATGTGATCGGCATACAAATGATCAACCACAACTTTATTCTGATGGTCTTGTAGACTAATCAACATCATAAACAGGCGAAAATAGACAAGACAAAGTAACTGCATATCATCAACATTAAATAGAATATGTTTAGTAAAACAAAAATAATTCCAATGCCATAAAAGACTACGATAATATCACAGATGTGTTAACCCTCAGATAATCTTTCCCTTCCCAGGGTATGGTGACAGCTCTTCATCTTCTCAATCCCGATGAATTTTCACTTGGTTTAGAAACATTCCTTTGTCGGTGTACTATTTCCAGCCGCGTCAATCTTTCGCTAACATCGCGTAATGAAAAGTGGCTAGTCGAAGAGATTGTGTTGACAATGCCACAAAATACATTACTGAATCGATTACGACCTGAATTCTATCTCTATGCATTTCTGTGACGTCAAGGGGTCTAATAAGTGAAAATTGACCCCTGAAACAGCTCGAATTTAACCCAATTTCCCTTGATGATATGCATGCGCGTTTACGTCCGGCGTTGATGGAGCTGAGTGGCACTTTGGGATTGCTAAAAATCGGATATTTGATAGTAACCTCACACTGCCACCCTGGATAATGAAAAACTGTGGAAGTGGTGCGTTGGTCAACACTTACAGGGTCATGATGTATATGGAATGGTGTCGTAACTTAATATTGAGTTTAGTCGTGAAAGGGAGAGTATATTTTAAGGAACTATGGAGAACCATCACGACGATTCCGTGACTGGATCAAACTTGATGAAACTAGTAATTCTTTCAACAATATATACACTTTTAGGAATAATTTATTTTCGCTCTATACGACCTACTAAAGTGATACATGATGTCGTCATTTACATAATGTGGTGGATATTCCATATGAGAGAGAGAGAGAGAGAGAGAGAGAGAGAGAGAGAGAGAGAGAGTACACTGGTTAATCGTAATCGAGAATGGTGAACCATATGCTATTTCATTTGTACATATTTGAAAAATAATCTGCAATACTTGCTTTATGAAACATTTCATTAATCTGTTCCTCCTACAACTACCAAAAAAAGTAAGGTAAATGTTTCCATGACACAGCTATAGTGATTTAAAGCGTTGCTCATTATTTTTACCACCTTGTCACATTTGGTCAACAGCCTCTTCAGCCCTTCAGGACAAACCTGTCGCTGAAAGTAAAAGCATACCATTCCCATCTCTGATCATCCCCTGTTCATCTGACGCTGGTGACTGACCAGCAGGTGGTAGAAACACAGTAATTGTCATTACCAGCTAATCAAGTTTGCGACATGCATCTGCTATTTTCCTGACTACTAAGAACATTATAATTAACCTTTGGAGACCTCACGTGATATCTACACGGACACATGCGGGCGTGATAAAACTATTCTGACACGTGATGGAAGCACTATTTGAGGATTAGATTACCAGGTAGCAGCGAGGTCATCAATGCTTTCTGATGTCAAATTCGTGAATTCTCATCTCATTTCCATGTAATGATATAACTGAAATGATGTTCAAGGAGTTGTTAACCCAACTCCCGCGCCCACTGCACTTTATTCTAGTTAGGATTTGTAGCACGAAAACATAACCATTTCTATATATTGATTCGAATATGCGCTCTTGCTCTCATTTAAAATGCACATCACGGGAGGTTAAAAGAGAAATTCGCGTGACAGGTATGGGGTTTCTTATACGTTCAAGAAATTGACGTTTTTACCATATTGCTTCGTTAAGATATTTTCAAAATATCAGTGTAAGGATGCATATGTCCTTTTTCGTCATGCGAGGGATGATTGATAACTTCTGAGCCTCACATAGAACGACTTGGCCTAGAGACATTAAAATGATTTATTTTTCAACATAGTCCCCATGCATTGTGCTGCACTTTGCCAACTATGTTGGAGGGATTTTATTCTAGTTACGTAGAAGTCCTCTCTTGTCTGTCCAAAATGTTCTCCACAGCTGCTGTGATAGAACGTGTTCAGGCTAGAGGTTTCGTCCTATTTGGGGTCAGAAAGAACCAGACAAGAAGAAAAAGGTGGTTGCGGAAGGTGTTCAAAGCCACATTCGTGGATTTTAGCAATAGCAATGACTGATTTGTGCACTGACGCATTGTCCTGATGTAAGAGCATCCCTTTTCTCAGGTTCACGCGTCTTTTTGTCTTATTGCCTTCCCGCAAACTCCTCAAAAGTACACCATAAGATGTGCCATTAATAGTCTGGCCTTCTGGAATCTAGCCCACCACGATAACACCCTTGGTCCCCAAGAACAGTTTGCCTCAACCATTCCAGCTGATGGGATAGTCTTTGTCGTATTTGGTGGTCGTGATGTCAAATGCGTGATGTCACCCCTTTTCCCAGGTTCACGCGTCTTTTTGTCTTAATGTCTTCCCACAATTTCCTTAAAAGTGCACATAAGATGTTCCATTAATTGTCTGGCCCTCTGGAATCTAGCCCACCATGATGACACCCTTGGTCCCCAAGAACAGTTGGGCTCAGCCATTCCAGGTGATGGGATAGTCTTTGTCGTCTTTGGTGGTCGTGATGTCAAATGCTTCAACTATTGTGATTCTTGTTTGACTGGAAGTGGCGAATTCAGGCTCTATTCTAAATTGTCATGAGACATGTTGTGCCTAGAGCGTTTTAATCAGATGTCGGATGCTTTGGAACCCATTTGAATTGATACCTTCTACATTGGCAAAGTTCGTGTGATAATGGAATGTATATACTCTCGCATGGGAAATGACTACTGAACAAGCAATATGATGCTCTGTCTTTCGCTGGTCGTCATCACCAACCACATCGCAGTTTCTGTGGAGAATTTCTGATGTTACATGCCTTGCAAGACGGGGTCGTCTCCCAAGCCATCCTTGTGACCCTTAACTCTACTACCCACCCGTTTACAATGGCATCCTTCCTTACGATGACATTGGTGTTAAGCCCTTTCTGCAAGTACATGGTCACTGCATGTTCCTCAGTTTTGTCCTGAGGTGACAGAGCCCTGGTAATTTAACTGATTTAAATAACATTACTCGGGGGCACGGGTCGGCCAGTCGTCTAAGGCGCCGCGATTCGCTGTGCAGAGTTGCGTCCCTTGGCACGCCAGAAACCTATGATTGTGGGTTCGAATCCCGGTTCGCCCCGATTATGTTTCTAGGTTTGTCAGCACCGTACCCGTGCTCGTGGTTTCACCGAAGTGGTAAACGTCTGAGACCTGCATCACTTCGGGCTTACCTCACACATTAAGCTGACACGACGTGATATAACTGGAATACTGTTAAAAGCGGCGTTAAACCCAGCTCACTCACTCACTAACATTGCTCAACTGGCTCAGGTTATGTGGCTATACCTCTATGACATGATGTGAGTCCACAACGAAAGATTTCACAATTCCTTCTCAGAATCTCAGAAAGTCTCAATCAATAAGTCGACGATATCAACATGAGTAAAGGTTAATGCTGCGATATCAAAATGTAAAAATAAACACAAATGCCTGACATTTTATAAGAAATATTTTTTTAAATTTCAAACGTCAAGGCCAGCAAATATTCAGAAACTAGCAATGACGCTTGTGCAACGTGAGATTTAGCCTCGTTCAAGTGTCTCGATGCTAAGAATACAAAGCATGCCGACGTCTTTGTCAAGAACGTTATAATTGTGAAAAAATAAATGTTAAGAAACTCTGTACATTCTGTAATGTCATTATGAAAACTGTAAAATCTTCCATGTAAACCATCCCGCCATCTGATGTATTTACTTTCTGCAAATTTGTACCTCATATGCCGAGGATCCCGGCCTGAGCGTAAATAAAGTTCTGTTCTGTTCTATATCTTTCAGTCAGATTCCCTTCAAAACAGCACAAAATATAATTGACCACTCGTTTGTTTGTTTGTTTGTTGTTTAACACCGCACTCAGCAATATTCCAGCTGTATGACGGCGGTATGTAAATAATCTAGTCTGGACGAGACAATCCCGTGATTGATATTATGGTTGGTTGGTTTGTTGTTTAATACCGCACTCAGCACTAGTCCAGCTATATAATAGCGGTCTGTAAATAATCAAGTCTTGACCAGACGATTCAGTGAATGATATTATGAACAACGGTCCACGCAATTGGGATACGATGACATACATCAACCAAGTCAGCGAACCTGACCACCCGATCCTGTTAGTCGCCTCTTACGACAAGCATAGTCGCCTTTTACGATAATTATTGGTTGCTAAAGACCTATACTACCCCAGAATTTCACGGGTGCATGTAATACTCATACTAATACCAATACTAATACTACTAACGATAACAGACCCGAGAAGAAATTAGAATGAATCTTGCTTGTAGTAAGAGGCGACTAAGGGTTCGGGTGGTCAGACTCGGTGCCTTGGTTGATGCATGTCATTTTTCTGAATGGCGTAGATCGATGATCATGATGTCAATCACTGGAGTTGCTCGGCTAGACACGATTATTTACAGACCGAAGTCATACAGCTGGAATAGTGATGAGTGCGTCGTTAAACAACAAACAAAACTAACCACATTAGACGGCGGGGATTTCTGTTTGAGACAGCTCTTCAAAAATGAAATGATTTTTTTCTGAGATGAGACACATCATTTTGCTGAATTTCTAGCATGTAACGTGAACAATGTCATTTTGCAAATCCTCGGGACACAATTTCCAGCATATTCGGGAACAAATTACTTTTTTCAAATACATCAAAGCGTAAAAGCTCTTTCCATAATCATAAGAAATCTCCGCTGTAAGCAGAGTCTCCACCATGTGATTTAAGCCATTATGAGCAACATCAAACCGAGGCCATCCTATCTCCATGTTCTGCAAGACGTTCAGCATTCCTCAGACTGGCGTCCATTTCCGGTCTAGGCATGGCCTTTGCAATCAGTTGTGTAAAACTGAGGCAGTGTCTGTAATGAGGGTTCTCATTCACTGCTAGATTGGCATACAATATAACACGTGAGGTAGCAGACAAACGCCGTTGGTCTTGAATGACTTGACTCAATCTTGCTAGGGGTCCAATTAACCAGACCACAGACTACTTCTGGACAAAAGTGTCACCTTGCCCTTAGACAAATCCTTCCTATCCGCCATCCCGGAGAAAATGGATTGTCACCGTGTTCCCATATTTGGCTGTTTGTCAATCATGGTACACTCGTCTCACCAGAACAATTTAAGAGTGTCATATAAATCTAAAAGAACCAATTACGTTGAGTAGCAAGAAGGTTAATTGTTTGAATGTGTTGGAACTGAGGAACAGCACGAGACACTGTATTTAATTGGGCTTGCTATGGAATCCTCTTGTGAACTGCACCTTATTCAACATTGGTTTTACTGAACTTTGTTGATTACGGCTAACTAATGAGAGATTTAGTTCCGACCGTATCACGAGCATGTGTTTGTGAAACACAATCAAATAGTGATGATACCAGGTGTTCGCAAGAAGGTGAGAGTATCACCCATGGCCGGCATCCGTCACAAACACATGCAAAGTCAAGTCAATTGTTCACCCAACATGTCTTTCAGAAAACATCGTTGGTTAGCTGCGAGATATTCCTCATTTCTAGAAACATACTCAATTCAATCGCAGTTATGTGAAACAAGGAGTGAACACTTAAAGTGAGCACTATCACGCCTAGGTAACATGTTTACATCGACACTTAAATCTTGTCAATGGTCCTAGTGATGGGCAAGTTCAAGGTCACTGTCAAATATATGGCCAGCAACAAAGACGCCTAGTTGGAGGTCAAACCCAGCGTTTAATCCGTTTTATCTTTCCGTCTGTGTTTCCCGTTGGACTGCAGCGTTCATAAACATCAGGGAGGATCAAAGCCCTTAATTGCCAAGGTCACAATGCCGCTGACCAGTTTCCATTATTAGCTGGAGAGAACAATGTGAAAATAGAGATGGTGTCCTGATAAGAAAGTGTCTGACTATTTATGTATTATCGCTTGAGACTTCTTTAGTTAGCTCTGTGGTCGTTACTTTGTATCATTCTGTATCACGATGTCGTGTGTCTTTTCGAGCTTCGTGGTATGCAAAATCACTATATTTTGATATAATATTTCCCCTGAAGAGAAATTAATAATTGTATAATGTGACTAACATTGTCATCTAAAATTACCATTTTTAAAACTGTGTGTAAATTGTGATTTATATAACGGAATGTAACTTGTGATTTCTGCGTGTGTTCCATGATTTTTTAAGCAAATGTCTTGGATTAAAATATTAATGACAATGAAACTCGATATGAACAACGTCACAAACTCATCCCTGGAACCCCCCACGGCTCAAGAATCCCCCACAAGCGAGGGATTCATAAATAATTAAATACAGGGACGTACACAAAACACTTACACATACCGAGTTCGTTTTCCTTTCGATCACCTTCGAACATAAGCAAAGACGAACAATTCTCTGGGGAACTGAAGGATGCAGAACGTTATCTTTCCTCCTGGTCAACATGACCATATGCTTCCAGTAACAATACGTTCACATTCTTTACACTGCACACAATGGCATCAGCACTCTACCTCTTAAAATGCGGTTAACACGCTAATAAACAGGCCCTAATCGTCATTTGATCAACTGTCTATGTAACATCTATTGAATAGTCAACAGTGTACGTACCATCTATTGAATAGTCAACTGTGTATGTAACATCTATTGAATAGTCAACAGTGTATGTAACATCGATTGAATAGTCAACAGTGTATGTAACATCGATTGAATAGTCAACAGTGTATGTAACATCTGTTGAATAGTCAACAGTGTACGTAACATCTATTGAATAGTCAACAGTGTATGTAACATCTTTTGAATAGTCAACAGTGTATGTAACATCTATTGAATAGTCAACAGTGTATGTAACATATTTCATGTGGTTATGTTGAATAGTCTACCATTGATGTAACATTGTTGTACAGTGTATGGTGTTTACACCTGCGTTGACGATTCTATTGTGTAATAAATTAAAATCATTGAAAGTCTTCTACGTATATAAAAGTAGTGGATAGTCTATTGTGTGTGTATGAGTGTTGAATAGTCTACTGGGTATGTAAATGTTGAATAGTCTACTGGGTATGTAAGTGTTGAATGGTCTACTGTGTATGTAAGTGTTGAAAAATCTTCTGTGTATGTATGAGTGTTGAAAAGTCTACTGTGTATGTATGAGTGTTGAATAGTCTATTTGATATGTATGAGTGTTGAATAGTCTACTGGGTATGTATGAGTGTTGAATAGTCTACTGTGTACGTAACTTTGTTGAATAGTCTACTGTCATGTAACGTTGTTGAATAGTCTACTGTGTATGTAAGTGTTGAATAGTCTACTGTGTATGTAACATTGTTGAATAGTCTACGGTGTATGTAAGAGTGTTGAATAGGCTGCTTTTTACGTAACATTGTTGAATAGTCTACCGTGTATGTAAGAGTGTTGAATAGTCCGCTGTGCATGAAACATGTTTTGAATGGTCTACTGTGACTGTAACACCTTTGGATTACTATTTTTATTATTATTTACAGATTAAAGTAAAAATTGCAGCAAAGTTGGTTTGGGTGATCCTGGCACAGTCAGGCTGGTTAGGCTCATCATCAGCTCAGAGCCCTTGTCCCCTCTACACGCAGCCCAGTCAGCGAATGGGACTTCTCCTAGTTAGCGCTGCCCAGTCAAACCCACCCAGAACGTTTCGGAGAATGTGAAGACTCCCCAACACTGCAGCCTTCTGCATTACCTAGATTGTAAGAAGGGCTGTATTCCTGGTACAAAAAAACCAGGTAATATCCCAGACAACTTTGGATATTTTGGTACTTTGCATGAAGCTTAACATCTTAAGAGGGAGGTCCGCATTTTTACCATATTTTTCCTGAACCTTGTCAATCACATTAGTGTCAAAAGGGAAGAAATTCAATGATATAAATGATTTCATTGGATTTATCAAAAAAGCCAAGATCAGGTTTGTTGGCCTGGATAGGTCAGAGGCTGTTAACGGGCCTATTCCAAAGAATTTTGTATTAATCATTTTCCATAACACCCTCTACATATGGACCTCTGTGTCAAAATCACAAGCATGGCGAAGACGGTAAAATAAGCATCTCGCCAATCAGTCACTTAAGATAATGTGTTTGTGCCAAAGCTGGGCATCCACTGACAACGTGTTGGACAGTCTCATTAAATGCATTGCATAATCTACATTTCATATTTACATTTTTATGCAAAATCACACATTGACGATTTCGAGTGGGAAGTGACTGGTCCTGAGCAGCAAACAGAAAGCCTTCTGTTACACTATTCAAGCCGGCCGACTTCATCCCCGCGAAGGAGTGCGCAGGGTTGCTGATCTTCTAAACACTGCGATTAACCTGGATGCATTGGTCGTTCAGACAGCCTCTCCTTGAAGACCTGAGTGTGGGTCGATTTGATATGGCACTTTGCTTGGTTGACACCTATTTCTGTACAGCAGTACAGAACCATCAACAAAATCAACATTGCCATTGCGATTATGTACAATATCCTTGGCACGTTTAGGAAAACCGTGGAATGCCTTGCTTTCATCATGAGTCTTGACAGGCTTCACAAGAGGTGAGGTGAAATTGGGTTTTAACGTCGCGTCCAAGATTATTGCACTTATATAGCGACGTGCATGTACGTGTATGTGTTTGTGTGGCTGCTTGTACTAGTCCGGACTGATGCCGATTTATAGTGCTAGCTCACTGAGATACCATGCCGCAGTTTAACATGAATACCCCACTCAGACACAGTATACTGACTCCGAGCCGACCAGTCCTTGTTTTAGCCCCTTATTGCCGAGCGCCAGACAGGGTAACAACAAGTATACCATCTTTTAACGTCTTTTGGTATGACGCGGTCGGGGATCGAACCCCGGACCTTCCGCTCTCCGGGCGGACGCTCTACCACTAGACCACGGAGGCGGTCGCTTCACAAGAGAGTCATCAGACAATTTAAATGATAAATACAATTCTATCGCGAAGAGCCTCCACGTTAATCAAACCACCCTCCCATTATAACTGGTACACATAAGCGATTAATGGAAGAGAGAGTGTGGTGGGATCTATTGTCGGATATTATTATTATTATTATTTGCATTATTATTATTATTTATTATCATTCCATACAGGAACTTCATGCAGAGGTTAATTTCATTAAAACACTGGTAGGCATTTCACGCAGGCGTTTGTTTGTTTGTTTTTTTAGCGTGTTTTTTTGTAAAATGGAATATTTGAAAGTTGGCACACTCAAGATATATTGCGTTTCCATGGTAACGTTAATTGCGTTCTTCACCGCTGAAAGGCTTAGTGGCATGTGAATCAGGCTATGTGTGGTCTACATTAAGACAGACATTTCACCCTGGCCGGGAGGAGACAGTTATGGCAGAATCGATAAGGTAGAAATGAGTTTGGTCGCCCCTGTATTTAAATTCTGGCTTATGGTATCATAAACGTGCAAATTCAGTTTATTTTATTTTGAACCGTCACGACTTTGAAAATGGTTGTTCATGCAACGGATATCCCCGTTGTCATGATCATATAAATCATCTTAAACATTATCACCGCCATCTTTATCATCATCATCATCATCATCATCGTCGTCGTCGTCGTCGTCTTCATAACAAGAAGAAGAAGAAGAAGAAGTAGAAAAAGACGAAGAAACCTACGACAGTGGGTTTACCTTGATTTTGTTTCTAGGTTTGTCAGCTTCATACTTTTGCTGATATGATAAAGAATCAGTTCAATGAATTATCACTTCTGATTTGGTCAGCAACATACCGTTGCTCTTTGGTTTCATGTGGTAAACTTCAAAGGCCTGCAATACCATAGGCTCTTCTTCCACATGGAGCTAACACATCATGATATAACTGAAATACTGTCCAAAGCAGCGTTTCCACAACTCAATCATTCACGATCATCAGTATAGCATCACCCGTCCTGAGGTCCTCAAATTTGTTCTATATGACCTCATCCCACACTACTATTATTATATCATGTATACTCTATTTATCTTCATCCTCAACAACGGATTCGTATATCCAAATGATATTATTTCCCCTAACTTGTCATAATATCATTATCTTCATCTTGGTCATAATGATATCATTACCTTCACCTTAGTCCATGTGATACTATTACCTTTATTCTTGTCATACTGATATCATTATCTTCATCTTGGTCATAATGATATCATTCCCTTCATCTTAGTCCATGTGATACTATTACCTTTATTCTTGTCATACTGATATCATTATCTTCATCTTGGTCATACTGATATCTGTTCCTACAACTTTGTCATCAGCGAAAATTCAATAACAATTTACATGAAGATGATTGATCCCAAAGATCAACTACCCACCCTTCACCGGTACCATCCATGACAGAAACCACGGCCAATTCTCACCAACAAATTAAAAGCCAACCAACATCGGCAATATCTAGGTGCTAACAAGTAGTCCCAGTTCCATAGAAGTAGGTCTGTCTGGGGCAATAATAACAGTAATCGTTAAACGCCTGCAACTGAAGCCACTACTATTCTACGTTTCATGTGTCATTGTTAATTACTGGTCTTGCAATGGACCGACGATATCCCCTATCTTCGTCGTGAGAGGCACATTTCGCGAATCCGTCAGTCACATCAAAGGATCACACGCGTGTAAAGCGACGGAAAAGGCCGCAGTATTAACGTCGGACTCTTATAACTCAAAGGATGTCGAGGCTTAGACAAGCGTCTGACCCAGCACAGTCTGACTAACAACTGACTTTCATCCCAAAGGATAATACAAATTGTCAGTGCAAGAGAATAACCAACCTAGATTTTCTGCAGAAATAGATTCCACTTGGTGTAAAGGACAGCTGTGGAAGGTACGTGTATATGAATAGATCACTGAAAATCAGTGATGACACCAGGTGTTCGCCAAAAGGGTAAGCGTGTCCTCCCCTAACGATAGAACCCACAATAGATAGAACACAATTTGCATAAAAAAGTAAGTATTTCTTGACTGACGCAGCTCAGCAGTACTCCTGCCATGTGACGTCAGCCTGTACACAAACCAGACAATCAAGTGATCGATGAACCAGACATCAAGTGACACGATAGTACCATTACTGATTTTGTTGAAACTAATAAAAACGGTATGTTAATTTTGAATAACGCCTGATGTGTACAAGAACAGGGAATTCAATGCTTAGGTAAAAAACTAAAGAAATATATTCATTTTGCAACAGAGTCGGGCGAAGTTTTATTAAAGTCTCGTCCCAAACCATTCTTTTCTAGTTGACTCAGCATAGATACATGCTACTGAGCTCATGATGAAACACGGGGACTTCAGTCCACCAGCAAATATCGACCCAGTTCAGGGCATGATAAGAGTCATGTAAGGGGTTGTGCAGAAGGACGACCTTTATCATGAAAGTTGCTATATAAGTCAGCGTGAAGGAGAATGACACTTTGTTAATTTCAATACATGCATGTTTGGGATATATGCCAGGCAAATGTGTCAAAAGGCTGACTTTACAGGCTTTTAAGAATGTTAAACTTTGTTGTGGTTTGTTTTTGTTGTTGTTTAACGCCGCACTCAGCAATATTCCAGCTACATGACGGCGGTCTGTAAATAATCGAGTCTGGACCAGGCAATCCAGTGATTGACATCATGAGCATCGATCCACGCATTTGGGATCGATGACATGCATCAACCAAGTCAGCGAGCCTGACCACCCGATCCCGTTAGTCTCCTCTAACGACAAGCATAGTCGTCTTTTACGGCAAGTATGAACAAGTCTTTGTACAAAACTGGAAGACCAAACGTAGGGTAAAATATTTGAGTTCGTTCATGGACTTGCTCATTGTTACATTGTCTCTAAAAGACTTTTTCACTCATTAGATTTAACCTTATGTGTATTGACTCCTGCATTGACGACAAAGTCCATATATCCAAGGATTAATCGATTGGAAACTCCATCGGAGCATCAATGGCATTGACACGTAAGCAGTTAAATTGCAGAACTTGACCACCCGATCCCCACTGGGCCCTACAACAAACGTGGGGACTGGGTATATCTGACCACACACATGTAGTATTACCAGCATGGAAACAGACTGGATTGTGGCAGAACGCTGGAGACGAATACGAATGGAAGAGTTATCCCCCTTCTACCATATAGTAACATACTTGCATCAGGAGCCATTGCTTGGCAATCTCATTAAAATCAGATCCAAGTTCTCGCTGCCGCTAAACAATGATCTGAGGACATCCCATTACGGGTCACGTCAGAACGATCTTTCGGGAACTTTGACCGACCACTGAAACGACTAACAAGAAGTCGAAATCAGCCAATTAGAAAGCAGCCAATTCTCGAATTTTACGGCACTCGTTTAAACCTGGCGACTCCCATTTCAGACTACGCTTGAAAAATATGTTGACACAGTTCTCGATTAAACTTTTGCAAAATGAACAAACGGGAATGTCTAGTATATGGTTGCGATTGTATGGCAGTGCTTCCCACGTAGTGTGCAACGCCTCCTCCTCAAATGTTTATCCCACAGAAGCGAGAGATGGACGATAGTTTTGAGTCAGTCATACGGACTGTTACTGTCGTTTGGAATATCCCGTGTTAACGTTTTCGAGGTTGCATGATTGGAAAACACATTCCGACTGTCACTTTCTTGATCTGGTAAGCGACGCTTTGATTGGTCGAATGAAAGGTCGTTCTGACGTGACCCGTAATTGGATGTCCTCAGATCTTTGTTTAGCGATAGCGAGAACTAAGATATGATTTTAATGAGATTGCAATGCTTGGCTTCTTTAAGTACATGAGCGTACGGGAGACGTTATTATAGCATATTGTCCCTTACCCACTCATTACAAACACCGTCAGTCTGTCACCATAAACTAAACAACCATTTTGTCTATCCTAAATAAATTTACTTGTGGATATTTGCAACAATTTCTCTGAATGTTTGTATTATCAAACTCAAGTACACAGATTCATATACTTATTTAGTAGATAAATGACAACGTAAATTACACGGCCTTGGATAAAATCATAAGGATAACCTTTTTTGCAGACTTTCCTATCTTGTCTTCCCTTTTCCCGAACACCTGGTGACATCATAGATTTTCAGTGATCCATTCATATACCTCTAACCACTATTCCGCATGGAATCTGTTCTGATACTTGTTATTCTATGGCGTTAAAGTGTCATATTCACATGTATGTTGGTTGTTTGTTTTACGCCGCTCTCAGCAATATTCCAGCTATATGACGGCGGCGTAAATAATCGACTCTGGACCAGACAATCCAGTGATTGATAATTATGATGACCACCCGATCCCGTTAGTCGCCTCTTACGACAAGCATAGTCGCCCTTTACGGCAAGCATGTGTTGCTGAAGACCTATTCTACCCTGGAATCTTCACCGGTCCACATGTATGTATCAGTGCAGACCTAAGAACATGTTAATCTATCAGTTGTAGACAATATATTTAATATATTCGTTCACAAGATAGTTTGGCATTATTCAACATATTAACTGAGGATTTCATCGCCATGTTGAGTAAAGTGCTCTTATATTAAGATGCAGCATCCATATCCATGAAGTTGTGCGACTGGTTGATCGAAGCGGCCTATAAATATACCGCAGCCCACAATTGAAAGAAGCGCTCATACAATAAGCCCTGAGACGCCATTTCCTTGTTGAGTTCAGCGCTCAGCGGATTCTTCCATGTTGGTTGGTTTGTTGGTTTGTTGTTTAACGCCGCACTCAGCAATATTCCAGCTATATGACGGCGGTCTGTAAATAATCGAGTCTGGACCAGACAATCCAGTGATTACATCATGAGCATCGATCCACGCAATTGGGATCGTTGACATGCATCAATCAAGTCAGCGAGCCTGACCACCCGATCCCGTTAGTCGCCTTTTACGACAAACAAAGTCGCCTTTTACGGCAAGAATGGGTTGCTGAAGACCTATTCTACCCCGGAATCTTCTCTGGTCTTCTTCAATGTGCATTCGTGTTCCCGGTATGTTTATCTTATATTTCCGTGTTATGGCATCTTCTTCTTATGTTTTTCTTACAATGAATCAGACCTGCCTGCATCCATACGTGTGATTCAGAAAGGGTCCTGAAACAAACTCTACTTTTTGCAAACCAGACGTCTTTCCTTCTTTATAGTTTGAGGACTTTGGGCCTAAACATTCAGGTCTCTAGGTAAAAAATTAGACTTAAAAAATCCAATTTCAAATATTCGTCATAAATCGTTGTGTATTGAAGTTTTTAAGATAGATTTTCAACAGGATTTAAATATTCAATTATGAACAATTTATAAAAGCTGACGTCTAAAAATGTGATTTGGGTTTAACGCCGCCTTTAACAGTATTCAAGTTATATCACGGCGTGTCAGCTTAATGTGGGAGGAAAGCCCGAAGTGATGCAGGTATCAGACGTTTACCACTTCGGTGAAACCAACAAGCACGGGTATGGTGCTGACAAACCTAGAAACATATATAATCGGGGCGAACCGGGTGAACCGGGCGAACCGGGGAGAACCGGTATTCGAACCCACAAACACAGCTTTCTGGCGTGCCCAAAGGACGCAACACTGCACAGCGAATCGCGGCGTCTTAGACGACTGGGCCATCCGTGCTCCCTGACGTCTAAAAGAAAGTATACAAATGTTCCGAGAAACTACTGAAGAACAACTATGTTTCATTTTCAAAAGATTACATGAATTATTAATAAGGGTGGTGGTTTGGCATGTTGTGAAAAAGTAAACACACAAAAAAGCAGGATCTTTTCGAGGAACAGTGATCCACACGTGGGTCAAAATGTGATGATCCACAAAGACGCCTGTCTAGAACAGTATGTAAAGTCTCTGCCAAGTGAGGTAACATTGGAATGATAGCGTGTATGTCCACCTCGTGCATCGATGCACGCCATAACACGCCAAGCGCCGAATAGCGGGAATTCGTTACCATTCATTGAGTAGGAATCGTCGCATGTCCGGGCGGTTGCCTGTTGAGGTATTTGCACAATGGCGTCCGGTGGGGGTTCATGTCTGGAGAACATGACGGCAAAACAAGAATGTCCATGTTGTTGAGGACGTCCTGCGTCAGCCTGGCAGTATGGGGTCTGGCGTTGTATTGTTGGAAGAGTAATATATACATCAGTTGCCTGTTTGTTGTTTAACGCCGCACTCTGGCGGAGCTATATGGCGGAGGTCTGTAAATAATCGAGTCTGGACCTGACTATCCTGTGATTGACATCATGAGCATCGATCCATGCAAATGGCTTGCATCAACCAAGTCAGCGAGAAATGACGACAGCACGTGTCATACCGATACCTTTGTGCATTAATATTGCCTCGAATGATTCGAAGATGGAGGCAGCGCAAGTGATGGTCTTGAATGGGCACTATCACACGCGGTCTTCCACTTCTTGGCCTGTCAGTTGTCTGCCCTTTCTGCCGTTAACGTTCCATCAACCTGGTTATAATAGCACGGGTGCAACCGAACGTTCTTGCAATGTGCGCATGCGTAACTAACAGCTGGGACATACTAATGCTCCTCTGTCTCAGTCCTACTGACAAACGAGGAATTTAATTTGTCCTATCGGTTACTGTGATGGGTTGTGTCAAGTGATATTTATACTAGTTTAGCACGTGCATTTCGTGCTACGTATGCATCTGGCATAATGTACGGCATTTTGTAATCCACACTTTCCCTGGTTTTAAGTCATCGGATACATTTGGCTGTGTTGGGGCAAGTTATTTAAGCAACATTCTATTTCCATTCTTCAAATCATAAAGAAACTGTAGTCATTTCTTCATGGCATAGTTTCTTTTGGACGTCAGTTTAAACTGAGAGCGACAGTAATTGAGTTGGGTTTTTTTACATTTTACTTATTTCAGGTCCGCGGAATTAAAAACACAGCTCTGTATTTTTTTAAATTACTTTATTTTGACATTTGAACTTTTAAGAGTCGGCGAATTCGTACACGTAAATACTAGGAAAATTAATGAATCGAGTGATAAGGCTCGGTGACATGGTTGAGCGCAGGTGATCAGTCCAGACTCGCGTTGTGTCATGCGTCATGTGGGACGGTCGGGTAGCCTAGTGGTTAAAGCGTTCGCTCGTCACGCCGAAGACCCGGGGTTCGATTCCCGACATGGGTACAATGTGTGAAGCCAATTTCTGGTGTCCCCCGCCGCGATATTGCCGGAATATTGCTAAAAGCGGCGTAAAACCATACCATCATGCCCGCGTCCCTTCTCCCATCTGAAATATTGCACATGAAACGTTCTACAAGATAAAGTGGATTTATTCCCATCAACGTATTAATTCCAAGTATTCGTAAAAAATGGTAACTGTTCTCGCACGTATTTAACCGTATGCCATATAAAAGGGAATTAACGACGCGTGGTCGTTGTTTATCGTACAATAAAACACTGCTTTGAGACTAAACCATGAGGAGTGCAGACCCGAGTGGTTTATTCTCCCTGTAGTGTTTTATTGTTCGATAAACAACGACCACGAGTTGTTTATTTCTTATGTGAGTAATCAACATTATGTACAGCCTCTGATGATAAAATGTACAATCTTTAAAACTTTTTACTCAAATTGTAATATTGATGGCTACCGGAGTAGAATCCGACCTCGGATATATCAGACAAATCTGTTTTAAACGACGCTTCGTTGTTCTTCATTGTTCTGTTTGATTTATCGATTAACTATCTTATATATGCATATTTACTATACCTGATAAATGGGGTCTCCTGTTTTAATGTTATTTCGTAGTTCCTCGTAAATTGGAATTTCTCTTACATGTATACTCCATTGCTATACTTGACAGGGGGGATATCTACGTTCTATATATTCATTATCCGCAGTGAACGGGATATGTACACACGTTGTTGTTTTTTGGAGTATACCATATGACCTGTGATCCGTATGCATAATTAAAAGGCACATGGTGTTTCAGGTATATTTCGTATACCCGTCTGGTTTTCACGTCAATCGAAAGTGGGAATTCGACGAAAATCGTAGTCAACTACGGTTATAACGAACTCAAAGGGACCACTAATTTTAGCTCGTTATAACCGTAGTTCGTTATAAGCATATATACAGCATATATACATCAAATGGCCGGGACTAAAAAATAAGTTCGTTAATGTCGGTCAGTTTGTTATAAGCGTGTTCGTTATAAACATATATATGTCGGTCAGTTTGTTATAAGCGTGTTCGTTATAACCGTAGTTTACGGTACACTGTACACTTTGCACTAAAGTGTACGTTCTCTTCCAGCCATATAACAGCGTGGGGACATGACGAATAGGTACCAGGCATTGTACACTTTTAGGGAATCGAACCGGTATAATCGGCGCGACGAACCATACTCAACCCAGTAGGCTAGCCTTTGTCCGCGTTGCTCTATAACTATTTAATACAACTCCCGCAAGTGCAGTCATCGGTCTTGTCAACAAAATCTCTAGAATCAAAGTGAGTAAGTGTGTCGGTTTCTAACGCCGCTTTGAACAGTATTCCATTATATCACGGCGTGTCAGCTTACTGTTGGAGGATAAGTGATACAGGTCTCAGACGTTTACCACTTTGGTGAAACGATCGTAAGTTTCTGGCTTGGCTAAGGGACGCAACTCTGCACAGCGAATTGCGTCGCTTTAGACGACCGTGCCCGTTCATCTTCCCGAGGCAAGAGAGTTAACTGACTATAAAAGTCCAGTTTCCACCCTTTCCGAACTAGGATGGTATTATGGAGTTACATGTTGGCTGGACTAACGAGTCTATGCATAGTCCAATCAAAATTGCGCACCGAAATCGAAATCCGGTTCATAAATTGCCATGCAGAGTTAGGTCGATTGCAGGATTTGCAAAGCATGTGCACCTCCAACTCGTTGTAAATAGATATTTTTCAAATCTTTTCATGTTTTCAATCAAGGTGCTCACATGATTTGATGCACTTCGCGGTGTAAGGCCCTTTTTTATCGCAATATAGATCTTGATTGTCGATCAGAACGTCTTGTCTGGGCGCCGCCATTTTGTTTGAAGCAAATGCAAGTGATACGAGAGGTGGAATCTGATTGGTCCATAGGGGAGGCATAGAAGGGACATAACTCATAACAGCCACTGGTGGCGCTACGATCGAGCCACGGAATTCTATCCTAGTTCGGCAAGGGTGGAAACTGGACTTTTAAAGTCAGTTAACTCTCTTGCCTCGGGAAGATGGTGCAAGTTAAGAAACAGAAAAGAAGGCGTCGATTCCAAACCACGACGACTGAAGGAGGTTAAGATTAGCTATGTCTTTTTCGCAACAGCCCTCGTTGCACTGCGCTACGTCAGGTCAAACTAATTTATAAGCTTTCCTCTGAAAACCAAGCTGAGACGCTACCGGTGTACAATAGCACAATCTGTGATCCAATATAGACAAACAAGAGATGACATTGCCTTTGTCCTTCAGACGGCAACGTATCATGTTCCAAACAAACAGATAGCTGTTATATTTAAGCGTATTGTGTCCTTACGTTAAGATAGATATGTTCTACAGCCTTTAGCATTTTGGTCTGGAACCATACCCCGGAATAGCTGGAAGAGCCGAGTTGTGTAATGCGGGCTGCAGTCTGATTGATCACATGGTTGGTGTTGCTGCATTGGTCATATGAGAGGATGCTGATGTGAGTTATATGTATGTTGTAGCAATATTCAAGAAGTGCCAAGGCCGGGGACACCACGAATTGGCTGCGTACATTGTACCTGTTGGGAATCGAACTCGGGAAGTCGGCGTGATAAGCAAACACTTTAACCACCAGGCTAACTTATGTCTCACAAACTTCGGGCCTTCCTCCCACATTAAGCTGACACGCCGTGATTTAACTAGAATATTGTCCAAAACAGCCTTAAACCCAACTCACTCACAATCTCTTACAGTGGAATAAAACGTTGACGTTCTATATCTACGTTTAACGGGAATATAACCGTATGTATTAATATTTTGACATTGACAATGTGACATTAATAAACAGGATGCATAAATGCATTCCTAGAGAACATACAGTGTTGCGCTTTGTTTAATTGTGACACTCTTTGCTTATTGTAAGGGCGTCAGCGCGCCAGAGCGACAACGCGACATTGACCCTTCTAGGATTCCGTACATGATCGAATGCAATGCATCGATAGAACAGCCGTTATACCTCAAGAAGGACTGACTGTGCATGTACAAGCTAAATTTACTGCTTGTAAAACGTTTGTGAAAAAGAGATCATCGCCCCCATTAATTTAGTGAAGACAAAGCCACAGTATTCTGAGGCATAGTTGCGTTTTTCTGCAACACGGCTTTAATAATTCAAGAATGTCAATGCAATAGGTTAAAAACAAGACTACGTAATAATAAGTTTCCTAGGTTCCGGTCCAACAGAACAATGTAGTAAATGTTTGAATTTCACATTGATACAGTAGCAATTCTAGGATTAGATGTCAGGTGAAATTGAGTTTAACGTCGTGTCTAAGATTATTGCATGCACGTGTGTGTGTGTGTGGCTGCTTGTACTAGTCCGGACTGATGCCGATTTATAGTGCTAGCTCACTGAGATACCATGCCGCAGTTTAACTTGAATACCCCACTCAGACACAGTATACTGACTCCGAGCCGACCAGTCCTTGTTTTAGCCCCTTCATGCCGAGCGCCAGACAGAGTAACAACAAGTACCATCTTTTAACGTATTTTGGTATGACGCGGCCGGGGATCGAACCCCGGACCTTCCGCTCTCCGGGCGGACGCTCTACCACAAGACCACGGAAACGGTCTTCTAGGATTAGTGATGAAACTGGCATTTACAACACGGTTGCCTTGCAACCACAGTGGTTTTTGAAGGATAATTTTAAGGTCAACGTTGAGCGAGCTGTAGAAAAGAAACAAAATTATACTCAGTGTATCACCCCCTGACATTTCAATATGGCTGTCACGGGGGCCATGTTTAAACAGAACCATACTCGCGTTTTACCAAAGTGGTAAACGTTAACGACTTCACCGACGGTATGCTGACACGCTGTTAACGTATTTTGGCAGCATATGTTCTCTCCTGGCAGACGCTATCCACTAGACAACGGAGGCGGTCCTCAAGATCGGGACTCAGAGACGCAACTCTGAACAGTTATGTTTCTATTTACGACCCATTACTTTCCAGATATCCGGTTTGCCCATGATGTGTTTGTGAACCCCCTTCTGACAACCAAGGACATCAGATGGTCGGTCGATTGACCAACATTTAAACAACAAGAAACTATCAATGAAAGATCTTCCTTGGCGCCACCAAAGCTTTCTAAAATAAATAATTAAATGAACTTATACGTAATTATTTTAGTCGGCAAAGGCCACCTAATGATGACACTAACTCGCGCGTCATGAGATATTTAGACTTATTTCTATCCTCATTCATGTACGTGTGTTCTACTTTTATTCAATCTTCCCAAATAGCCCTATCATTGCCTGTGAACAAAGGAGTGTTTCTACGACCAAACTAAAATAGCTGGGGGTCGTATATTTGGCAAATAATCGAATATAGTATTCGGCTGTTGTTAACACAGGAAACATCAGTGACCCTGAAAGCGGAATATCAATAGTCGGGCTTAGGTTGTTTGCCAGAGAAAATTAAACGTTAGAATATTAAATTTACTTGACAGGCAGGGTTTGAGTGAATCGAAGAGCTCGGTTTAACATTAGCCGGGATACCTGGTCACTTGGTTAAACATTGGCCGGGAGACTTGGTCACTTGGTTTAACATTGGCCGGGAGACTTGGTCACTTGGTTTAACATTGGCCGGGAGACTTGGTCACTTGGTTTAACATTGGCCGGGAGACTTGGTCACTTGGTTTAACATTGGCCGGGAGACTTGGTCACTTGTTTTAACATTGGCCGGGAGACTTCGTCTCTTGGTTTTAAATTGGCCGGGAGACTTGGTCACTTGATTTAACATTGGCCGGGAGACTTGGTCACTTGTTTTAACATTGGCCGGGAGACTTGGTCACTTGGTTAAACATTGGCCGAGAGACTTCGTCACTTGGTTTTAAATTGGCCGGGAGACTTGGTCACTTGGTTTAACATTGGCCGGGAGACTTGGTCACTTGGTTTAACATTGGCCGGGAGACTTGGTCACTTGGCTTGACTTCGGTTATACCTACGTGTGGTAATAATGGTTTGTTTTGGGGGCAACACCGGTCGTAGACGTGTCTTATTTTAGTGAAACCCACGTTAATTGTTTTGCTGTTGACAGATTTGAACTCAGGGCAAGCGGCTAAGGTACCTAACAACGGTGGTTTTAGACCACTGGGTCAAACCGATAATTTAGACAAGCCTATCAGATAAAGATAAAACGCTTTTGAAATTACTTCACATATAATAAATTGCAAATAATTGTTTCCAAAAACTATATGTACCAAAGAAATACAAAAACAGATCAATTGTATTATTATTATTATTATTATTATTATTATTATTATTATTATTCCAACCCCTATCCCTACCACTGATGACGCTGGTGATGATAAAAGGGACAAAATCCTTTCCATAATCATAAGAAATCTCTGCTAAAAGTCCATTGCACGATCGACATACGTGTGAAGTCAATGCCACACCATTGTATATTATATAGCTTTCAATATCCCCCACACACTCTCTCGGCGTGACAGATGTAAATAGTGCTAGGTACGAGTCCGTCACGTACTCGGAGCGTGACATTCATGATGTTAATCTGACACGTCCGATTAGACATAATCACACTCGTGAGCTATTACTGGAACCAGGGTGACCATCAACGTCACATAATTTGATAGGTGCGCACTCCGCACTGACCGCTGAAAGCGCCGTTAACACAGATCCAATTCCTAACCTTAATGAATTTTCTTATCGTGGGCCGATGCGATCATTGAATAGAGAGAGGTCCCTTGCTGACATAAGTTTAGGCTGACATTGACGCTTGCGTGAACAGGGGCAACTATTATACAAAAAAATACTGCCCTCAAAAACTTCATTTTTTTTCCTTTAACGTTTGTCATTACATCGTTGCAATAATAAACGTCAAAATCTATATGACGTTAAAATGATCTCAAATTTTGGGGGGTTTAACGGACCCGGTTATCTATGGCGCAGAAGCTGTGCAGAGTTGCGTCACTTATAAGTTAGGGGTGCCAAGGATTCAAATTCGTCCTGATGTTGTTCCCAGGTCTGTCAACACCGTACCCGTGTTGGTGGGTTTCACCAAAGTGGTAAATTAAACGTATAAGACCAAAATCACTTGGGGCCTTCCCCCGACATTGGATGGTACGCCGTGATGTAACTGAAATACTGTTCAAAGCTCCAGTATCGCTCCAGTATATACATCTGTTAACATACTGCCCAGGGATCCAAAGTGCTGCGAAGGGTTGCGTCGCTTAACACAACAGGATCCGCTGATGGTGGTTTCGAATTCCGGATAAGCTCCGATTATCAATCCTTAATTAATGTGTACCACAACCCTGGTCAGGGTTCAAGATGTGCGTCTATTAAGGCTCTATTTTCAAAATGAAACGGGGGCATGGGTGGCCCAGTCGTCTAAGGCGCCGCGATTCGCTGTGCAGAGTTGCGTCCCTTGGGCACACCAGAAACCTATGATTGTGGGTTCGAATCCCGGTTCGCCCCGATTATGTTCCTAGGTTTGTCAGCACTATATCCGTGCTTGTTGATTTCACCGAAGTGGTAAACGTCTGATACTTGCATCACTTCAGGCTTTCCTCCCACATTAACTGACACGCCGTGATTTATCTGTAATACTGTTAAAAGCGGCGTTAAACCCAACTCACTCACTCAAAATGAAACGGACACGTCTTTATAAACATGAAATACTGTTGAAAGCGGTGCTGCCTCTGGTCACTTACTCAGTCAACCTACTAACGCCACGTCTTACGTCGTAAAACGTTACAACGTCAGACGTTAACGTCAAAATCCGTATGACGTAACAAGAGATTGGAAACACTTCGGAAGACTAACTAGACTAATATCAAGCCAAGATTATTAGGTTCAAGCAAAAACAATCTATCAAAAGCCGTAATGGCAACCGAGTATGGTCATATGCAACCTCGTCGTTATATAATTAAATACAGTTTTTTGAAAAACAAGATGGTTGAAGAACAATGGTAAGACGTTTCGAAAGGTTTTATTTCATTTCTCTGTCTTTGAGATAGTCCCTCTTTGGTAGACTGGTACCAAATAAGTCCAGCTCCTGTTAGTGAAGCTCTATCAGAAGTGACAAGTGAAAGAAGGGATGTTGGCTTATTAGTTTGGCAAATCAATAGCTTTGGCGTCAAGGCGAAAGGAGGTCATGGGGTACTTTAAGTCAGACGCCTCACTGTTCGGGGATTTGCCTATCTGTCGGGGGCATGACGTCATGCGAGCCTGAAGTATACCCGACAATAGAGTCATGACGCGTTTGGAATTTCAGGAGTCACTATAGATTTATATTATCTGAAAGTACGAGGAGAACTCGGATGAAGAAGATGAGTACAAGCATCCCTAGTCTGTCACTCATGTGGCAGTGTGCATCGTTATACATTTCATTCTGACCAGATACTAATCCAGGTCTAGAAAGACTAAGATAAACTTTAATTATCACACATCACTGAATATGACATTGTACATACGACCCGTAACAATTTCGAAACATGATGGTGTCGTTTTTAGCTTAAATGTATAACACATTGAACATTGAGCTGGACTGGGTAGTCGCAAAGTCATTGGGACGAATAATTGTAAATGCAAGAACTTAAACTAGATTCCCAGAGTAGTAGTAGTAGTAGTAGTAGTAGTAGTAGTAGTAGTAGTAGTAGTAGTAGTAGTCACTATATGGGTGAAATATTGCCGACTTCACTAAATTCAACTAGTAGTAGAGGTAGTAGAGGTAGAGGTAGTGGTAATGGTAGTAGTGGTGGTAGTAGTAGTTGTAGTAGTAGTAGTAGTAGTAGTAGTAGTAGTAGTAGTAGTAGAAGTAGCAGTAGTAGTGTTGGCAGTAGAAGTGGTAATGGTAGTAGTGCTGGTAGTAGTAGTATTTGTAGTAGTGGTAGTGGTGGTAGTAGTCGTAGTAGTAGTAGTAGTAGTTGTAGTAGTAGTAGTGGTGGTGGTGGTGGTGGTGGTGGAGGAAGAAGAAGAAGAAGAAGAAGAAGAAGAAGAAGAAGAAGAAGAGATAGGAAGCTTTATGAGTGAGATAGGTTTAACTATGTGTGTGTGGGAGGTTGTGTGTGTGTTTGGCGGGGGGAGGGTGGGGGGGGGGGGGGGGGTGTATGACCAGGTGGAGCTGGATACGATTTAATTCTTAGACTTTAAGATTTTTTTACTTTGGTGGAACCCATGAGCACGGGCATGGTGCTAACAAACCTAGAAATACATAAATTTGTGACTCATTAGAAAGTCAACTGTTACGTGTAATGACGTCGAAGTACCAAATGCGTACACACATTTATTAATTTTATTTCCATTTACGCTCATAGAAATCATGTCAAACATAATACCCTGGCAGCGTCTGGATTACACTGAAATGGTTTTGGTCATATTTATATTAAACTTTGCACCCTTTTAAGCACTCCAGATCCATTAGTAATCATTTTCCATGTCTTTCCTTCACTGAGAGTTGAAAACGAATCAATAGCCCAGAAACCCAATATTAACCCTGACAGATGGTTCCCATGATCAAATGGGCTTCTAGTGCGTGCAAAATATAAGAGAAAATTCCGTTGGCATTTCTTCCATTAATCACTATATAATAACTTTTAAGGCCGTGGTATTTCGTGGTAATTCAAATTAGGTCACGAGAAAAACGCTTCATTAAGAAGATGCTATTCAACTTTTTATATAGATTAAAAATGAAGCACAGCCGTTGGTTATACCTAGGTCTTGTAATTATTGGCTTGAGACAATTGGAGGACGGTTGGAGCACGAATTAAGCACGGCCGGACTGGTTTAAATACAGAAATAAATACGGGAGTGAAAGATCGACGTCGCCATGCATTGGCGTTTATCAAGAAATCGATACCAAAATTAAAATGTATGCCATTCTAATGGAATTCTGGTCAAACAGATTCTATCAAATTGTAAGAGTATTTCCGCAGCTGAATAGAGGTTTCGGCTTTCTATTGACTTCGTCGTCCTCATCAGCAGCCACAGCCTTTGGATGGAGACTTTGACGTGAACAAGGATGACGTCTCGTAAAACCCATTTGCTCTTTTCAGCGTTAAAGCTCCATCTTTCCAAGGACCATTTTTCATTGATGGAGTACTTGCCTTTATGTATTTGGCACAATGGTTGGCCGTGGGGTTAACGCTTTCATGCTTCTTATATTGGTACCATCCGTGAAACAGTCACCTGGTTTTCACTGTTACGTTGAACGGTATATC